>NC_022016.1:76643268-76646564 GCF_000317375.1 Microtus ochrogaster | reverse complement strand
AAAAAAAATTTAGGAAAAAAGATCTATATAGGAGCAGGAAATTCAACTTAGAATCTATGGTTTCATCAGATAAGATACTGAAGAACAATGGAGAAAAAGAGCTAAGAATAAAGGTATGGAACTAAGGATAAACACATACTAATTAAATAAAGAAAAAATAATTTCTGAAGATACCAAAATAAAGCTGAAAAGGCCATGGAGATGATAGTGATGGTGGCTGTATGGAAATGTCACTGTACTCAACATTACTGAACTGTATATTAACATGTGAACTACGTGGGCAGGGGAGGTAACTCAGTTAATAATAAAGTACTTTCCATGCAAGCATGAGGGCCTTAGTTCAAATTCCAGACCCACATAAAAAGGTTGCTGTGAGAGCTGGAGGAATGGCTCTGCAATTAAATGCATTTGTTGCTCTTGCAGAGCACCCAAGTTCAGTTCCCAGCACCCACACAGAGGCTTCACAGCCATCTATAATGCCAGTTCCAGGGGATCCAATGGCCTCTTCTGACTCTTATGAGCACAAGGTACACACATGGTGCACATACATACATTGAGGCAAAACATTCAAGAACATAAAATAAATATTAAAAAAAAAAACAAACCCCGTGTCTAGGTGTTAGATTGCAACCCCCAGGCCTGGAGCTCCAGGATAAGGAAAGAACATGTCTCAAAAACAAAACAAAACAAAAACTAAGGTAAGAAAACACAACAGTTCTTGAAGAGGAACACCTGAGGCTCCCACGTGTATACACATGTGCAAGCACACACAGAAAATCCGTCAACTAGATCATTCAAGTATACATATGTAACTAATACCAACTATTCATATTGTACAGGGAAAACTAAAACCAGAAATGTGACAATAATATACATGTTAAAAATATAGAAAATCCTGTATTAACACAACTTTTAAAAGACCTGTATATCTTTTATTGTATTATTGTTAATATTGTTATTAGTTATTAGTGCTCTTGTTATGTGTAAAATTAAAACATACAATAACTGCATCTAGCACAATACTACGATTCCAGCACTCGTGAGGCTCAGGCAAGAGGTCCGCGAGCTCCAGACCAGCCAGCCTGAGCTGCACATTAAGACTATCTCAAAACAAACAAACAAACAAATTACATTTAAAGTTTGCTATCTTACTCTTCCAAGGATTTCCACAGGTAACTTAGAGTTGAGCAATACTGGTTTCACTTTATCACCAGACAAAAATCCATCCACTGGGCTTAAACTATCAAAAATTACATCATATTTGGCTTTGTCTTCAGACTACAATATGAAAAAAAAAAGATGACAAGTTAAACAATCATGAAAAGGTTTTAATTGCATATATAAAAATGAAATATTCAAATAACAAACAGGCTTTTAAGAAAACATTTTAAAAAACCATTTTTATCAAAATGTATTAAATAATTTCAAAGTGTCTCTATTAAGGACTAGTTGGAAGACCATTTTGCTTTTCTACTGTCAGGTTAGACTCACACAATTTCAGACAGAATGCTGTGAGGAGCACTTGGTCCACTCAACCAGACCTACAGCAAGGAAGTACCTTTCTCAGAAGACATTGGCAGTGACATTCCATCTTTCAATACAAAGAAATAAAATGTTTTTAAAAATTGTCACAAAATGGCTAACAGAGCTAAGATACTACTCAACATTTTCCATCTCAGTGTTTTCCCTACACTTTTGAACATGTATATGAAAAGTCCAATGCAGAACAATATATTTTGAGGACAGGGAGGAAAGCATTTGAAGTAGGAAGAAAAAGAGATGCAAGAAACTTATTTACCTTTACAGCCCAAGGGAGCTCAGCTGCTGAAGTCCCACTGGTCAGCAAAGGACTACTGGAGTCATGCTAGGAAATAGAACAATGAACTGTTCAAGTCCTCATACCAGGAACCAATGAAGAAAATGTGTTTTTCCATTCAAATGCATTTGTGCAAAATGTTGGGTATCAACACTTCTTTACTTTAATTAGATTTTCATCTATTGTCTACTGAAATAAAACCTTTTCCCCAATATTAATTAAGGAAAGTAGACCTAAAAAATAAACTTATTAGCACATTACCTAATGGCAGCACATTCAAGTTATTATTTTATCTGGCTCCAGAGACATGTAAATACATTTGAAAAATCTCAGTATTATACCTAGGCAACAAATACTTATGACAACCCTTGTAAGTCACATCTAAACAGAGAAATACAGACATTCTCAAACTGAAGCTAATTTTTTAACTTTATTATTTTATTTTATGTGTGGGTATTTTGCCTGAACTTATTATGTCTGTGTACCATGTACATGCCTGGTGCCCATGCAGACCAGAAGAGTGTGTTGGATTCCGTAACTTGGGTTACAGACAGTTGTAAAGCTACCATGTGGGTACCGGGGAAGCATAAACGTTAGGTGCTTTTCTTCCAATCTACCTTGTTTTATACCTACTTTATGATCTGAAAATATAAAATGCACAATTATTCCACAGTATTATGTACCAACAAATATTAAGTTTTAAAGAAGAGGGGTTGGGGATACCTCAGTGATAAAACACTTGTCCAGGAAGAGCAAGGCCCTGGGTTTAGTTCCAGCAGCACCAAAATTAAATTTGAAATTAAAACAACAGCCATTAAATTTCTGAAAAAGTTGGGGGTGAGGTTGATAAGCTGTATAGTATATAAAGACATTTCCCAAACAATGATAATCAAAACACTGCAAAATTGTCACACAGATAAACAAATCAATGAATAAGAACAGGAAAATACAGAAAGACATCAAAATGTATATGGGAATTTAGATCATCGCGGATATGGCATTTGAAATTGGTATAAAAAAGAATAATTATTCAATACACTGTATTCTATATTGTAGCTATCATGATAGAATAAATTTGAATCCACACTCAAATTTCCAAAATAACAAATATACAAAAAGAAAAAAATAAGTTTTAGCTTTGCAATTTGTTTACATAAAACAATTTCATCATGGAGGTAAAAACATAATTCAGTAAAAGATAAATAACAAATTGAAAGAGTGTATTTGCAAATGATATGGATGAAGATTTAACTTGCTAATTTTTAAAGAAACTCTAGAATTCAGTAAGAAAAAGAATAATCACTCAAGAAAAAGAGTCGCAATCTAGAATTAGACATTCCCATAGCAGAATAAAAACCATTCAGTGCCTTAAAAACTAATCAATCTGCCGGGCGGTGGTGGCGCACGCCTTTAATCCCAGCACTCGGGAGGCAGAGGCAGGCGGATCTCTGTGAGTTCGAGGCCAGCCTGGTCTACCAAG
>NC_022016.1:76610968-76643168 GCF_000317375.1 Microtus ochrogaster | reverse complement strand
CCTATAAGCTAAAAAGAGAAATCTAGACACTAACATACCATTTGCCACCAAGCTGACAAGGATCTATAATCTGACAATAGCACGTGAGCAAAAGCACAAGGAAATTGACAAGCCAACCAATTGCTGTTAAAAGTAAAATACATACAAAAACTCTTAAAGACAATTTCACTTTTGAGATGCTGCAACTACATTTCTGCGTATGTCATAAACAAAATTAATATCTGTCACAGCATTTTTCCTTAAAAAAATCTACATATCTACATTGGAATTTATATAAACTATAGTAAACATAAACAAAGAAATACCATGCAAACACTAAATAAAGCTTATGTTACATCTCTAAAATATATTCGTTTTAAAGCGTATGGAGTCGAATACATAGAATGCCACTATTAGAAAATTAAGAAATACATATTTGTACTTTTATATGCACATATAACTCTGAAGTACATACACATAACTAGTAATAGCAGTAGTTACTAAGAAAGAAAGCCAGGTGGCTAAGTGATAGGGATTAAAGCAGTAAGAGTGAGTATGTTACTTTTTATTTTGAATCATGTGGTGTAATTTTTTGTTAAGTATGACTGTAATTTGTGTCTGTGTGTGTTTCTGTAGGTAGGATCTCTCACTTGACTCAGAGCTCACTGATTCCACTAGTTTAGTGCCAGCTATGCCCTGGAGAATCCCGTCTCACCTCCTGAATTCTGGGATCACAGGCAGGTCACTATGCCTAGCCAGCCTTTAATATGAGCACTAGTGACCTGAACTCTAGTTCTCATGCTTACAGGGGCAAGCACTTTACCCAATGAACCATCTTCCCAGTCCTAATCTTTCTAATTAAATAAATTTTACATATAAAATCATTTCTTACAAATCTTGGTGGAGGAACAGCGAGATTCAAGCTACTCAGGGAAACGTCCAGTCCATTCTGGGCACATGCCACAAGTCGCAAAGCAATAAAGAATTCCTGACAAAGAAAAGCATAAACATTAGGTGCTTTTCTTCCAATCTACCTTGTTTTATACCTACTTTATGATCTGAAAATATAAAATGCACAATTATTCCACAGTATCATGTACCAACAAATATAACAGTATATTTGCTTCAAAACCATTTGCTTTAAAAAATTGCTTTAAAATGGAGAAAAGAAACATGTATAATGATTTTTCTAACATTATTAGCAAAAAGTAATTTTAATAAAAATAAATCATGGTATATGAAAATGGAAACTGTACAGAATATTCACATTTTAAAGAATATTCAATTTTACTAAAAATGTTGGCTGTTAACTGAAAGGCCTTTTGGGTAAGGGGTCTAAATTAAAGTGAGATAATAACTGTTATCAAAAGCCATCTCTTAAGTGGAAATGTAATTTTGATATTGGATCAGTAGTACAAGAGTCAATCACTGCTATTCCGAGGAGCTAGGAAAACAACTGAAAAACAAGCATCTAAAACAATTTTAACTGCTTGACTTAAAGATATTTACAAATCATCCAGGTGCAGTGCCATACACCTTTAATCCCAGCACTCAGAGGCAGAGGCAGGAGGATCTCTCTGAGTTTGAGACCAGCTTGGTCTACAGAGCAAGTTCCAGGACAGCCAGGGATACACAGAGAAACCCAAACAAACACAAAAATTAAAAATCTTCCACAAAGGTCCTTGTACTTCAGGTCTTAATTCAAGCCTAATTAAGTAAGTAAACACATGTAAAGAAGCTCAATTTATTGGTTTTCAGTTGTTCTAAGATGGGCTTGAAAATAGACACAAGAATGGTGTTTTGTCCCAATAGTATTTTTTTTCCAGTTTTTCAACATCCCAGGACTGTTACTGATTCAACAGTTCACCCTAACCATGCCCCATTCTCACATAACCCGCCCTTACCTATTTCTTCTTATTCTTTTACCCTTTCTTACCTTGCAAGCTATCTGCTTTATTCAATACTTGCCTCTTGCAGTTTTTCAAGAGACTCCCCTTGGGACTGGAAATGTAACTTAATGGTCGAGTATTTATTTGTCTCACATTCTTGAGAGATCCTTGTTTTCATCTCTAGCAACACACACAGCCAGAAGAGGGCACCAGATCTCATTATAGATGGTTGTGCGTTACAACGTAGTTGCTGGGAATTGAACTCAGTATCTCTGGGAGAGCAGCCAGTGCTCTTAACCTCTGACCCATCTCTCCAGCCCCTCTTCAACTACTCTTAAAGAATCAGATCCATTTCCACACTGCAGATAAGCTCTGAAGTACAATAATTCATTAAATTCTAGCTCTTAACTTAAAATTGCAATGCCACAGGCAATTTAAATAAAATTCTTTCCTAAGAGGAGGATAGTCTAATACTATCTACCTTGCAATGTATAAGGAGCAATGAAATAAAACTATTCTGTAGGTGGATAGCACCAAGGGTCATTTTTATCATACAGACTCTCAGTACAGTATTATCTTTGGGCTGGGGGGAATGGTTCAGTGTACTTAGCATGCAAACGACTGTGAGCTGAAATTTCTGTTACCACTGAGTCAACACAAATCTTTCTTCAAAAAGCCAGAACAAAACACTGCCTTCAATGTACACTCAAACTTCAATGGCAAACCCAGATATCTAGCAGCCTGGATGCAGCAAAGACAACTCAAACTGACCCAATATCCAGCACTACCAGTGAAGAAGTTACTATACTACAAATTTCCTAAGAGGAATTACATCTGTCACATTCACCTCTGCACTTCTAAAGTCTGGCTCTTAACAAACACTTGCTGAGTGGACCATACCAGAGGGCCCCTGTCTTCAGTGTTTTGAATTGGCCCTTTTACCCAGAACCTCCGATGAGGACTACTAGCAATCTAGTCCTAAAATCCTAATTAAGAGGCTGGGTATTCAACAGCGATGACTCAGTCATTAAGACTTGCTCTTGGGAAAACATGGGTTTGATTCCTAGCACTCACATGCAGCTTACAACTGCCTGTAGGTCCAGTTCCAGGAGATCCAAAGCCCTCTTCTGACCCCTGCAGGCACCAGGCACACATGTGGTACTCAAACATGCACATACATGCAGGCAAAACAACCATACACATAATCTTCCTATAAAAGAGGCTGGGTATTTTGATTCTATCATTATTTATTATTCTCATTTCTTTTCTGTTTTTGACCTTGTTTTAGCTATGCTTATAAGGAAAATGAGCTTTACACAGTAGGGCTAAACAAGAGTATGAAGATAGCCAACTTCCAACGCACCAAACATTAAAGTATATATATACATGGCATTCAATACCTTTGGCAATAAACACTTTCACATATTTATAGAGTGTACTTCCATCCTGTGCACCACTTTTCGGATGACATGTCAGAAATAAACCTACACAAGAATTTAGGTTTGATTAGCCCAAGACTACGTTCAAAGGTCTGGGCTTATCTACAATAACACTTACTAATAAAATCAATGTTTACTTATGATCTTGTATACTCAAGAAATTTAATTAATAAGATACTAAGAACAAAGTCTGTAAGAGATATAAGTAGTATATAAAAGCTTCAGTAAAACAAAGTTACTAAACTTTAGCATTCAGATAGCTAAATGTTCAGTAGTTAAAAATATTTTCAATGTTAATACACATGGTCTTGAAAAACTAATTTTAAGCTTAAACATAAAAAAATCTGCTACTTTTTACTTCAAATTGGACCAAGCCCACAAAAAATTTAGATGAATCTCTCAATCTTACTTGTTTGCTCAGGACACCTTTGCCATCTGTATCAGCTAAATCCCAAATCTGAAATATAACAGGAAAAAAGAATCAATCTCTATATATTTTAACAAAAATCTTTAAAAGATAAATTAAATCCCTATAACTAATAACTTCATGATCTGTGTAAACAGATCTAAAAATCATTAGAAATTTTTCAGTGCAACCCTTTAACGAAGACATGAAGACCCAGGTTAGGGAATCTGGCTTAAGAACATTAAAGGAATGAGGAGAAAATTGAATACAAGTTCCAACCTCTAGTCAAATGTCCTTTTCACTAGCCCAGGGTTTACTATTGTCCACTGAAACATACTACCCTGGTTTGATTCTTTTTTTTTTTTTTTGGTTTTTCGAGATAGGGTTTCTCTGTGGCTTTGGAGCCTGTCCTGGAACTAGCTCTGTAGACCAGGCTGGTCTCGAACTCACAGAGATCCGCCTGCCTCTGCCTCCCAAGTGCTGGGATTAAAGGCGTGCGCCACCATCGCCAGGCCCTGATTTGATTCTTATTAAGGTAATTTTTTCCCCTATGGATGGTTAGTTAATGCTGTGGAATAATGTTCTTGTACACTTTAAAGATTTGTCAGTCATATTGTTTTAATAAAACACTGATTGGCCATTAGCCAAGCAGGAAGTATATGCAGGACAACCAGACTAGGAAAATTCTGGAAAGAGGAAAAGCAGAGACACAGTCATAAGCTAAAAGCAGAGGAAGCAAGATGAGAATGCCTCACTGAGAAAAGGTACCAAGTCACGTGGCTAAACTTATATAAGAAATATGGGTTAATTTAAGTTGTAAAAGCTAGTTAATAATAAGCCTGAGCCAAACAGCTTATAATTAATATAAGCCTCTGTGTGTTTCTTTGGGACTGAACAGCTGAGGGACTAGGAAGGACAGAAACTTCTATCTACAAGTTAGTTTTTCTATGAGTTATGAAACTATTAATATTATTTTTAAAGACTTTTATTATATATCAATATCATGCATAACAATTTAGCAAAAGAGGAGCTTTCCACCTCTGTTCTTTTCAATCCCTAACTCTGCTTTGTACATTAAACAGAGGCAGTTTTATTGAGGAAACAAGGATAGGTCCAACTGTCTGAGTGGATAGCAAGGTTCCTACCCTTCACTGCACCTCCCCACAATACACAAATGTACAATTACTTTCTCATTTCATCCTAGTCAAAAGTGATGTTTCTAAAATGCTCAAAATTACCTTAATTTCTTTTCTTAACTTTCTTTTTTAGCTATGCTTTGTCCTTCACATCACACATCTCCATCCTATTTCTTTCCCTATTCCTTAGTATCTTCCCTGTGCCCTTGCAACTTCCCCCATCAAATAAAATAAAATAAAATTTTAAGAGAAAAAAACAATTTTGACAGGGAAGCTGCAGTTGTGACACAGCAACTCACAAAGTAAACCCTTTTGTTCATATTTTACTTGTAAGTGTGCACTGCAAAGAGTCACTGGTCTGGTTCGAGGTTTCTGGTTCTTGCTACACTATCAATGCTAGGTCCTCACCAGGACTCCTCTTAGTTATCCTGCTGTTGCCCTGTGTTGTGGAAATCCTGCGGCTTTGGGTCTGCAGGACTGGTCCCTTCATGTGCTCCAGCAGATCACAGATGGGGTGGATGTTGGAGTGGGCTAACTCATATCCCTGGTTCTGGGCCTGGGTAGTTGCAGGGTTGGTCAGCTTTCCAGCTCTCCCTTGCCTCACCACCAGAGTGAGCTTTCCAGCATGGCCTGGCTAGTTCATCCCTAGAAGGGGTGAGCAAGAGGAAGGACCAGCTCTCCCATTTTCACATCTTCAGAGTCTCTTCTCCCACACTTACACCTTCAGGACCAGCTCTACTGTGCTGTCCAAGCATGGTGTCGGGGTCACTCTGAGTGAGTGGTAGAGACAGCTCTCCTGCTCTTATGACCTCAGGGCCAGCTCTCCCACCTGCCTCAGTTGTTGAGGGGTGAGGGTGGGGGTGGGGTTAAGGGTGGGAATTGGGGAGAGTATCTTCGCTGCCCATGTTACCACATGACAGATGAGTAATGGGGACAACTCTCCCATGCTCACAACTTAGGGGCTGGCTCACTCAGACCTCCACCAATGGGGCTGTCCAGGCAAAGTGCAGGGCTGCTCTCTAAAGTGTTGCAGCTTGTGGGGGAAAGGAACAGCTCTCCCATCAGGAAAAGTTGGCATCGCTTTAATTTGCAAAAGGAAATTACACCACACTACATCACTACACCACAACCCCATTCCATTACAACTGCTCCTATGACTCAGTTCTAATTTGAATGTTTCTTGATTGCAACCTTCTGAATTTATTTGTAGTTCTATTATGCTTCTCCATATTCATTATAGTCTAGTTATAATAAGCACATCCTACCTTTCCGAGAATCAAGGCTGGAAGCCCTGATTTTTTCAGGAATGCAGCAGCATCTGAAGCCAACACCCTTCCAGTATTGCCTGTATCAACCTGAAAAGAAAAACAGGAAGCTGACAGTAAAACACAAAATCAAAATTGTATCACTTTCCATGTTTCCTCCCTAATTCATGAACTGGAATCAGAATCCTTCTGCTAACAAGAGCAAGACCTCTGCAGATTCTTCTAAGAATGGTATCATCCAAACAGGAGCCAATTTGCAAAATAAGTTTATCATGTCTATTATACAAGCAAAGAAACAAGTTCATGGAAAAGCAAGTAGTAAAATTGGAACATGAACACAGATCTAACTCCACACTTTTATGATTGTCATTTAAATGGCAATATAAGAAAATAATATTTCTTAGAGGTCTTCTGAGAACTGGGATAGCTGAGCATGATTTAGATTAACTTCTGCTTCTGTATCTGCTCTTAGAAATTGAAACACTTAAAATATCAAAGCAGTATCAGCTTTAAGTCATGTCAAACTTAAAAAAACCTGTTTCATTTCTACAGTGCATTAAGAGGAATACATTATTTTGACTGATGGGGACTTATCCTTTAAGACATAATAAGGTCATAACAAACAAAAGGATGGAAAAAAAGCTTGTTTTTGTAAAGACTTCCTAAACTTCTATTTGTAAACATAAAAAGTAAATCTTAAAAGCCATGGGAAATAGGATATTCATGAAGTAGCTATGTTTCTAGTTTAGTTAAAAGACTAAGTTTACTGTAAACACATGAAGCATTTACATAGCCTAGTCCCAGAATGAAGGGGAAAAAAAACTCTCTCAAAGGCAAGAACAGGCTAAATCAGGCACTCAGAAAAAGAAAAAAAAAACCTGCCTAATCCTTCAGTTTTGGAAGAAGGAAGTACAGAAGTATAAGGAAACATGTCTGTAAAATTCTCCGCAACTATTTTTCTTTACCCACTTCCTGACCATGATAAGAAAGGAACATTCACGCCCAGCATTACCTACATATCAATACACTCAAAGTAAACATAGACTGAATTCATTACGTATTTACATACTGTATCCTAGTATGGAATCTTATCTTCCATTCTTTTTTTTTTTGGTTTTCGAGACAGGGTTTCTCTGTGGTTATCTTCCATTCTTGCAATCACAGTAACAAATTAAAAACTACATTCACCTACAGGATGTTTCTACAGTCCTCTAATCCCTGCAAAAGGCTCTGCTATAAACTACAAGCTAGAATTGATGTCAACAGAGTTCCATTATTTTTTTCCTTTTTTTTTTTCTGTTGTTTTTGAGGATGGGGGGGTCTTTTTAAATCAAGAAAATTTTTGAATTATTTCTCTGTGTGTGTGATGGGGGCAGGGGCATGATATGTGTGTAGAGATCAGAGGACAACTTTTGAAGAGTGTGTTCTCTCCCCGTACCATGAATTTGGGGTACTGACTCGGGTTATGAGTGCTTTACCCCTGCAGTCATCTCAAGTCCTCTTCCCTATTCTTTTTTTTAAAAAAAAAAAAACAAACCAAAAAAACCCCACTTAATTCAAAAGTCAAGGCCTTATATAGCCCAGGCTAGCCTTAAACTCCTGACAGCCTACCTCCATCCTCACTTCCCAAGTGCTGGGATCACAGTTTCACCACCATGACCAACTCTTCAGACAAAGTCTCAATGTATAACACAGGCTAGCCTCAAATTTATGACGTTCCTACCTCAGTCTCCTAAGTGGTGAGGTTACAGACATCATGCCCTAGGTTTAAGTTCTATTCTCTTATTGAGATACTGTTTCATGTACGTAACCCAGGCATGTAGCATGTAACAAACTCCAGTGTAACCGAACACGATCCTGAATGATCCTCCTGCCCACTCCCCCAAGTTCTAGGATCATAGGAGTGTACTACTACAACCGCCTTGGGAAACCAGAATAAGAACATCATTCACTCACCCTCACCACCCACCTCCCAGTGCTTGGGACAGAACCCAGGGCTTTGTTCATGTTAACAAGCATTCTACCAGTAATGTACACCCCAAGTTCAAAATGTAAAAAAAAAAAAAAAATTCTTTTTCTTCTTGGGCTATCTCAATACAGTAGGCTACACTATTGTAAACTGAATAAAAAACACTTTCCAATAGAACCCAATTTCTCTGATTCATCAAATACCAAAACAATAATTTTTACTGAAAGACTACTTTGTATGAAAATATAATCACAAAGATTCAACAAGTTCTTCAGCTTTTTAAAAGGCTGTAAATAAATTGGTCAAGTGTACAACACAAGTTCATATTTAAGAACAATTCTCTTTTATTCTGATAAAACAAGTTATCTGTAAAGAACAGTAGCTTGATGTGGAGTCAGTATCTATATAAACCTCTCCTACAATGACTGGGCATGCATGGGGGTGGTGTGGGAGGTCCTTCTGTCTATGTGTTGCTTTTATTGGTTAATGAATAAAGAACTGTGTTGAGCCTATGGCAGGGAAAACCAGAACTAGGTGGGGAAAGCCAGGCTGTATGCTGGGAGAAAGGAGGGCGGAGTCAGAGAGGCACCATCGAGTCACTGGAGACAGATGCTGGGAACTTTAGCCATAAGCCACAGCTATGTGGTGATACACAGATTAAAAGAAATGGGTTAAATTAATAAGTAAGAGTTAGCCGATAAGAAGCTAGAACTAACAGGCCAAGCAGTGATTTAATTAATACAGTTTCTGTGTGATTGTTTTGGTTCTCAGCTGCCAGGACAAACAAGCAGAGAGCAGCTGGGAACCAACAAGCAGCTTCCCACTACAACTCCAACATGGGGGAAAGAGATGGCTCTGTCAGTAAAACACTTACAAGAAGTAGGACCTGAATTCAGACACCCCAGTTCGAATGCCCTGAATGCTTTAAAGCATGAGAATTTGAGTTTGGATGCCCAGAACTCAAGTAAAAGGCTGGATAAGGTGGTAACCTACAATTCAAAAACAGGTAGATTCCAGGAGCTCAATAGCCAGCTAGCTTAGACTATTTGGCCAAAGACACAGGCCAGCAAGAGAGACCTGGTCTCAAATAAAAGGTGGAAGGCACCTGAGTAAAGACACTTTAACTTCCATATGTATACACACATATGTACACAACACACACACAAAAAGGGAGGGAGGGAGGGAGAAGAAAATTGGTTTACTATCTGGTTTTATAAAGTCCCACCATCACAGGTAGTAAACACTTTAACTAAGAACTTCAGCATGAGCAAAACTCAGTTCTAATTCATATATACAACGAGAAATATGATGGAAAGAATTTCCAAGGTTTAGATCCTAGCCTAAAGACAGAAAAACAAACAAAAACGTTTAAAATTTCAATAAAAAAACAGGCATGAGGCCAGGCAGAGTGGGAAACACCTGTAGCCCTAGCACTTCAAAGGTACAGGTAGGAGAATCAGCAGGTTCAAGGCCAACTTCTGTCACATAGCAAGTTTGGGGCCAGGGTGGACTACAATGACACCTTGTCCCTACCCCATCCACAAAGATTACAGGCATGGTGGCATATGCCTGCAATGCTAGCACAGGGGAGGTTGAAGAAGAAAGATTTAGAATTTAATGAAAGTCTGACTACATAGCAAGTCCCTGTCTCTAAGACAAAATAAAAAAATAAAATCAACACTGGCATGGTTGTCCACAATAACCTCAGCACTTGAGAAGTAAAGAAGAGGATCAGAAATACAAAGCTATTCTCAACTACATCATGGGTTTGAGTCCAGCTTGAAAGCTCATCTCAAAAAGACAAAGCTTAAAGAAGTATAAATCAAACTGAACATGTTGGCATATACTTAGAACCCCAGCTACTTATGAGGATGAGACAGGATGACTTGAGCCCTGATCCAAGACCAGTTTGAGCAACATAGGTTCTTAAGAACCACACTCTTAAGAAGTACATATACAATTTAAAATAAAAAATACAATCAGACTCTGCAATTTTTTTTTTTTGGTTTTTTTGAGACAGGGTTTCTCTGTGGTTTTGGAGCCTGTCCTGGAACTAGCTCTGTAGACCAGGCTGGTCTCGAACTCACAGAGATCCGCCTGCCTCTGCCTCCCAAGTGCTGGGATTAAAGGCGTGCGCCACCACCGCCCGGCCAGACTCTGCAAATTTTTAAGAATTCAACTTAGAAGCTGCTAAGTAGTACACAGTGCTAGACTTGCAAGTCAAAACAAAAGGGATCTCTATATCGGCTAATTGGTATTTGCTAAAATGGCGTGGACAACCAAGCCAAATGAGACCACCCTTTTCTATAATTACACAAATGTTCTGTGAAAACAATCAAATACACAAAAATGAAGCTGGTCATGGTGGCACACAACTGTAATCCCAGAACTTGGCAGGTAGAGGCAGAAAGGACTGAAAGCTCAAGGTCATATTCTGCTACTGAGTGAGTTCAAGGCCAGCCTAAGGTGCATAAAGATGTCTCAAGATTTTTTTTTTAAAGGATAAAGAAAGAAATGAGCAATGAAACCATTTAGAACATCAGGACATTATCTGGTCTAAAATAGTTATTTCTGATTAGCTTTTTAATAAGACTTTTAAACTGTAGAACGAGACATTAAATTATAGAATACTGTTAGCAATGTAAATGATTCCTATCCACACAAATGCAAATAAATTTTTTTCTGGTTGAGTATGAATCACTACAATTCATATTTTCATTTTCAATGCTTTCTGAGGTTGGGTATCACATAGCTCACACTGGCCTCAGACTCATTATGTAACCTAGGATGATCCTGAACTGCTAGGATTAACAACTATTATCACACCTGATTTTTGTATTCTTAATTTTATATCTGAATGTATCCCTAATTTATTAACAAAATGCTTGATACATTTCTTGTTTGTTTGGCTGGTCTGTTCTTTGGTACTGGGAATTAAACCCCGGGTCTTTTGTGTGATGAACATGTCCTCTACCAAAGAACTACATCCTCAGCCCCACGCTCACTTAATATGTGTGAAATGATGAACACCAAAATCGCAGCACTAGAGGCTGAGGCAGGAGAACTCTAACAAGTCCAACACAAAATTGAATTACATAGTGAATACCAGGCCAAACAGGAAACAAGAACTAAACCACCAAATAAATAAACAAATAACACAAAAGTTATTCCTATTTGGCTTATACATTAACTAAGATATTTATATCTGAATGAATATATCTAATGTTTTATAGATTTTTTAACATAGATATTTAGGATAATTAAATTCTCTTTCATTTTTTCTGAGTGTTATTATCTAGTTTTGGTGTGTGCCTATAATCTTAACACTCAGGAGACGGAGGTAGGATTATGTACTGAAAGGCCAGTTGAGACCACCTAGCAGGACCTCTCAAAAACAAAGCAGTATCAATTACTCAAAGTTAGAGGCTAAACCCAAAATGTTGAATCATGACACAACAAACTTATCTAGTGACTCCTCATCTACATGCATATAATCAACAATTGATATCATATTTTATGCTTAATTCAGAATACAAATATAGTAAAAATCTTACCTGTCTATAGTATTTTTCATATACAGGATTCCCACTTGACAACTAAAATAAACAATAAATAGAAATTATATTTTATTCAATAATTCTTTGTGATACATTTGGTATTCATTCAAAAGATATTTGAGAAACAGACAAAAAGATAAAAAACATCCTTCACTTCGGGAAAATATTTTCTTCTTTGGTGACAAGGAGGAGAATGAATAAACACAGTCAAAGAATCACAAAAATTAAAAAAAAAGAATCACAAAAATTTAGGAAAGAATCTAAGGGTATTTTTCATACATAATTCTACCCAAAAACCCAATACAAAACAAAAGTAATTTTAAAGCCCTCTTCAAAATGTTTATCCTCTACCCAAGCAGTACTTAAAAATCAATTCAAAATCTACTTCAATAAAGTGATAAAGGGATGCAGTACAATAGGAAAGTATTTGTCTAGTGTGTAAAAAGGCGTAATTGTGACCACAGCACCACAACAAACAACCTGGGGCACACAAACTGGTGTCCTGATGATGATCTGATGTCATCAGAGTTGAATTGCTTATGTGCAGGCAGTGCCACTCATTTCACACCCACAGTTCAAAGGGCTCCTTGTCCAACTGATGACCATAATAGCTCATTTGAAAGGCAGCTGAAGAATATCAATGCTCAAAAGCTCAGGTTTGCCTTACGGGAATATGGAAGAATGTTCAGGACAAAGAAGGGCATCTAAGAGGCTTAAGGGATGACACGAAGGCAGGAACGTAAAAGTATGGGGAAAAGAGGGTGACTCTACTTAGATGTCTCTAAGTAGAGACATGTGTGCCTGCAATTAGAAAAGCTCAGCTAAATCTGTACAAACTAGGAAGAAGTATGGACATGGCGGCACATCCTTGCATATCTACTACAGGTGAGTCTGACCTATATAGCAAGATCATGTCTCAAACACACACACACACACACACACACACGCGCGCACACACACACACACACACAGAGTAATGAACAGAAATAACAGTTTAACATTTTGCAGATGAAAATTTATAAAGGGCCCCATCTAATTTAAAGAAATGAGGATACAAAGGAAGACATATTCAAGAGTGATTATTTGTACATGTGTCTATGTAAAGACAGGAAGAACATAGGGGGTAACTTAGGGAATAACTTCAAATGATTCAGTTGAGGATCTAAATGTCAATGAAGACAAAAAACGAGGGTATGATTTAAGAAAAATTTAACAATACTTACTAAGGGGTGAGGGAAGAAGGGCATGCATAGAAATACATGAGCACAGTGTGAAGTCTAGAAATATTGTCTAGAAATCAATATATAGTTAAGATATATTATGTATATACCAAATATGTACACATATCCTATAGTGTCTACTTCTCCAGCAAAATATTTTACTTGTTTTGTTTGGTTTGATTTTTTGAGACAGGGTTTCTCTCTGTAACAGCCCTGGCTGGTCATTTTGTAGAGCAGGCTGTCCTGGAACTCACAGAGATCCACCTGCCTCTGCTTCCCGAGTGCTGGGATTAAAGGCATGGGCCACTAATTTCAGAAGTCACTTATCAGAGAATCAGGATACACAATTCGGTTTTCCCCACTCCAAGCATCACCGTGCTTTCTAAAATACGCTCATGGACTACCCCAAAGAGTCTTGATTCAGTTTATTGTCCTAGCAGCTCATCTAGCTCATTACTATGTCTCGGATTTCTCATTTAAAAAAAAAAATCATCATTACACTGAAATACTAATGTAAACCAGGATGGACTTAGTATACTTTGACTGTATAATAACTCCTAGCGAGGTATCTGCTAGAAGGGCTTAAGTATTTTAACAACATAAACAACTGACATTTCAAAGGTGAGTGGTAATTCCATTTCACTGTCCTGAATCTTTACAGACTCAGAAGGAAACCAAGCAGAAATGGCAAGATGGCTCATTAGGCAAAGGAGCTTATGCCAAGTCTGCCAACCTGAGCCGCATCAACCTCCAGGATCCACATGGTGGATGAAGAGAACTGACTTCTGAAACAAGCTGTCCTCTGACTCCACACATGCAAATACCTCCAACCATATACAAATTATTTTAAAAATTTTTTAAGAGAAAGAAAATCAAGCAAAAACTCATTGAAAAATATACCCCAGACACAAGACATATGGGTAAATTGCCTTATAAATCCAGCCTAAGTGTCTTAGTGGTAATCTTTCTA
Source organism: Microtus ochrogaster (assembly GCF_000317375.1). NCBI lineage: Eukaryota > Metazoa > Chordata > Mammalia > Rodentia > Cricetidae > Microtus > Microtus ochrogaster. The sequence continues at coordinate 76,629,338 of NC_022016.1, read as the reverse complement.
AAACGAAGTCCTCCAAAAGTTGTTTAATATACTTACAAACCCAGTTGGAAGTCCTTAATCAATGACTAAAGTTTGATGAAAAGATCATAAGATGCTGTCTTTAAAACAACAAAAACAAAAAACAAACAAAAAAAAAACAGCACTTGGGAGTCAGAGCTAGGCGGATCTCTGTGAGTTCGAGGTCAGCCTGGTCTATAAGCTATAAGAGCTAGTTTCCAAAACTACAGAGAAACCCTGTTGAAAAGTAAAAAAAAAAAAAAGGAGGAGGAGGAGGAGAAGGAGGAGGAGGAGGAGGAGGAGGAGGAGGAGGAGGAAAGAAAAAGAAACTGAGCAGGGAAGATGTCAGTGAGGAATGCTTGATGTGCAAACATGAGAACCTCAGTTCAAATCCCCAACACCTACATAAAAAACAGGCATGACTTATGTGCCTACAAGCCCAGCACTGAGGCAAGAGACAAGACAATCGAGGAGCTTGCTAGCCAACAAGCCTAATGGAAACAGAGACCCTGTATCAAGGGAACAAGATAGAGCACAATAGAGAAAGACACCAGGCATTCTCCTATGGCTTCTGCATACACAAGGGCACACACACACATGAATATATCATACACCCAAAACACACACACACACACACACACACACACACACACACAGTTAATGACTAAAGTTCCAAAAGAAACTTAGCTTTTGAAACAGCAATTATCAGTTTTATTAACAAAACTTGCTAAGACAATAAATGCACACTTCAAAATCAAAGAAAGAATTGAACAAATGAAATGATGAGAACTAAAACAGGACAGATTTCATTTTGCAACTCTATATTTTGCTTTGGAATCAATTCTAATAATTCCATCAAGTCTTTCATTTTTATTTTATTTTAGTTTTTCACGACAAGATTTCTCTGTGTAACAGCCCTGGCTTCCTGGAACTTGCTCTGTAGACCAAAGCTGGCCTCAAACTAACAGAGATCCGCCTGCCTCTGCCTCCCGAGTGCTGGGATTAAAGGTGTGCACCAGCACTGACACCCTGCCCAGCGAAGACTCTTTAACTGGATAAATTTCTATTCTGTACTAGAAAGGAGTGAAATATAAAAGGTATCCAAGTGTTCGGGATCTAAATGTGGTAGAGCATGTAAAATAGAGCAAGTACAATAACTACCTCTTCTGGAGATTGAGGCAAGAAGATTGATGCAAACTCAAGACTGTCTGAGCTACATAATGGTGTCAAGGCTAGCGTAGGCTACAGAGTAAGACCCTGTCTCAACAAAGAAAAAAAGGAAAAAAGAAAAGAAAAAATAATAAAGCTGAATGACGGAATGAAACTATTTTACTTATCTGCCAATACAACAAAAATAGTATTAATAGAAGTATTCCCCACATCTGTAGAATGTTAAACAGTTGTAGCATCCTCTTATCATTCTTTAAAGAAAAAAAAAGCATATGGTTACATACCTAAAGGCAAAAAACAAAAACAAAAAAGTCTGTTTTGAGAAAGAAAGCAACAATAATGAAGAGGTATTTTACTCAGCTAGTATCCAAGGAAAAACCTGTAAATTATATATAAGAAGCTCTGAGCTCCAACTTTACCTTATTATTATAATACAGATTCACTAGTTATGGCAAAAACCTAAGGCGGCAGGAGCTTACTAAGGAGACTAAAGCACACGAGGGCTGATTACAACACTAACGTGAGACAGATAAATGGGGATGGAGAAAGCCATCCAGATTGTCAAGTCACTCATCAAGCAAGACAACCAACACTACTTTATGTGCCTCAGACAGCTCTTGTTGTCACTGTTGCTAGACTATAAATATGATCACGTTTTAGATATTAAAAAAGCACACATCATGAACATAGTGAAAATATCTGAAAGGAATGACTAAAATGATCACAGAAATTTTCTCTGATTAAAGAATTATGAATGATTTTTTTACATTCATGATAACATTGCAATTTCTGGAGATCTTTTATAGCAAGCATCCTTATATAGTGAGAATAAAATAAGTTTTCAATTTAGAAAAATAAAAATATCTAAAAGTTTAATTGTACAAAATTGCACATGAACCTTTTTAGTAATGAAATTTCTAAAGGTAAACTTTTAAGCCACAGCTGTCAACAAAAAAAATTAAATTCTGTTGTAAATTAAAAGCATTTCTTTATCAATTATGACAAATAACTATTTGTAAGTATAAGGGAAATTTCTTTTAAAGAGCAAATTGCAGCCAAACAGTGGTGGCACATGTCTTTAATCCCAGCATTCAGGAGGCAGAGGCAGGCAGATCTCTGAGTTTGTGGCCAGCCTGGTCTACAAGAGCTAGTACCAGGACAGGGTCCAACACTACAGGGAAACCTTGTCTCCACAAAAAGAAAAGGTTGTTTTTTTATATTTGTTTTTTTTTAATACTTTTTACTCTTTTGTTCTTTGCTTCTTTCAGGATCCCAAATAAATACAGACAGTGACTTATTTCTTTCTAAATGCCCAGCCGTCTTAGCTTGGTTTATTTCTAGACAGTTTTTCTTTTCTTTTTTTTTGTTTTGGTAATAAAAGCAATAAATCTCACAACATTTATTGTCACCTGTTAATAACATAGGGTCACTAAAACAATATGAATAAATGTTTCAGACTGTGCTCCCAACAGAAGACACCTTTAAAACACTGTACTTCTTCTTCAACTTCTTGAGTGTTTGATGGGCTCTAGCTGGAAACACTTTGGAGCAGAATATTATCTCCTTTCAGCATGATCTGACCCAGTTGTTTCCTGACTTTGTTTTAGAGTGAATCTCTTCTGCATAATCTAATGAGGTTCACGTACTCAGCAAAGACAATACAACCTTCTATCGGCATATTCACTTGCTCATACAGCCAGACCTGAACTTGAGAGCCATTTTGCAAGTATCTGAAAATGAGGTTGATGGGCTGCACCATCACCTTCTGAGCCTTCTATCCCTGTCCATGGTATGCCATGATGGAAGTCATAAAGACCACATGAGTAGGAAGGCCTCCTTCGCCAGCCTTCTAAACAGCTTTTCTTAACTTAATCACCCCTTCTATCTTTCTCTATTTCTGTATACCTTTCTTTACTTCTTATTCATGTCTTGCTCTGTAACCAGGAGGCTGACTCCTGGCGTCCCCTTCCTCCTCAATATGTTTCTCCCAGATTTCTCTCTGTATTCACTCTGACTGCCAGCCTCACCTATCCTTCCTCCTGCCTTGTTATTGGCTGTTCGGCTCTTTATTAGACCAATCAGGAATTCAAGACAGGCAAAGCAACACAGCTTTACAGAGAAACACACGTTCCAAGGCCTAAACAAATGTAACAAATCTTAAATTAATATTCCACAACAAGCAAATTACAGTGTAAAAAATACATATTTTTTCAGTCTCTCTCTGTAGGTGCTCAAGTGTAAGGCTGTATTATATACGTACATGGTTTTCCCCCAAAACTAGCACATCATGTCTGTTCTTGCCACATCTTTTCATTATTATAAGGGAGGGGCTAGCAAGTGAATATAGACAATAATAAGAAATAAATGGCATCCAGACTAGATGATGTAAAACTATCCCTATTCACAGAAAACAAGATCTTTTATAAAGCAAAGAACTAAAGAATTCATTAAAACAAAGTTATGAAAGTTGTAAGATATAAAAACCAATATATAAAAATGATCATACTTTATGCACTTGCAGTAAATTTGAAAAAACAAAAGCAAACTATACATACATATATACAAAAATGCATACATACATAAGAAAGCATCTTATATTAATGAATTACAAGTATTAACATTGTTAAGATGGCAAAACTCTTCAAACTCATCTACAGACTCAATGCAATTCTTAGAAGTCCAGTCAACATTTTGTAGAAACGAACATGCTGATTCTAACTAAAGTTTATATGGAGCTTCAATGACTTCGTAATAGCCAAAATAGTTCTGATTAAGAAAATGCAAAGCTAGATGTCAGACACATCTCAATTTCAAAATTCACTATAAAACAATTATTTCTCAAGATAACATTGCACTGTACATGGATAGACAAACATTTTGAGTTGAACAGAGTTATAAATTCAGAATAAACTCATCCATCTATGGTTTTTTTTGACAATGACATCAAGATTATTTGACAAATGGTGCTGGGATACTGCAACACAAGCAAAAGAATGAAAGTGGACCCTTCACATCCTATATAAAAATTAACTCAAAGAACCAGAGAGATGGCTCAGAGGGTAAGGGTGCTTCTCCCTAAGCCTACAACTTGAGTTCAATCCCTAGAACCCATATGATGGAATGAAAAAAACCTACTCCCACAAGTTGTCCTTCGACCAACATCTACACACACACACACACACACACACGTAAAAAAAAACCTTTTTTTCATTACCTAAAAATGCATCAATCAAGGAACTAATTAAGACCTGAAACTCTTTTAAAAGCAAAAGCAAACAAACAAAAAACAATCTCTAGGCTATGTCTTTAATCACAACATTCAGGAGTTAGAACCAAAGGGATTGCTGTGAGTCTGAGGCCAGCCTGGTCTACACAGTTATTGAGTTCCAGGCCTGCCTGAGGTAAAACCTGTCTTTTTTTTAAAAAAAAAAAATTGTGTTGGGGATAAATCTTTATAATCTCAGATCTGGCAAAGGATTCTTCAACTTCAAAAGGACAAGCAGAAAAGGAATGGTGGCACACACCTGTAATGCTATCTAGCCCTTTGGAGCTAAGGAGGGTCAGGAATTTAAGGTCATCCTCAGCTATAAAGCAAGTTCAAGACCAGCCTGGGCTACAAGAGGCCTCGTCTCTAAAAAAGAAAAACAATGTGACTGTCTTGGGTTTTTTTTTTTTATTGCTGTGAAGAGAATCATGACCATGACAACTTTTATAAATAAAAATATTTAATTGAGGTGGCTTGCTTACAGTCTCAGAGGTTCAGTACATTATCATCATGGCAGAGGGCATGGAAGCATGCAGACAGATGTGGTGCTAGAGCTGAGAGTCCTACATCTTGACTCAGAGGCAAGAGGAAGTCAAAACCTCAGAACCCACCCCCACATTGACACTCTTCCTCCAACAAAGCCACATCTCTTAATAGCGCCACCTTTTGGGGGCCAATTTTTTTTTAACCACCACAGTGACTAATTTTGGCACTTGGGATGCTGAGGCAGGAGGACCATAATTTTGATGTTTTTATTCACAATTTCACACAATTCCCCATTTTTTAAAAAGACCATCTCAAAACAATGAAGTTTGTGAAGTTTTGTTTTTTCAGTTTTTCAAGATAGGTTCTCTGCGTTGCCCTGGCTGTCCTGGAACTCACTCTGTAGACCAGGCTGGCCTTGAATTCACAGGTGTGAAGTTTTTATTATAGGAATTTGGGGTAAAGGCCTACAAAAAATAAGTCTTGATCAACTTAATCCATGAATACTTGATACTGCCAAAATTCATGTGTTAGGGAAAAATTAATCATGAAAGCAGTGACAATATAAAAGAGAAGTGTCAAGCACAAAGACATACCAGGACATTTCAAGAAATTATGGCTCAAATAGAGTAAACAAAATCAGTTTTAAACTGTCCTGAAGTACCAGATGGTCCAGAATCCACCCACAAGACCATGCATAAAAGTATGCCAAGGGGAAAAACAAAGAACAGAATGTAGAGAACAGACTAAGAACAAGAGCAACATGAACTACAGAGAAGATGCAAACTGAAGCATTTCAATCTTCCAATTTCCAATAGTAACCAAACTTTAATAGACTATAAAGGCCTTTGTAACAAAAGTAAATACACTCAACTTAAATCCTTCTAATTTGATTGTGTATGGTGGTCCATGTCTACACACCAGGCCTCAGGAGGCTGGGGTAAGACGATCAAGATTTCGAGTCAAATCAAGGATTAAAAACTAACAGCAGAAAAACTGTGAACATGTCAACCTTTTTGCTATTTTTCTGTATGCTTCAATTTTCTTTAATGAGTGAAACAGCCATTTCTCCCTCCCTCCACCCACCCTCCAGCCTAAACTCTTCTTCATACTTACTCTCTCTGTCCAGAAGTCCCATCCATACCTCTTCCCTCGCTATTGGTCATTCAGCTTATTAGACCAATCAGGTGCCTTAGGCAAGCAAGGTAAAACAGCAACACATCTTTATGTAATTACACAAATGCAACACATCTTTATAAAGTTAAACAAATATTCTGCAACATAAACAAATGCAACACACTTTTACAGTTAAACAATTATCCCGAAAAATAAACAAATGCAACACACCTTTACATAGTTAAACAAACGCAACACATTTTTGCATAAATATTCCACAATAACCACCACCATCAATTAAACAAACATCCTCGATTATCTTTAGCAGCAAAATGAGTTTCAGAAACAGCTCCAACCTTTCATTTGAAAGCATTATTTATATAAGAAAGGTAAATTTATTCTACCTGGCTCCGAGTTTTGGTACAGAAGTGTCAAAGTTCAGATTTATGTAACAGAAAATTACAGAGCACTAACCAAGGTATCTTAAACAGAAAACTACAGGAAGCCTAAAAAAAAATTATCGGCAGCTTCATGTATCGTGATGGCTATTTTCCATCCCTGCCCCTCCCCCACTCTCCCCATCTTCCTGCCCAGACAGGGTTCCTCTATTTGCAACTCTGACTGGCCTCAAACTCAGAGATATACCTGCCTCTGCCTCCTGGGTGCTGGGATTAAAGGTGTGCGCCGCCACCACCACCTAGGTACGATGGCTATGCTTGGTTATCAACTTGACTATAACTAGACTTAATTAAAACCCAATTGACTGGGCACACCTGTGAGGGATTTTTTTTTCCTTTCTTAATCAAGTCACTTGAAGTGGGAAGACCCACTTCTAATCCAGCTCTTTTGTGGTAAGAAGATGTACCTTTAATCTGGACCACACTTTCTGCTGGCAACCCATATAAAGAATATGGAAGAAGGAAACTGGCTTTTTCCTTGCCTGCTTGCTCTTGCTAGAGCAAGTCCATTCCTTCACTGGCATTAGAGCCTACTCCTTTGGAATTCCAGCACATGCTGACGACCAGCTGAGACATCCAACCTCATGGAGTGAACTACTGGATTCTTTGGCCTTCCATTGGTAGACAGCCATTGTTGGATTAGCTGGACCAGTCTATAAGCCATTCTAATAATCCCCCTTCCCCCCCCCTCTCTCTCTCTCTCACACACACACACACACACATACATATATGGTTCTCAACCTTCCTAATGTTGGGACCCTATAATATAGTTCCCCATGTTGTGGTAATCCCCAATCATAAATTAATTTTGTTGCTACTTCCTAACTGTAATTTTGCTACTGTTATAAATCATAATGTAAATAGCCTGCAGATATGCAGGATATCTGATATGGGATCCCCCCACCAAATGGGTTACAACTCAAAGGTTGAGAACCACTGCTCTAGAGAGAACCCTGACTAATACAATTATTATCTTTTTTTAATTGCTTGGTTCATTTTGTAGTTACAACATGCCTAAATGATAGTTTATTTCTACTACACAAATAAACAACAGAATGTCCAAGATCACAGAGCTGTTTAGGGGCAGAGATACTTTAGAAATTTTATATATATATATATTTCTGTCTGCTTCTCAGTGTGATGATGCACTCTTTAATCTCAGCACTCAAGAGGCAAGGCAGGCAAATCTCTGAGTTCAAGGCTGGCTGGTCTACATGGTCAGAGTAGTTTCAAAAGTATCAAAAAAACAAAAAAATCTACATTTAGTGCTAGAGACAAGGTTCAGCAGTTAAGAGCACTTGTTGCTCTTACAGAGGACCCTGTTGTTGCAAGGAAAGGGCCCACTTGTTCGACCCAGATGTCCGGCTAACTTACACCCGAAATAACAACACAGAAACTGTATTAATTTAAACACTGCTTGGCCATTAGCTCTAATTTCTTATTGGCTAACTCTTACATATTAGTTTAACCCATCTCCATTAATCTCTGTATCGCCACATGGCTGTGGCTTACCGGCAAGATTCTAACCGGCGTCCATCTGAGGTGGAGGATTCATGGCTTCTCCCTGACTCTGCCTTCTTCCTCCCAGCATTCAGTTCTGTCTTCTCCACCTACCTAGGTTCTGCCCTATCAGGCCCAAAGCAGTTTCTTTATTCATTAACTAATGAAAGCAACACATGAACAGAAGAACCTCCTACACCACCCTGTAGCACAAATAATAAAATCCCAGAGACAGATAATGGAGTTCAAGCTGAAAGACCAGAGAAACAAAGCAGCCAACCACAAGAGAGCTCTTACCACTACGAAATCTTCAGACTGAAAAGACAACGAGTTTCTGTCTCATGCCGCCTTATATTCCTCTCCAGTGCTGGTATTAAAGGCGTGCACCATCACCTCCAGGCCTCTATGGATAACTAGTACAGCTGCTGGGATTAAAAATGTGTGCCACTACTGCCTGGTTTGTATGGATGACTAGTGTGGCTGCTTTGCACTCTGATCTTCAGGCAAGATTTATTTGTTAGATCATACACAAAATAAAACTACAGGACCCAGATAGGACCCAGATTCAGTTCCTGGCATCCACATAATGGTTCACAACCATCTGTCATTTCAGTTCTAGGGAATCTGATGTTCTCATCTGAACTCCATGCACGCGCGCGCGCACACACACACACACACACACACACACACACACACTCACGCACATACGCACACACATATTGTACATATGTACATGTAGGCAGCAAAAACACACACAATTTTTTAAAAATATATATAGATCTGGGGTTCAATGGTACAGCACTTGCCTAGCACACCTAAGGCCTTGGGTTCAATATCCAGCAATGAAAGAAAAAAAAATATAGATCTGGCAAAAGCTCTGAGAGAAGGGCTATGAATTTTAAACACAGAAAATTTAAACAGTTTACTACTACTATTACTACTAATAGTACTACTAATAATTTCAACCTTAACCATAATTGAAGAAATGACAAAATGAAATGGTGAAATCTAATTTTTATGTCAAACTGACACTGAATAAAAAGTGTAATATACATATACTATATTGATGAAGCTATGGAAGACAGTGTTAGCAATATATAGCATAAATATACCCTTTGAGGGAGAGAGAGATGGCTCGGTGTTAAGAGCATTTGTTGCATTAGACCTAAGTTTGATTTCCAAGCACCCACATGGCAGCTCACAACTTTTGATAACTCCAGTTCCAGGGGTCTGGTGCCCTGTTTTGACTTCCACAGTCACTAGGCATACACATGGTCGAAAAACTTTACAAAAAGAAAAAAAAAGAAAAAAGAAAAGAAAAGCTAGCAAGCTAGCAAAGCAGGTGTAGTGGCACAAGATCCTCAACTGAGGTGCAGGCAGTAAGACCAGAAGTTCAAGGTTATCCTCAGCTACACTACAAATTCTGGGCCATCATGGAATAAACAAGGGCCAGCAGGAGGATGGGGAAAGAAAGAAAGGAAATCTAAGTGTAGCTACAATCTTAGAATATAGTTTTACTTTGTTATTGATGTCAATTTAAAGGGGTAAATTTTCAAGTGTCATATAAAAATGCTAAATCAATTGCTAAGAGAAGGAATGCATGCTCGCTATTAAAGGTATATTAAAAACTATAATTAACGATATTATAAAATCTTAAGTGTTTTTTTCTTCCAGCCTTTCTCCTGAAATCACTTTTATTTAGTTTTCCACTTACACATCAAATTACAAAATCTTCAGACTATTTAAAGCTCCTAATAATTAAGATAACTTTTCTCTCTTTTATTTGTTTGTTTTTTAGAGACAGGGTAACTCTAACTTTGGAGCCTGTCCTGGAAAGTGCTCTGTAGATCAGGTTGGCCTTGAACTCACAGAGATCTACCTGTCTCTGCCACACAAGTGCTAGGATTAAAGGCATGCGTTACCACTGCCCAGCTACTTCTTTTATTTTTAAAGTATTACCACTGTATGTGGCTGTGTCAGCAACACACGCCATTGCACAGATGCATTAGTCCATACACAACTGGCAGCAGTCAGTCTTTCTTTCCACCATGTGGGTCCTGGGAATCAAACTCAAAATTATCAGGCTTAGCAGCAAAGGTCTTTACCGATATTGAACCATTAAACCATCCCACTGGCCCCTAAAGATAATTTTTAACAAAAGCACATTTTTTAGTGAGAATTAAAATGTTTTAAAATGAAATTCTAAAATATGGTTTGCCTAACATTACCTTTTCTTTTATTATTTTCTACCAACAAGCAAAAAAAATTAGGATTTCTGAAAAATTATTTTTCTGCTTTTGTTTCCAGAGTACAATTTTACAAAAACTTCTTTGCAAATTTGGGTTTTAATTTCTCTGGAATGCAAGTAAAATGCCCTAATGAACATTTAAAGCGAGGCAACTGGGGACAGTCTATCAGCCTGTTGCTAACATTAGCTTGTAAACAGATGAAAATAAAGGAATGCACTCTTAATTGTCCCTGAGAGGCTACTGCACAAACCCATGTGATCCTAATTAATTCTAACTAAACCAATCCTTCCCAAGTGCTGACTATCCTGAAACATTTTAACAATGACTAGTTGTCTCTTGAGTAAGCAGAGACTTCCCGAGAATACGCCATATACTCAATATTAAAAATATAGCAGGCAAAAAAGGGAAACATTTTCCACTGCACCTTTCCCACACTAGAAACTTAAATCTGTCATGTTGAAAAAATATTCTTTTCCTGATTGTGAAAACAGTTGTAATTTTCAAACTCTATCCTGTATTTATTGCTATAATTGTTAAATTGAAGTAATAAATTGATATGTTTACTAGTACATGTAGTGGTTTTGTTTTCAGCCCTATAGAGTTCTTTGTGTAGCCCTGAATGTCCTGGAACTCGCTCTACAGACCAAACTCACAAAGATCCACCTACCTCTGCCTCCCAAATACTGGGTGTAAAGGTGTGCACCACCTTCGCCCAACTACACATTCTAGGTTTTCATGAAATAAAAATAAACTCAAAATGACACACACCTGTAATATCATCAGGAGGCTGACACATGAACTCCAAAACCACCTTGAACTACAAAGAGAGATCAAATCTCAAAATAAATGAGTAAAGAAATAGCAGAAATTGAAGTTATGGGAGATATCCCCTTCCAATTTCCAAATTTTCTGTAACAAAATTGTATCATTCTTGTAATTTTAAAAAAACAACAACAAAACTACATATCCCAGCACACTAAAAGCTGAAGCATGAAGATTGCGACTCAAGATCAGTCTAGAAAACAGAAGGAAACCCGTTCTCAAATAAACAAAGCATCTTATATTGCTTATTGCATTTGAGGCTTATGTATTCCGTTTGGGATCTTTGTTGTTTGTGGTTTTGGCTTAAGACAGAGTTTTTGACATAACAAAGACTATGAATCTGCCATGTAACCAAGAATGACCTTGAAATCCTGATCATCCTCTGCCAGCATACTCAGCACTTAAAATTACAGATGTACACCAACACACTCAGTCTTGGTTTTGCTTCATTTTCTTTTAAGTTATCTCACTATGCTTCTAACCCTGGCCCAGAACTTTATATGTTGCCAAGGCTAGTCTCAAACACAGGATTTTCCAGCTTTGGCCTGCCACAGTACTTACTGGTTTTAGGTCATACAAAGGGTTTTTGGTTCATTTATTTATTTATTTTAAGAAACAACTTACAAGTCCCTTTGGTTTAAAGTGCTTGTTACAAGCCTAAGGACCTTAACTTGATCCCTAGAACCACATAGTAAGTGAGACTCAATTCCCAAAAATTGAGATACACAGGCATCGAGCTTAAACACACAGAAAATACTTTTTAAAAATTAATATAAAAATTAAATACTGGCTGGGCATGGAGATGCACGCCTCTATTAATCCCTGTACCCAGAAGGCAGAGACAGGAGAATCTCTGTAAACTGGAGATAATCCTGGTCTCCAGAGGAAGCTCAGGGCTAGCCATTACTTCACAGTGAGAACCTGTCAAACGAACAAGAACAACAACAACAAAGCTGGACCATGGGTTTAGCTCAGGGGTAGAAAACTGGACCCAACAAGCAAACACAAAGCCCTATACCTTCAAAAAAAAACCTTTATATACTAAGTAAGAAAACTTCAATTTAATCTGAATAGTAAGTATTTAAGATATTCATTTTATCATATTTTTTATCAAATAAAAAGCTCATAATGGAGGTACTAATACACCCACAATTGTATCCAGATACCAACAAAAGCACGCAAGATCTGTGAGTCAAAGCTCCCTTCTTCAAGAAATTTACTACTGGGCTAGGCATTTTTAATCCCAACATGCAGGAGGCAAAGACTGATCTCTGTGAGACTGAGGTCAACCTGGTATACAAAGCAAGTTACAAATCACAAGAACTACATAGTGAGACTATGTCTCTAAAAGAAAAAAGAAAGGAAACTTATTATCCAACTAAAACAAAGCATATACTGAAAAAGAATTTTTAAAAGACATACATCAGTCTATACATCCAGAACACACAAAAAAGTATAATGTAACAGCTTTTAATTTCATGTATCTTAGCTCCAATCTTAGATATTAGTGAGGAATTGTATGTGCCTGTTATTTCAGCATCTGGAAGGCTGAGGCAACAAAGATCCAGAGCTCAAGGCCAGCCTTGGTACTGAGCTACAGTTAGGGGCAAAATAACAACAAAATCACCCATACACCAACAACAAAAACTTAGGTCTACTATTTCCTGCCTTATATAAATTACCTCACCCATTTCTAAAATGAATTATTAACTGAAGTACCACTTGGGATATAGACATTAGAAAAAGAAATGGACAGTAGAAAAAAAATTGTTTGGTTTTGTTTTTTTAAACAGCATCTCTGTGTATCCTTGACTGGGCTGGCCCCAAAAGCAAGAGTTCTGCCTGCCTCTGCCTCCAGGGTGCTAGGATTTAAAGCAAGAAAAAGTTTTACATTAACTTGACACAAGCTTAGAGGAGGGAACCTCAACTGAGAAAATGCCTCCATAAAACCTGGCTGCAGGCAAGCGTGTAGATTTTCTTAATTAGTACTGATGGGGGTGAGTTCACTGTGGGTGGAGTCACTCTTAGGCAGGTGATCCTGGGTTTTATCAAAAAGTAGGCTGAGCAAGAACCGCCTCTGGATGAGCTCCTGCCTTCAGAATCCTGCCCTGTTTTGAGTTCCTATCCTGACTTCCTTAATTGATTGACATTTTCTTCATTAATGTGGAAGTGTAAGCCAAATAAAACCCTTCCTTCCCAACTTGTTTTAGGTCATGGTGTTTCATGACCTAAATTTACTAGGCCAGGCATAGTTCACATCTTTATTCCCAGCATTCTGGGAGGCTACACCAGACTGATCTCTATTGAGCGCAGGTCAGCAGGGCTGCATATCAGGAAATACCCAGTGGTAGAGTGGTTGGTTACCTAGCATTCATAAGGCTTGGGTTTGATACAAAGTGCTCAAAAAGAAAGAAAACATTACCCGTCTTTAATCTACCAAAAACCCAAAAATCGGATCTTTCTCATTCAGGTTTTTCCTTTTCCCAATTTTTTTTTTTTTTTTTTTTTTTTTTTTTTTGGTTTTTCGAGACAGGGTTTCTCTGTGGCTTTGGAGCCTGTCCTGGAACTAGCTCTGTAGACCAGGCTGTGGTCTCGAACTCAGAGATCCGCCTGCCTCTGCCTCCCGAGTGCTGGGATTAAAGGCTGCGCCACCACCGCCCGGCCTCCCAATTTTTTTTTTTTTAATTTTGTATGTGTGCTGCATTTACATCACTTCCCCACCCCCTCTCCCACCCCTCTCATGTCTAGCTCCTCCCCTCTAATTCATGGCCTCTTTTTCTTTTCTTATTATTGACAAACACATATATGTACATGAATAAATATGTAAATACAACCTGCTGAGTTCATTTAGAATAGCTCATCCGCATGTTTTTCAGGCTGATGACTTGGTATTAAATAACCAATTAGGGGGGTTCATCCCTAGGAAAGAAATTCTCCCTCTCTCTACATTAACTGCCTGTAGCTCTTCATCTAGGCTTCATCTAGGCTTGGGTGTTTTCGTCTTTTCAGATACAAGCTCTCTGTAGCCTAGGCAGACTTGCAGTTTACTTTGTTGCCATTCTGGCCTCAAATTCACAATAATCCTGCTTCAGATTCCCACAGGCTAGGATTAGCTTGCACCATCATGTTTCTATTTGAATTTTACTCATCAACAAGAAAACAATTGAAAGGAGAAACATAAGGCTGTGCCATACTAAATACTGGGGAAAATCAGCACATTGTCAGGCAAGATTTACAAAACAGAATGTTGGGGCTGGAAAAGTATGTAATAGCCTTCAAACTCCCCTATTAAAATCCAAGCTCCACATTTTTGTCTTTAAGTTTCAAAAGTTACTATTTTGTTTGTTGGTATATTCTAAGATAGAATAATTCTTGGCAAAAAGCAAATACTCAACATTATTTGTTGAATAATTTTTAATTCACTTATTTTTATTTTATGTGTATGGGTGTTTTGCCTACAAGTTATATCGGCACCTTTTAGCAGTGCCTGGGGAGACCAGAAGATGGGGTTGCATTACCTGGAACTAGATTTATAGAGCTCCGTTAGCTACCAGAAAGGTGCTAGGAATTGAACCAGGTTCTCCTGAAGAGCAGCCAGAGCTCCTAACTAATGTAGATCAATTTTTAAGGCTAAGAAAGCAGACACGGAGAGATTTTACTCACTGCCATATCTACTGGCAAAGCTAAAAATGGCACTCATTTTCTTAATTTAGTAGTCTATCATCTCTAGAAGGCAAAATTTCATTTTAATCTTTTCCTAAAGAAAGGATTGTGGCAGGCATTCAAAAGGGAAGGGAACCATAAACTAAAAATTTTTCACATTTTTCTCCAATTTGTTATTTCTCTTTAAGTGATAAGGGCTAAAAAGCTAAAAACCGACCAAATGCAGTGTGCTACATCTAATATTTTAAAAACTGCATAGCATATTTGTTTAATTTTAGTACCTGGGAGGTGAAGGCAAGCTTACAGGTAAGTTCCAGGACACTCAGGGATAAAGACCCTGTCTCAAAAACAAACAAAAACAATCTCTCTCTCTCTCTCTCTCTCTCTCTCTCTCTCTCTCTCTCTCTCTGAATGAACGAATGAATGAATGAATGAATGAATATAAATGGGTGAACCTACTCCAAACTGATCATCTAACTGCTGGAGGCAGAAACTAGCATCTGGCTAATCTTCATAACTGCCAAAGAGCCCTTTAACAGTTTTTGCATAGACAGCAAGAGTTATCAATCACTTTCTTCCAAATAAAAGATTGGGGAAAGAGATGAGTTTTAAAATATCCTTTGCTGGGCCCAGTGGCACACACCCATAATCCCAGCTTCTTGGGAGAGTTGGGGTGGAAGGATCACTTAAGTCTAAGAACCTGGGTCAGAACGGCAACACAGCCATACACTGCCTACCCTCCACAATGTCTCTGCCCTGAAGAATCTCACTTGAGTACACCTGTCTGTGTGTGTTAGAAGAGCAGAAAACAGAACAGATGGTGACATAAATAGATCAATAATGAATGTGAAACCAAGTTACACCACTATCTGACTTGACGTAGTTCAAGCAGTTAAAATTTTTTTTTAAATAAAAAATTTGAGGAACTGAGAAGATGGCTCAGTAGGCAAAGCATGAGGAACAGAATTCAAATCCTCAGTACCCACATAAAAAGCCCACTATGGCTGAGTATGTCTGTAACCCCAGCACTGGAAAGCAGAGCAAGCAGATCTCAAGAACCCACTGGCTAGCTGGCCCACTTCCCCAAAATGCAAGTCCCATGCACTGTGAGATCTGTCTCAAGGACTGACATCCTCTTCTGGTCTCTTCATGCACTCAACAGGCACACGCACCTGTGCACCACACACACTTTGGACAGTCTCTCTGCACTGCCTTGGCTTAACTCACACATTCCATGTAGCTCACACTAGTCTTAAACCATCAGCGTTCCTCCTGCCCCCAACTCACAAGTGCTGAGATTATAGGCATGTGCCACCAGACCCAATTAACCTAACTTAAAAACAAAACAAAAAAAAAAGATGAAATCTAAGAGAGAAGTAGGTATAAACACTATGAATTTGAGGCTTGCATGGTCTACAGAGCTCCAGGCAGCCAAGGCTACACAGTGTGAATGTCTCAAAGTGCGCGCACAAACACACACACACACATAAACACACATAAAGAACAGGGGCTGTAGAGATGGTGCAGCTCAGGTTAGGAACACTTGTTGCTCTTGTAGAGAAATCAGGTTGGGGTTACCCACGTGGTGGTTTATAACCATTGACAACTCTAGTTCCAGGAGACTTATGTGGGCACCAGGCATGCACATGCCCTTATATATATGTATACATGCAGGCAAAACACTCATACATGTTAATTAAATCTAAGAAACACAATTTACTAAGTTTTAAAGGAAGAAGATACATAAGTAAATATTTTAAAAAGGGTTTTTTTTCTGTTCCTTTACAATATAATCTCACTGTATCTTGGTATTTTAGTAGCAAAATATTCTAAATTGACTTATTTGAATTATCAATATAAATTCAAACATGAAGCACTAAGGACAATTCCCCTTGGTGATTCAGCACTTGCTCTGGATACTGTTAACACCTAAATACATACCCGCAAGAATGTATGTAAATTGTGAAAGTGACTATAAAAAGAAAGAGCTCGAAGCAAACTTCCAGAGATGAATGATAGTAAGCAGAAACTAAAAGCACAGTCCCATGGAGGAGAAAGGCGAGTGGCACAGAACCGAGAAGCAACTGTACACAGGTCTTCAAGGGAACAAAATCTTTGAGAGGGGAAACTGCCAGAATTAGCCAACAGAGTCAGAACACAACAGACTGCCAACAGAGATCATGTTTAAGGCAGGGCACTAACTAGACTCACCAAGTCAACACCCAAAACTCAATGTTTCCATTCCTCAAATTTGAGTTTCAGAGGGATCCTTCCAAACAGATTCATGACCAAGACCAGTTAAAGGCTCCATCTTAAAAATTCTTCCCTGCTATCTGCTGATCAAAACACAGTGACCCACAGGAAATAAGGTTGGAAATGTAAAACGCAGTTTGGGAGGCCATTCCTGGACACTGAGACTCTTTACCTGAAGAGCTGTAAACACACACATACTGTTTATATAAAATCACCTTTGCTGGGGAAGTGGCTCAGCTACCAGAGAAGCCCTTGGGTTTGAGCCCTGGTAATAAATAAACTTAGCATAGTGGGGTCCAGCCGTGAGCCCACCACTTGGGAGGCAGAATTATCCAAAGTTCAAGGTCATTCTTGACTAGTAGTGAGTTCAAGGCCAGCCTGGTCTACCTGTTTCAAAATAAGTAAGTAAATAAAAATCTCCATCCTGGTTCCTGGGGAAAATACTTCCTTTCTCTCTATCCCGAAATATTAGGGAGAAAAAAACACCTCAAGAACTCTTTATCATAACACAAAAATGTCTACTGGCCAAGCACATGCTCTAAGTGTAGAGCTTTAGCTTAAGTACAGGCAAATCTAGGCCGAGGAGGCAAGATGGCAGGGAGCTATCACAGGGCAGCCTGTAAGGTTGAGGTGGGTACAGTCCCCAGCTCTGGGGAGAACAAACTCCTGGATAGTGGAGATGGCTGGACCGGCAGGTGTGTAGCACCTCATCCGCCTGGTTGTCGTAGTGAGAGGACGACTCGGGTTTTACAGAGACCGAGAACCCTCCTGAGTGAATGATCTTCAGAGGTTTCCTAGGAAACTCGAGGACCCGGCTCTGAAGAAAGAGAAAGCGAGAGGCAGAGACGGAGAGACAGACGGACAGACGGACGGACAGACGAACAGACAGACGGACGGACGGACGGACGGACAGACGGACAGACAGACAAAACCGCTTTGGGCAGAAATCGTCCTGGGAAGTTATCTCCGCTGTGGCCCCCCGCGCCCGCCGGGGCGGACAGAGCCGCCCACCTGTCGAAGGCTGGCACTGTTGGTCCCCAGGACGGCGACCAGAGCCTGCCCCTCACGGGTGGGAAAGTCTGCAAGGGGAGCAGCGCAGAAGTTAACACGGGCGGGCAGAGCGCGAGTGGGACAAGCGCCCGGGCGGGATGCGACTGGGGGACCTGAGGGGGTGGGGGTGGGGGGGCTCGGCAGCGCTCTCTCCCGCCCGTGAGCAAAGCTGAGCGAATCCTGCTCTGCCGAGGGCGAGCCTCGCACCGTGCGAGCTCCGCCGGAGTTCACCTGACGGCCGTCAGGCCCGCACAGAAACTTCCCGAGACGGTGAGCGCTGCCGGGACCCGAGGAGGCGGCCGGGTGGGAGCCGCGCGGGGCGGAGCCGAGCGCCAGGCGACCCC
>NC_022016.1:76587569-76610753 GCF_000317375.1 Microtus ochrogaster | reverse complement strand
GGACCGGCGGGCGGCGTTACCTGTGTCAGGGAGAACTGGGCTGCCGCAGCCATGGTGTTTCCATCATGCACGGGAGGGGAAGGAAGGACGGGCGGACAGGGGCCGGGGCGGGAAGGAGGCGGAGAGACAGGCCGTAGGCGAGGCCCGCGACCGGGCGTCTCCCCGAACTTCGACAACTTCCCTCTTCACGCTGCCCCGCCCCGCCCTGCCCCGCCCCGCCGGCCCGTGGGGCCGCGGCGGCGCACAAAGCCCGGCGCGGGAGTCTGAAGCGCGGAACCAGGCCCTGACCCCGGCCGCACTGGAAAACCCGGTGCGGATGGGGCACCGGGGCGGACCGGAGGCGGAGGCGGCGCCCTGGAGTCCTAAGAGAGAAATGTAGGCAGAACACGGACTTTCCTGGGCTGCTGCTTCTAAAAAGCGCGGGAAGATATACCCGTGCCCAGGTGGCTTGTGGGAACTAAAAGAGTAATGGTACTAAGTAATGCTAGTAATGGTTTAGTAATAATATTAAATAATACTGATTTATATGGGATTGACTCTGCACCAAATGCTTTATTTTTATTTTCTGTTTGCTTTTGAGACAGGGTGTCTATGTAGCCTTAGCTGTCCTGAAGCTCACTATATAGACAAGGCTGGCCTCGAACTCACAGAGATCCTCCTGCCTCTGCCTCCTGAGTGCTGGGATTAAAAGCGTGCTCACCGCCACACTTTTTTTTTTTTAATTGCATGACTAGGGGATTTGAAACAGAAAGAAGCTATACAAATCAGGAAGATGAAACCCAGCTGGGCACGGTGGCACACATACCTTTAATCTCTGTGAGCTTTTGTGTCTGCCTGGTCTACATAGTGAGTTCCAGAACAGCCACGGATATGTATAGGTGACACCCTGTCTGAAATTAAAAGAAAGGGAATACAGCCCCCCCCCGACACACACACACACACACACACACACACACACACACACACACACACAGAAAGTATCTTACCTGAAGTTAAACAGCTGACTAGGAAGCCGGATTACAATTTAACTCCAAAGCCTTACCACGGGCTGTCCACGGAAAATGGTCCGGAAAATGACGGCCCGTAAATCGTTTTCTCCTAAAGCCAAAATCTGGGGCGCATAAAGAGACTGCTTCCCTTGCCTGCTGCCTGTCCCTCCTGGAGTGTTAATAAAAGCATGTGTAGTACCACAGTGCAGTTCAGTGGGACCCGGTGTACACGAAGCCCTGGGTCCCATCCCAAATTCGCCTCTTGGCAAGGTATCTCCTCTCCAAACCAGTGTGGACACTCTTTGTGTTAATTCTCTCTCTATGGGAGGAAGTCGGCATCCCCCTAAGGACTTGTCTGTAAGTCTACCCCCACCAGATCGAGAACTCCTCAATAACAAGAACTTTTTGATATATATGTATTTTAATATCATAATAGTACAGTGTATACTTAATAAAGGCCTTCATCCTACCTCTGTTAAACATAAAATGCCTTACACTTCCTCATGTTACTACCTTTAATGGAATAACCAACCACTAACTTGAAATTTTCATTTGCAAAAGTTTAGTGTCTTAGTTAGGGTTTCTATTGCTGTGATGAACCACCATGACCAGAAAGCAAGCTGGGGAGAAAAGGGTTTATTTATTTGCCTTATGCTTCCACTATTGAAGGAGGTCAGGACAGGAACTCGGACAGAACAGGAACCTGGAGACAGGAACTGGTGCAGAAACCATAGAGGGAGGCTGCTTACTGGCTTGCTCCTCATGGCTTTCTCAGCCTGCTTCCTTATAGAACCCAGGACCACAAGCCCAGAGATAGGCCCTCTCCTATCAATCACTAAATTAGAATTTTTTAAAAATGCCCTGCTGTGAGATCTTAAGGTGGCATTTCCTCAACTGAGGTTCTCTCATTTCCGAAACTCTACTTGTGTCAAATTAACATAAAGCTAGCCAGCACATGTATGAAACCTATCTCAAAAAGCCTTCTAGGAAATCTGCATACCTTTTAAATTGAGGAGAGAGAGAGGGGGGGGGCTGGGGATTGGATTGGAGGGGAGACATTCTCTCCTTTTACTGTGGGGCTCTCAGGAATGGAACTCAGGCTGGCCGTCTCGGCAGACTTTGCCCTTATCTATTAAGTTGCTCCACAGGCCACAACCTTGCCTTGTTTTAAGAGTTAGTTGAGGGGCCTGTCTGCGTCTCACTGGCCTGTAAAATCCTTGAAGGCCAACTACTACTCCATGTTACAAGTCCCCAGCCCCAGTATGTATTTGCGCAGATTGTTCTCCCTCCCTCAGTCATGGTTGTTTCCAGGGGAAATCCCAACTGTGAGGACCACAAGTCTATCATGCCCGCGGCTGTCGGCATTATCATAGAATATCCCTCAAAATGCTGAGCCAGCTGGGAAGACCCAAGGTCTAGTTACCTCCATTTCTGTTTTTAAACTTTTTCCATCACAGGCAAAAACCAAAGAAGACTCCATAACTCCTGGCTCTACCCAGATTCCTCTGACTTAGTCCAGCCTCAGAGAGCAAGTTATACAGGTCTGATGAGCAACCACTTAGTCAGGAGTGTCTCCTTTGACCTCTTTTCGCCTTCATTCCTTCTCCTTTTAAAGGAAGAAGAGGAGAAACTATCGCGCTCTGAAGCATCAGCTGAAACCCAACTGATGTTGACTTTGGCATCTTCTGCTTCTCATTATTAAGTCTGAACTTCACACACACACACACACACAAAAAAAAAAAAAACTCTAAAAGGAAGCAATTATCATACTCACTTCACAAATGAGGTACTCAGTGTCACAGAGGTCAAGTAATTTGCCCGGGGTTATATGGTTAATAGCCAAAGTAGTTGAGATATCAAAATAAAACTTAGGCATCAGAATCACTGGGTACAACGAAGGAATCACTAGTTACAGACTTTAGAGGGGCTACAAAATGATGGGTGAGAAATGCTTTAAGTTGTCAGTACACAACTCAAGTTCAGAAACCGGAAAGTCATAGAGCATTCTGTATTGGAGGATAGCTGGAAGGAAAGTTGTTCTCTGACCTTAGCATACACACCATAGTATGGTAAGGAAATAAAAGGAACTATTACTATGCATTTGCTTTAAGTAAAAAAAAAAAGGAAACCTCTTATCTATATAGTACTGCTTTAGCAGTTATGTCTTTATTTGCAAAATCTAGCACACTAACTCCTAGTAGCTAACAGCTAACTTATAAAAGTTTGTTGAGCTAAACTAAATATATAATCTCAGGCATACTTATCTGTACCTTCAGTTTATCCCCATTTCACAGATAAGAACATTGAGAGGCTAGGGAGATGGCTCAGTTGATAAAGTGCAAGCAAGAAAACCTGAATTATTTGATCCTCACCATCCATGCAAAACTGAATGAGAGAGAGAGAGAGAGAGAGAGAGAGAGAGAGAGAGAGAGAGAGAGAAAACCAAGCGAAGTGGCATGCATCCACCTATAATCCTATCACTGGAGAAGCAAACACCTCAGGATTTCTGAGGCTTGATAGCCAGGCAGTCTAGGAAAATGGGTGCCTGGAACTCAGCGAGGGACCTTCTCTCAGGAATAAGGTAGACATCACTAAAGAAGATACCCTGCGGGGGAGGGGGAGGGAAATGGGAGGCGGTGGCGGAGAAGAGACGGAAATCTTTAATAAATAAATTTAAAAAAGAAAGATACCCTGCATCACCCTTGTCCTCTGCAAGCACGTGCATACTGACGTATAAGCAGTTTGGGTCTTCCTGTAAGAAAAAAAACATGCTCTGAGGGTATAGCTGAGCAGGCAAACTTACCCAGGCTGCACCAGGTCCTTGAGTCAACCCAAAAGAAAAAAATGAGGAAAGGAAGGAGAGGAGGAGGGGAGGAGGGGAGGAAGAATGAAAAGGAGAGAAGGAAGGAGCACCTAGGAAAGGAAGACTGCCTTCAATTCATTCTATAGGAAATCCTCCCAGTCCCTTTGGGAGCACCAGTGATTTAGAGTGGTTTCTCCACTCATGAGCTCTGGTTTCAATTACTAGCCTGTAGTAGGAGATGGAAGCAGGTCTGTGGGGATAGCGCTGACGGGCCAAACTCCCAAGGCCTACAACTTCTGAGAATGGATTTTTTTTAAATGACATACCAATGATAATTTGCAAATGTGTGTCCCAGATCTCATCAAAGCACTGGGTCACATCCCAAATCTATTTTAGGAAGACAAAATATAGATAATGAAAGATATATTATGATCTAATTCATTGTAGCAGGAATGAGCTACACAGAGAAGACAAAAAAGACTTATTTTTTTAGGGCAGCTTTAAGTGTCTTTCAGGCTCTAAGCTTCAAATTCCTGGCGTGTCCTTCTAATATAATAATAACCACTTTGTACGGATAGTATAAATATTAGACATCATTCATAAATGGTCTATGACAAAGACTGGCCTGGACTCTGTATCTTCAGTAACTGATATTTATGCAATACCATTATGTAAAGTCACCACTCACTCCCTACTTTTCAGGCAACCGTCTAATTACTGAGTGGCTCTGTAGTTACAAGTTATTAGTTACAAGAAGGCGGAGGGACTGTCTTGAACACCAGACACTTGTATCCCTGTCATTAAAAGGTAGATGTTCCCTAAGAACTAGAGTTGTATCTGATGACTATAATCTGGGCACTAAGAACCAAACTTGTCTTTACAACAACCCGATAAGGATTGCTTCTACCTAACTATACAGAAGAGAAATTTGTTCAAATTCATAATTCACAGGTCTTCTGACTCAAACCTGATTTCTTTAATAATGTGTATTGTTAGCATCCTGGAGAAATAGCCCCCAAGAAGACAACATAAACTGGAATTCTGAGCCTGGAAAATGGAACGTGAAACGCGGATTTGTGATAAGCCTAAACTTAGGATGAGCCTGACGAGGAGCCTTTAAATCACACACAGCTTTGCCCTTGGACATGTCCCTTTGCTATTCTAACTATCCCATTCCTGAACCTATTCTTAAAGGAAATCTTCACATTTCTGTTTCCCAACTTTTGAAAGCAGATGTCATATCAGTCTTTCATGAACGCTACGCATGTGTGATGTCATCATCTGTAAAGCCGAGAGATGCAGGATAACTGAAACGATGAGGGGAGGCGGTGAGGACCTCTGGGTGTACAAAGAGTGGTTTGTGTGCACGAATCTCTGTGACAGGCCTTCCACGGAAATGGTGCTACGCTGGAAAACAAAGTTGTACTGCGATTGCAGTGGTAATGTAGAGCTCATGCTTCCAAGCCGCTGGCTCCATAAATATAGCTCAGCATTCTTCAGAATTACCCAGGGCCTCAAGAATGTGTGAGACTATACAAATATATATACAATAATAGCAATTGTGCCACTCCAATAACTGTCCTGTACTACGGTCTGGGCCATGAAAAGGACAAACAATAAAAGATTTTTAAATGCCATAGACACCCAGGGTGTCATAAGACAATTCAAAGTTGTCATCACCAAGACTTCAGTACAATGAGATGTCCTGGGAACAGCTGAATTTAGAACTGGAAAACCCAACCAGGTCCATTCTTTGCTATATATAAAACTTTGGACAAGTCAGTGGGTGACACCAAGCCATGGTTGCCTCCTCTGCAAACTGAAGGTCATATACCAACTTGATGATAATATTATGATGACTAAGGTTACATGTAAAAAGCCTGGTGCCTAGCATGCAGCAGAGCCTGTATTCGTTAGCATGAGCTTTCTTGCCTACTGGAGAATATTCAAGGTTTGAGTAACCTGAACTGAAAAACAAAATCATTTTTAAGGTTTTCAAAAACTCTACTTAATGATTTTTTTCATCCATTAGTGATATTTGTTAAATACCCTAGAGTTAGGGAAATTATTCAGTTGTTGTTCCCAGAGTGTCATTGGCTCTTAGTGAGGCAGCAACTGCACTTTTACGCTTGCCCTATTTCCTTCCTTTCATTTCCCTCTCTTATGTAAGGTCCTGGAAACCACAAGAAATCAAAAAGAGTACCCTGGGAAAGAAAATATTTGTACTCGTGGCTGCAGGTCCTTTCATCTACAGATTTCAAAGCTTTTTTTTTCCCATAAGTAATTACTAGCCCTGCTCAACATGTGTGAATGCTGAGGCACCATCAAATGAAGAGGCTTGTCTTCAATCACAAGGCAAGTCAGAGGACAGGCTACAAACAGAACAAAGCTGTCTAGCTTCCCAGCTTTGGGCTCTAAAGTAGGACACATGAAAATCAACAAAACTTAAAGTGTTGAGGGCAAAAGTTTGAAGAGGACTAGAGATGTAGCCCAGTTGGCAGAGTGCTTGCCTAGCATGTATGAAGCCCCAGGCTGTATCACAAGAAATATGTGAAACTGGGCATAGTGGTATAAATCTATAATCCCAGTGTAATGTAACATTTCACTCTTTTGACATTTTGGGGGGCCCACCATCCACCTCCCAAATAAATCATACACAGAGGCTTATTCTTGGTTATAAATGCCCTGCCTTAGTTTGGTTTGTTTCTTGCCAGCTTTACTTAAGTTATCCCATCTGCCTTTTCCCTCTGGGCTTTTATCTTTCTTATTTCTGTATATCTTACTTTCCTTCTTACTCCGTGGCTAGCTGGCTGGCTGGGTGGTTGGGTAGCTGGCTGGCTGGCCCCTGACGTCCTCCTCCCCTTGTTCTCTTGTTGCTCTGCTCCTTCCTCTCTTCTTCTTCTATTTATACCCTCTACCAGCCCTGCCTATCCTTGCTCCTGCCTTGTTAGTGGCTGTTCATCTCTTTATTAGACCATCAGGGGTTTTAGACAGGCACAGTAACACAGCTTCACAGGGTTGGACAAATGCAGCGTAACCAAAAGTCACACACCTTAAAATAACATTCCCCAACATACCAGCAATTGGGAGGTAGATCAGATGTTCAAGCACTCAGACTCAGTGACATAGAGTTCAAAGCCAGCCTATGCTACATACATCCCTGTCAAGAAAAAAAGAGACAGAGAGAACGGCCAAATTTTGAGAGTTTAGTGTGTTTCTGATGCTGTAACTTTGACTCAATGCAGTGAGAAAAACATAAGTTTCAGAGTCAAATCTGACTTCAAATCTCAGCTCAGCCCCTTACTGTCTATGACCTTAGTCAAACCACAAGCAAGGATATTTTTCTTGGGGTTCAGGGGAAAACCCAGTGATTTCTGTAAAAGAGCCGAGCTCAGTGCCAGGTGCTTTTCAAATGATGACAATGTTGGTGCATGTAGCAGGGAAGAAAATGAAAACACCCTTCTTAAACATGCATAATGAAAATAAACAGCTCTTTCAGTCGAAGGTCTTTTAAAGCCACAATCACTGTTGTGTCTTAGCTTACACATGACTGTATATTGAATATCTCACATTACAACACAGATAAAGCCTGCTTTGTCCAGGCTCCTGATCCCTTTCTCCCTGGAATTCTGTGCTCTCTCTCACAGCCTAAGCCCAGTCTATCAAGCAAGTTCTGGTAACTAAGTCTCCAGTATGTATCCAAAGTTCTAGCTTTATTTTCACAGCCTATCCATACCTGATAGCTCCTCCCTCTTTCCCCGGCTGCCCTCTTTCTCCTGGACCAGCATCTTAACTAATGCTCTTTTCTGTGCTCATGCTCTTTGCCACACCATGATCTTCTGACAACATCATTCTGGTCTTATACTTTCCCTGTTTAAAACTTACAGGGTAATGGGAGGGGACTGTCAAGAACATTTACTGCTCTTGCTAAGGACCCAAGTTTGGTTCCCAGCACCCACATCAGGCGGCTCTCAAGTACCTCTCACTCCATTTCCAAAGGATCTGACGCCCTCTTCTGGCCTCCACAGTGTATGTGGTACACTGACAGGTGCAGACAAAACATTCATACACATAAAATAAATAAACTCTTGAACAAACAAAAGACAAAACCTGGGGCTGGAGCAATGGCTCAGCAGTTAAGAATACTGGCTGCTCTTCCAGAGGACCCAGTTAGATCCTGATAATCCCCACAGTGGACTCCAGTCTCTAGGGAAGCTGACAATATCTTCTGGCCTCCAGAGACACTAAATGCACATGATGCACAGACACACATGCAGGCAAAAGACCCATTCACAAAAAAATTAACATTTTTAAAATAATAAACACAGACTTCTCGTCGACCTTATAATACCTGGCTTACGGTGGGGGCCAGGTCTTTGGAGGTAAAGGACGTCTACAAAGTACGAAAAAACAAGTGCATTCTGACTATGCTGAGATGTTTGGTAAAATGAAACATAGTATACAGGGAAGAACTAACAGGATAAAAGACAAATTAGAGAATAACCCGGACAGAATCAGGAGTAAGCTGGGACAGGCTTTAAAGAATCGAGTCTCTAGAGATTCTGATTTATTATAATTAAACCAGATAAACAAAAATCACCACTGGGAGCAAAAGTGGTACCTACTGCTTTATGTTGCTGCATTTTCAAATCTAGTTCCTTTTTAAAGATGTATTTATTTGTCTGTCTGTTGAGCGTATGCACACATGTATGTGCTTGTGCACAGAAACTAGGAAGGCGTCCTCCTCTATTGTGCTCCAACTATTACTTGGAGGCAAAAGCTCTCCTTGAGCCTGTGTTTTGCACTTTCTATGTTAAGATGGGCACACATGCAATAAAGCCAGTGTAAAAAAAAATGAGCACAACTGAACTGAAATCGACATGCATGCACACACATACATCCACACACATACATTCATACACACTATTAGAATAAACCAGTTCTCCTGGACATGGTGGCACACATATAATCCCAGCACCTGGGGGGTAGAGACAGGAAGATGAGGAAAGAAAGTCAAGGCCATCTTCAGTTAGAGAGTTTCAGACCAGGTGAAACGGCTGAGACCCTGCCTCAAAAAATCCAAATAAAGCCAGGTTTAGTATGACACACCTGTGATTCTGGCACTTGGGAGGAGGAAGCAGGAAGGCCAGGAGTTCAAGGTCATCTTTGGCTACACCGTTAATAAGAGGCAAGCATGAGCTACACAAGACTGCCTCAAATAAACCAAATAGACAAATAAGTAGATAAATGTAATGCAGCACATACATAGGCATTAAGAATAGAAGTCACATAGTCAGAATAGATGCAAAAAAAGGGGCTTTGAAAGTGTTCAGTATCTCCTTATAATAAAATCCCTGAAGAAAATAGGAATAAAAAGTTCAACCTATATAGCTCTGTCGGACATACAGAGCCAAGACTATAGAAAATGGGGGAAAAGCAGAAAGCATGTCCTCTAAACCAAGAGTGAGCCAAGGGCCTACGCTCTTCGGTCCTACTCTGCAGAGTGCTTCCTATGTTAGTTAAAGCAATACTGCAAAAGAAAGCAAGAAACAGGATACAAGCAAGGAGGCTGAAGTCAAAGTCTCCCTGTTTATAGATTGTGTGGTCCTACATCTAGAAGACCCTACGGGGTTATTTTTGCAATTAGATTTGATAGACGCTTACAGCAAACTAGCAAGATGCAAAATTAAAGTACTAACGTCCATGGCTTTTGGCTAGTAAAATGGCTTATCTGGTAAAGGTGCCTGTTGCTAAGTCGAACAACCTAAGGTGAATCCATGGACCTCACACATTGGCAGCAGAGAACCTACACCCATAGTTTGTCCCCTGATTATATGCACGCATGCACACAAGCACACATGTTTTAAAATGTAATGTTTTTTTAATTAATAGGGTAGGGTGTAGTTCAGTTGGTAAAGTGCTTGCCTATCATGTATGAGCTCTGAATTCAATCCCCAGTGCCACACAAACTGGGTGTGGTAATTCCAGCACTCAGGAATAGTAGAAGCAGGAAAATCCAGTTTAAGGTCACCCTCACTTGCAGGCCAACATATAGACACCTGGTCCTGCAGCTATTCAGTCCCAAAGAAACACCCCAGAGACTCATATTAATTATAAATTGCTTGTCCTACCAGGTCAGGCTTATTATTAACTAGCTCTTACAACTTAAATTAACCCATAATTCTTATCTATGTTTAGCCACTTGGCTTGGTACCTTACTCAGTGAGGCATTCTCGTCTTGCTTCCTCTGCATCTGGCTGGTGACTGACTCTCTGCCTCTCCTCTTTTCAGAATTCTCCTAGTCTGGTTACCCCGTCTATAATTCCTACCTGGCTACAGGCCAATCAGCATTTTATTAAACCAATATTAGTGACAAATCTTTACAGTGTACAAGAGCATTATCCCACAGCACCAGCACGGGATACATGAGATCCTGTCTCAAAAAAAGAAAATTATAGGAGCTAGGTGTGGTGGCACACACTGGGGGTATCAGCATTTGGGAAGCTGGAGTGAGGGCATCAGTTGAGCCCAGGAGTTTGAGACCAGTTCGAGTAAAACAGTAAGGTGTCACTTGAAAATGACTGTTGAATGGAGCAGGTATGATGAGTGCATATACCCATCCAGCCCAAGAGCTTGGGTCAGACTGAGGAACCTAGGCTACCTCTTTAAAAAGAAAAATGGGTCAGGTGGTGGTGGCACACATTTTTAATCCCAGCACTTGGGAGGCAGAGGCAGGTGGATCTCTATGAATTCAAGGTCATTCTGATCTACAGAGTGAGTTCCAGGACAGTCAGGGTTGTTACATAGAGAAATCCTGACTTATAGCTATACAACTGGCAAAAAAATGAAAACTAAAATCAAACATCAAACCAACACCATTAGTCATCAGGGAAGTACAAATCAAAGCTGCGATGAGATATTGTTGTATACCTGTTTAATTTGCTACATATTTTTAAAATGGGAAACCACTCGGTATCTTTATATGAAAAGAATAGTCAACATTATTTTGTTATCCAATTTTGGCAGAGACATGAAGAAACTAGAACCCTCAGGTCAGTGAGATGGCTCAGCAGCTATAAAGCATTTGCTACAGAGGACTGAATTCAGTACCCTGAACCCACCCACTGTGGAAGGAGAGAATAACTCCTGGAAGTCTTTTTCTCTCTCTCTCTCTCTCTCTCTCTCTCTCTCTCTCTCTCTCTCTCTCTCTTTCTACACACACACACACACACACACACACACACACCTATATACCATTAATACATGAATAAAATAGCCTTTAAAAGTCACTAGAATCCTCACATGTTGCTGGTGAAGATGTGAAATGGTACAATCAATAGAAAACAGCTTTTCAGTTCCTTAAAAAGTTACACAGAGAGTTAACATATGCCCAAACAACCCCACTCTTAGATACATAGCCAAAAGAATCAAAAATTTTGTCTGCACAAAAGCTTCTTTATGAATGCTCATAATAGTATTATTCATGATTGTCAACTGCCCACTATCTTGTAAACAGATAAATACATTTTGATGTCTAGGGCTTTTTGCTTTGTTTGAGACAAGCAAGGTCTCATGTCTTCTGGGCTGGCCTCTAATAATAATACACTACTAATAATATAAATTATAATATAGTCAGGTGTTGGTGGTGCACACCTTTAATCCCAGCACTCAGGAAGAAGAGGCAGGCAGATCTCTTTGAGTTTGAGGCCAGCCTGGTCTACAGAGTGAGCTCCAGGACAGGCTCCAAAGCTCCAAAATTACACAGAGAAACCTTGTCTCAATAACCCAAAAGAAAAATTTTATAATATAATAATAATAATAATATAGCTGAGGATTACCTTGAACTCTTGATTCTCCTGATTTCTTTCCTAAGCACTTACTTAGATTATAGGCATGCACCACCACACCCATTAAAAACACCTGTATGTCTTCATACCATGAAATGTTATTTAACAATAAAAAAGAATGAAGCATTTGATGAGACCCTTTACTTTGTGTAATGGATTTTTAAAAAAATGGAATACTGGTTCATAATATAAAATAAGGTGTGAAAAAATGTCATATGCTTTGAGAAGAAAACAAGGGGAGGGGCATAAAATGAGAATAAGACATGAAAAATGAAAAATCTTGACAACGATTATGAGCAACTATGTGACAAGTGTTTAGGGAAAGCGGTGGACTTGTCAATGTAGCATAATTCCTAGGCAACATTAGGATTTTCTTTTCTCGTTTTGTTTTGTTTTGTTTTAGATAGGGGTTTCCTCTGTAGATCAGACTGGTCTCAAACTCAATGTGTAGCTAGAATGACCTTGAACTTCTGATATTCCTACCTCTATTTCTCAAGTGCTAGGATTATAGGCATGAACCATCCTGCACTGTAACCTGGGCTTCACGCATTGCAAGCAAGCTCTTTCCCAGCTGAGTCTCATCTCTAGACCTTACTAGCGCTGTCAAATTGTCCTGATTCTTCTGATTGTTCTGTTCAGCAGATGAAACAGTAAAACCAGGAAGATGCAGCTTCATTTAGCACTGCCCTCAAGTGGTGGTGGACCAAATGTCTTCTGGTTTTATAAACATAAAATATGTCTTCAAAGGAACTAAAGTTGTCTATAGAAAGACAAGCAAACCAAAGGACTTAAAGGGCTCTTTCTCCCCTCTCCGCCTTTTCAAAGAGGGCTTAATTGACATGGTGGCACATGCCTATAATTCCTATATTTGGGAGGAAGAAGACAGGAAGGTCTGCAGTAATTCAAGGTCATCCTCCCTACATAAAGAGTTCAGTTTAAACCAGACTGCGCCTGATGAGATACTTCTTTAAAAAAAAAAAAGAGTTGAGGAGACAGATGGCTCAGTGGATAAGGTGCCTTGCCGTGCAAACATGAGGACCCAGTTCATATCCTCAGAGCCTACATGAAAGCCAGGCGCAGTGATATGTGGCTGTAATCTCAATGCCCGGAAGCATAGGCAGAAGGGTCCCACAATGGCCAGTTTATCCACATATACTTGCACAGGTAAACATATGTATCCAAACATGCACACACAGAGACAGTACCCAAGAAGAGGAGAAGAAAAAGGAGAAGAGAAAAGAACAAAGACAGAAGTGAGAAAAGAAAGGTCCGAGAAGAGCCTGGTTTTCATAGCGATCAAATCTGTTTTAGTATCTGTGAACTTTCTATCTTGTGGCAGGGGCAGGATCTTAATATGTTTTCTATGACTTTAAATCTGTGATGCTCACCAATTGGTGGTGGTGCACGCCTTTAATCCCAGCACTCGGGAGGCAGAGGCAGGTGGATTTTTGTGAGTTTGAGGCCAGCCTGATCTACAAGAGCTAGTTCCAAGACAGGCACCAAAAACCACAGAGAAACCCTGTCTCATACATGAATAAATAAATAAACAAAGAAACAAAACTCCGTGATTCTCCTGCATCAGCCTCTCTGTATCTGGGATCGTGGAGATAATCGTGTGCCATGACATCCAGACAGTACCTTTAGAGAGCTATTTGACCGTTGTATGACCATTGACTCTCGCTCTGGGTCCATTTCTTTGCTTCCCCTCATGACTTTTTCTCTTTGTCTTTGTAGTGCTGGAGATTGAACCCAGGTCTTTGTGCTTGCTGGCAAGCATCCTACGACTGAGTTGCACTCCAACCCTCACTCAGTGTATATTCTCTTTTTTATTGTCAAGTTTTTGTTTGTTTCAGGCAGGGTCTATTGTAGTCCAGAGTGGCCTTGAACTCGCTGTGTAGCTGAAGATGGCTTTGAAGCTCTGGTCCTCCTGCCTCCGCCTGCAGAACGTTGGCATGCCCAGTACACACCATGTCTGTTTGATGCGGTGGTGAAGATCAGTCACGGAGCTTTGTGCACGCCAAGCAAACATTCTGTCAACTGAACCACATCCCCATTCCTGTTTGTCTTTTTTTCCCATTTGTATTTCCTAAGAACAAAGACATTCTTTTCTATATCTATAGAGCCACCTAAAATTATGAACAAATTCAGAAAATTTTAATTGTTCTAATTGTGCGTGGCCTTACTGTACTGGCTAGTTTTAGTCAACTTGATATAAACCTAAACATACCTGGGAAGGGGGACTCTCTATTAAGGGGTTGCCTCCATCAGATTGGCCTGTGGGTAAGTCTGTGGGATATTTTCTTCATTGCTGATTGATGTGGGGGAAGCATCCCCTGTGCTCAGTCCTATCTCTGAGCAGATGGGCTTGGACTGCATAAGAAAGGTAGCTGAGCAAGCCAGTACACACCTTCCCATGGTGGACTCTGTGCTGTTTCTGCTTCAGGTTCCTGCCTTGTGCTCCGGCCTGATTTCCTTCAAGTGATGGACTGTGGCCTGTAGACTGAGGTAAACCCTTTCCTCTCCCAAGTTGCTTTTTGGCCATTATGGTATTTATCACAGCAAAGGAAACCAAATGAGGGAAAAAAATGGTTCTAGAGAGTGCTCTGATGAACTCAACTGTGTTGTTTTGGAGGAAGATTGTAAAAGGATTTTTGGAGTTTTGGTCTGGAAAAGCGTGGTTGATAAGAATGTCAGGGGAATAGCAGATAGAAGTCTTGTTTGTGAAATTGCAGAGGAAAGTTTGAGGACCCCCCCCTCCAAGATTTTATCATGGATATTCATGTGATATATTTGAATTAAGAATCTGTGGAAGCAGCTGGGCATGGTGGTGCAAGACTATAATCCCAGCAAAAAACCGCAGAAGACAGGGGCGGGCAGATCTCCATGAGTTCCAGCTAGGGCTACACAGACAGAAAAGGTGGAAGTGAAACCCTTGCTTTAAAGGGGCAGTGGATGTTAGTTAGCTGGGGCTAGAAAGTCATCTGTGATTAACAGGAGACAAACATCACTGAGGTGAAATCTTCTAGGAAGTGGTTCCTCAGGGTAACACAGAAGCTCAGGTCCAGTCAAGGAGCAAAGCTGCGTATCAAGCTTGCAGTAGAATTTGGTAAACAATGTGTAAGAGTTTCCCAACCGGTACTAGCTTTGAACGTTTAAAGCGGGTAATGGACAACATCTGAAGCTTGGTACTGTGTGACAGGGTCTCAATCTCAACAAAAGAGGCCAGGAGATGCCTGATACATCCTCAGTCGTGAGGAAACTCCTGGACTGAGGGGTGGGGAGTCGTGGAGAAAAGCTGGAGCCTGGCACCACGGGAAGTGTCAGAGTCCCTGAGAGACCAGGGAAGGCAGTGGTTGAAGGATCACGGGGTGGCCATCCCTCAGGATAGCAGCAAGCATGGAGTGGAACAATCTGAGCCTACCAGGAAAAACAAGCTGTGTGTGCTGCTGGTATCGGAGCAGAAGGACTGGGACTGCCCAAGGTCTTTGGAGCCCAGAAAATCTTGATTTGAATTCCAGACACTAAGTAACTTCCACTGTTACATTTCGGGTTTGCTTTGATCTGACCGTGCCTGGTTTTTCCCTCTTGGGATAAGAGACCATTTAACTTGTTTTTAAGCTCTTGAAAGTTCGCGGAGCAAACAAGAGAAAAGCGAGCCAAAAGGCGCACCATCTCCTTGGAGTTCTGTGCTTCGGGTTCCTGTCCCGCACTCCTGCTGAGTTTGCTCAGGAATGGACTGGGACCCATAAGCTGAAGCAAACCCTTTCCTCCCCCACGTTGTTCTTGGTTAGTGTTTTGTCACAGAAACAGAGACACAAACTAAACCACTTACTCAAAGTTTCCTAATTGGGCCTGTAACATTCTATTAGCAGTCTAGACCTCGGCTAGTGTCTGAGTGCCCAGCCGACACCGTGCGCTGCATTTAAACAGTGCTACTCCTCAGTCTTTTTTTAAGCTAGAGTAGGGTCTTCAGGCTTCCATTATTATTCATGCCATATCACGTTTTGGATTTTATTAACTCTTGTGTCTTTGAGACGGCGTTACCTTGAGCTTTCAGTTCTCCTCCTCTATCCCCCAAATGCTGAGATTAAAGGCAAGCACCAGCACACCCCAATACTTTGCCGGTGTCAGAAAACCCTGCTGGAGTTTGTCTCATGCTTTTGTGTAATTAGATTGATATTTTCTTCTGAGAGGCGGGACAGTCGGTAACACTGCCTGAGTATGGTTGACTTTGAAGTGCTGTGATTGTCCCGCCACACGTGGGTAACAGGCACTTTGTAACTTTGTCATTTCCTTTACAATTTTAGGTGGCATTTTACTGTAACTAAGATAGTCTTCTTTCTCCCCGACCCTCGGGTTTCCTGCGGCCCATGCTGGCTTCAGACGTATTTCATAACCGAAAATGACCTTCAGCTGTTGGCCCTCCCTCCAGCCTTCATCTTCAGAGTGTTGGGGTTACAGGAATGCAGCACCATGCCTCATTTATTTATATTTATATATATATACTTATATATTACATATATAATATATATATATTTATACCATCAGTATAAACATGTAGACTCTTATTTACTAGGCTATACTCTATCACTGTCTCTGCATTTTTTATTATATAACTTGTCCCAGTGTTGAATAGTGAGAACCCCTTCAAGCTACCTTCTGTATCCTTTCGATCTCAGCACCCCCTTGTTTTCTTAATAAGTTGTCCCAGGTTCATTTTGTGCTTTCACTGGCTGTTTCTGGAAGTCAGTGTCAGCCATTTCTCCCAAGAACTTCCTGTATGGTAGGGAATGGATGTTTAGAAACCAAGGTCTGGGCACCAGACATGCTCACTGCTACTGAGTGTATAAATTGCTTGTAAGCCCTTTTAACAAACAAAGCTAAGGGGGTTGAAATGGCAGTTTAATTTAGTTAACTGCGTTTAGTCATCAATTCATTGCTGGTACTTCTAATTCTAGCCCCTTAGGGTTTTTCTTTATTTGCATCTCTCTTTCCCCACAGTGACAACTCTGGCTCCCAAGGACACCAATGTCTTCCTTTGTGTATTCAATGTTGTAATACACAAAATAGTTTCAGAATTGCTGCGTTGATTCCATTACCAAAATATCCCACTAAACAGGATTCAGGATTTTCTTGCAGTTTTGCTTTGTTTTTAGAGTATAGGCGTGTATGTATTGAAAGTACTGCATTAAAAAAAAAAATGCATGGATTGGTCTTTCTTCCCTTCAAACCCAGTGTATCATGTACTTAAATGTAGCCAAATTCA
Source organism: Microtus ochrogaster (assembly GCF_000317375.1). NCBI lineage: Eukaryota > Metazoa > Chordata > Mammalia > Rodentia > Cricetidae > Microtus > Microtus ochrogaster. The sequence goes on along the minus strand of NC_022016.1, from coordinate 76,593,848 downwards.
TTTGTTTTTGTTGATATTCATTTTCAAAATACATATTCTTTTTGACAAGGTCACCATGTAACCCTGGCTGGCCCCAAAATTACTATGTAGACCAGGCTGGCCTCTAACTCACAAAGAGCTGCCTGCTTTTCCTGCCTTCTGAGTTCTGGGACAAAAGATGTGTGCCACCATACCTGGCTTAATATACCCATTCTTGTTGATTTGTTTTTCACTTTGAATATGGAAAAGTTAGTATTATTCCCAAATTCAAATCCCTGCAGAACGTTCTACAAATCTGTGTGTCATCCGACTGTGGGAGTTATGCCTGTTTTCTATGCACTGTTTCATTTTTAACTCATGTGCTGTCACCTCTGCTTCATCCTAGTACCCAAGTCTTTCGAACTGGCTCTCTCCTGCCACTATGTGGGCCCCGGGATCTAATTGGACATCAGACTTGATGACAAGCACCTTTACCCACTGAACCATCTCACTGGTGCCTTTTTTGTCCGTTTTTTAAGAGCAGGGGGATTATTTATGTTGACCCAAGGTCTCAGGGTCTCAGTTCGTTATAGTGGAGGACAGTGTGGGGGAGCAGAGCAGCTCACGCCGCAGTGTGGGGAGGCATACAGAGAAAGTGCCTGTGAATTGTGGTTCTTACTTGGGCCCTCACCATGAAGGAACCTCCTCCTCTGTGGTGCTCTCACCTCTTTGGTTCAACTACCAAAGCTACATCAGCTGACACTGTTCTTGAAACATTCTCCACTCTCGTTCCTGATAGCAGCTGCCTCTCACTTTCTCTTCTTTCGCAGCTTCTGCTTGTTCCCCTTTCTCTATTTGCCTACCCTAAAATTTACCATTCCTCGGCCTCTTCATGGCTCCCTTCTGTCTTCTGTCTGTCTTCAGAGTCTCAACTATTTCTATTTTCAAATGCTGACTTGCTGATGACTTCAAAATTCATACCTTCACCCCAGACTTCCCTGGTTTCAAAATTTACAACCTACTGTGTGCTGACATCCACATATATTTCTCATGAACTCTCAAGTTTAAGATGTCTAAAATAGAACTTCTCATTTCTCTGCAGACCTGCTCCTCCCAGAATCCCTCCTCCAAGTAAATGTCAGCCATTTGCCTCCTTGCTTTAGCCAGAACCTGTGAAGCTGTTCTTCATTCCTCTGTTTTCCTCAATTACAATACCCAACCTACCTGCAAAATCCACATTTCACTTCGAAATTATGTCCAATTAGACACGCCTGTCTGCCTCAATACCATATCATTTCAGATTACTCACTCTCTGTATAGCTGGCCTCCCCTCAGGCACTCCTCCTCTCCATTTCCCACACACCTGTTTTCTGTATAATAGCTAGAATAACTTTAAAAAGTAGGCCAAATGGTTGTGGTGGCTAGCACATGCCTTTAATACCAGAATAAAGGAGGCAGAGGCAAGTAGATCTTTTGTGAAGCCAGTCTGGTCTACAGAGCAAATTCCAGGACAGCCAAGGCTACACAGAGAAACCCTGTCTTGAAGGAGGGAAAAGGAAGGAAGGAAGGAAGGAAGGAAGGAAGGAAGGAAGGAAGGAAGGAAGGAAAAAGAAAAAATCATGTGCTTAACCAGCATGGGAGCACATGCCTGTAATCTCAGGAGGTTGAGGCAGGAGGACTGAGTGGCCAGCCTTAGCTACAAAACAAGGCTTTGTAACAACAATAATCATAAATTAATAATAGCACTGTATAGTTCTTAGATATTTGATATGTGCCAAAACCTAGCTCAACTACTATATCTATCTATTTCTATAGCTAGCTAGCTATCTGTACACACACATACACATACACACACACAGTAAGAAAGGGAAGGGAGAGAGAGCTTTTTTCCCTCTTCTTTAAAATTTCCACAATTCCATGAAAAAAATCTACCTCAATTTTATAGTGCATAGAAAGATTAATAAATTTATTCAAGGTCACACATTTGATAAATGATGGAACTTAGATCTCCACCCAAACAGCCTGTAGCCTTTAAACACTTTAAAAAATTATCATTATATGTATGTGTACACAGTGTGAGGTAGCCCCACTACAGTGTGTGTGTTTTAATTTAAAGGAAAATTTCATGGAACTGGTTTTTTCCACTTTTATGTTGGTCCCAAGGATGGAACTCAAGTTGGCAGGCTGTCTTCCTCAGCAGGCACCTTTACCCACAGAGCCCAACACCGTGCTGGCCCAATTCCTCAGCTTTTAAAACTGTTTACCACACCACATTGGGTCAGGCCACTGGCCTGTCTCAAATACCTTGATGGCTTCTCACTATACCCTAACTAAACTCTCAATATCGTATCCAAGTCCTCACTCTCCAGTGTGACATGTTTCCTAGTGACCCCTCCAGACCCCCCTCTTTCCTTTCCTTTGCTTTGTGCTCGGGTCTTCCCCTCCCAGCTTCTTCTCTGCCTACAGCAGGCCACTACATGTTCCCGTTCAGATATTCCTCTCCCTGATCATCATGTGGCTGGTCCCATCTTGTCCTCAGACCTCATTTTAGTTTCTAGCCAGAGAGGCCTTTCCGCCTTTGCTATTTCTTTTTAAAAATGTTTTTAACCTTTATTGAGAAGAATGCACTCAAGTGCCACAATTATGAGTCTGAGGTAGAGGACAATTTTCAGGAGTTGGTTCTCTCTATCATGTGACTTCTGGGGGTGGAACTCAAATTCAGGTCTTCCAGTGTGGTGGCCAGAACCTTTATTGGCTAAGCCATCTCACCAGCCTCCCCTGGCTATTTCTTAGGTCCCTTCCCAGTAGATTCTCAGTCCTGTATCTATTTTCTTCTTAGCTCTCAGCAATTTGCAATTATTTATTTGTTTACTTGCTTTGTTTCTCTTCCTCACCAAAATCGAGTGCTATGTCTGAATCACTCTTTTGTTTGTTTGTTTTTCCAGACAGGGTTTCTCTGTGTAGCCTTAGATGTCTTGGAACTCACTCCGTAGATCAGGTTGGCCTGGAATCACTCTTCTGTACTCAGAGGCCAGCACCATTTGCTGTTACAGAAGGAACTCTAGCATTGCTCCATAAACATCCGCTGTCTTTTCTTCTTCATCGCTTCTGTTTACTCACACTTTCTGAGCCCTGACCACTTTAGAATATTGTTGCCTAGATTCTATCTCCTCCCATGTATGCCCTCACTCCACCTCCCAGTTCTTCTTTTATGTGCTATTAGCTGTGGTTTTTATTGCTGCTAATTGCCTCAGTCGTTTCATGGTTCCTGATTCAGATTCCTGAGGGAGAAATATTGATTTGCCCAGCTCACTTTCAAGAAGGCAGAATGCATTTGTAGGTCATTGGCAAGCCCATGGGTGCTTGCCTGTGGGTTGTATTCCCAGGCCCAGGCCCAGCAGCTGCTTTCTGGCAGGATGTGGGTGGAGATCTTCTGCAGAGCGCTGCTTTTCACAAGAGTGGGGAATTTGCAGGGGCAGGGACGGATATTTGAGCATTAGCTGCAGCAGCAGCAACTTTTTAACCAGGCCTCATCAAAGGTCCATGTTCCCCAAAGGCTGAACTCTGGAGCAGAACTCAGTCGATTTCTGAGTCTATTCACTCTCGGGAAGAATAGTAAACACAAATTGTAACCCCACGTAGTTACACAGTGTTTCTAAAGTGCTAGATGGGCATTAGCATCTGCATCTGTTCCTCCAAACCTCGGGAGGTAAAGAACATTGTTTCCCTTGAACAAAGGAGAACATTATCTAAGATTAAATAAATAATGCCACATCCCTGTAATCCCAGTATCGAGACCAGGCTCAAGGTCACACACACCCCAAAGAAGAACCCTAACTAGACGTCCGTCAGTCAGGTCTCTCTGCTCCTGTGCATCTTGCCGCCTCCTTCTCTTTCTGTACAGTCATTTTGAATCATCCCAAAGGAATGGTAAGAATAAGCAGTTGAATGTATAGTGAGCTGTTTTAGAGATGCTCAGGGGTGATGTGAGCCTCCTGGAAGCAGCGATACAAGATGCTTCTGGGCTCTCAGCATATGGCTTCCTAAGTAGCTGACCATCTATGGAGTACCAGTTGTGTGCCAGTTACTCTGTTTCACATGTGCTCTCTAAGTTCAACCTCACAACATCTGTGTGCAGCAGATACCATTGTAATTACCCACTCAACACATATGGGAATTGAAATTTAAAAAATAGGTCTCTAGACCAAAGTTCAAGGTCTAGTAAAAGGTCATTCTGGGATCCTAATTTATGTCCATCTGACTCCAAACCCATTTTGCATTATACTGCCTCCCTTCTCTCTCTTCATTACTGAGGATTCCATGTGTACCAGGCAAGCTCCCTGCTACCTGACCTGTCTGCCTTCTCTTGGTGAGCTTTGTTACCTACATCAAGTCAATTCATGTCTTACTTTCCATTTCCGTATCTGTAAAATGGGGTTGTTTTACAGAATTTGTGGAGTCCTTAGAAGCTTATAGCTTGTTTCTATTCCAAGAAGCCCAGCAGGTTTATACTGTCTTCAGGTTAGCCTGAATCTAAATCCTCCCGATGTGAGAAGCAGCACACTTATCAACTCTAGTTGCCAATAAGAAGTAGAATTTCTCTCAGGAGACCATGTCCTGCTGGCAAATGTTCCTGGTCCAAATTCTGAGGACACAGTATTCTCTGACAATAGTTATCCTCCGAAGAGGCAGAAGATTAAGGTACTTTAGAGTTGACACAGAGCCTTCCTCATAGTTATAAGACAGCAGAAATAAAAGTAGTGGGTTTTTTGTTTGTTTTTGTTTTTTTGTTTTGTTTTATTGTTTAGGGTTGGTATTTTCAGTTAGGGTCTCATGTAGTCAAGGCTGGCCATGAACTTCTGATCCTCTTGCCTCTGCCTCCCAAGTACTGGGATTAAAGGTACGTGCCACCACACCCAACTAGTATATGTTCAATAAAGAAAAGTGAACTGGGGCTGGAGGGATAGCTCAGAGTTTTATAACATGGGCTGCTCTTCCAGAGAGCCCAAGTTTGGTTCCCAGCTCCAAACTTGGTAGCTCACAGCTGACTCTAGTTCAGGGAATCCATTGCCCTCTTCTGGTCTCTACAGGTACTAGGTATACACATGGTGCAAAACCATACATGCAGGCAAAATACTTACCCAATATAATAATACTTTATCGTAATTATTATTTTATTATTTATAAAACTTTAAAACATGGTAAAAAAATTAATTTAAAAAGGAAATTTGAACTTATATTTGAGCTTAAGATCTTTTCCTAGGCTAAGTCTTTATATCAATAATCTTATTTAATATTATCACAACTCTAAGATGTAAGATAGAGTTCTTTTTTTTTTTTTTTTCCAAGACAGGGTTCTCTGTGTAACAGCCCTAGCTGTCCTGGAACTCACTCTGAAGACCAGGCTGACCTTAAACTCACAGAGATTGCCTGTCTCTGCCTCCGGAGTGCTGGGATTAAAGGTCTGCGCCGCCACCACCTGACTAAGAAAGAGTACTTATGGCCTCCATTTTTCAAGCAAAGACATTATAACCTAGAGAATTTAACTTCCTGGATACCTAACTGAAGGTAGTTGAAGAAATTGAGGCTCGGTTACAGACCATTAGATCAAACTTCCAGCTCCAAGGAACTTGGAGAAGTTGTTAACTAGTTACCTGGGCTCTGACTTAAGAACTCTGGACAGAAGCCAACACCCAGCCCCAGCTGACCCTAATATCCTGCCAGTTCATTATTCTCAGCACAGTTGGAGTGCTAGATAGAAGAGCACCTACTAGAAATGTGGGTCAGCACCAGCAAACAAACACAGGAAAGTGATGGTGCGTAACACATGTAAAAGCAAGAAGAACAACCTTTGCACGGTGCTTTATAATTCCTGTGGCATAGTCATATCTGATACATAATTTATTCTTTGTATTGCCCCTTTATTGTATTAATGTTGCCATTACAAAGATGAACTAACTCAAAGTTAGTTCAGTATAAAAATAGACAGGTATCATGATTTCTTGGTTTCTACTCTTTCTTCTTTTCGTAATGGTACCATGTGTTTTCTTTATAGTTCAAACACTTTAGCAATAGTGATTGGGTTAATATAAACATATGATACTTGACTCAGAGTCAAGCTTAGAGCTTTGGTTTGTCTGTTTGTTTTCCTCCAAACTAGTGAGAAAGAGGAACACCCTTAATCCCATGGTGGAAATCTAAGGTTGTGGACTGCCGTCACCAGAAAGCGAGAAAAAAGTATTATGAGCTAGGTGAAGTGTCACACACTTGTAATTCTAGATTCTCAGGAAGTTGAAGGAGAAGCTTTGCAAAATCTGGACC
>NC_022016.1:76579778-76586862 GCF_000317375.1 Microtus ochrogaster | reverse complement strand
AATGGTGGCTTGCACCTTTTCTCCCAGCACTCAGGAGATTGCGAAGGGATTCCTGCAAGTTTAAAGCCAGCCTGGGCTACAGATTAAGACCCTACTTTGAAAAGAAAAGAGGAGGAGAAAGAGAAGATGCTATAATAAGTGGGGGTACTGAGGCTTGTGAATCAGCACCACCAAGTATAGTGTTTTATTTTGCCAAGTAATTTGAACTGAAGGACATTGGAAAAAACCCAAAAGCAAGTTTCTCTCTGACCTCCTCCCAACTTCCTCTCTTCTACCTTTCTCCCTTGAAGTTAGTCACTGAAACAAGAATTCAGTCTCTCAAGGTGGGTCATAGAAACTAGAAATATTAGTCTAACTTTCCCCCTTCCTTTCTAGAAAGGATAATTGTTGGTAGAAAACTCTGTCCTACAAGCCACTCCCAGGTAACCACACAGAGGTTTAAATATAATTATAAATGCTCAGGCAATAGGCTTGTTACTAGTTAACGCTTACACTTAAATTAACCCTTATTTCTAATGTATGCTTTGCCATGTGGCTAGGTACCTTTTCTCGGTATGGCATGTCCATGTCTCTGGCAACTCTTGAGACTCTGCCCTTCTTTTTCCCATCATCCTCGGTTTGACTCTTCCCACCTAACTTTTTCCTGTTCAGCTATTGTCCAGGCAGCTTCTTTATTAAACCAACCCAGCGACATATATTCACACAGTGTAAAGGAGTATCGCACAGATAATTTGTCTGATAATAGACATTAAACACCTCATCCTACACCATACCTGAGCAGCCAAGGAGAATCTGCACAGCAGCAGGGTTGGGCAGTTCCTCTCATCCACTGCCCTCTGTTCAGCCACATTTGTAATTTGACTGCCCATTGTTCACTGAGCTGAAGCGCAAAAATGGTTTCCTTTAACTTTTTAGCCTTCATTTCAGAATGATCTTCTATCCTGTCTTTTTCTGTTTTGAGACAGAGTCCAGGCTGTCTTTGAATTCTTAGTTCCTCTGCCCCAATCTTCTAAGTAATGGAACTCTTCAGTTAAAAAAAAAAAATCTTTTTTTCCTTGTTTGACCCTGTCTTTTGTTATAAGGATGTCTACTGCTCTTATAATAGAGCTAAATGTTCTTTTTAAGCCTTATTTATTTATTTTGGGGTTTTGTTTTTGTTTTGTCTTTTTGAGACAGAGTCTCTCTCTATAGTCCCAGCTGTCCTGGAACTCGCTATACATAGACTGACCTAACTCACAAAAACCTACCTGCTTCTGCTTCCAGAGTTCTGGGATTAAAGGCATGCACCCCCACACCTGGCAAGGCTTATTTATTTTTATGTATTTGTATGAGTATCTTTCCTACATGGTTGTTTGTGCACTATGAGTGTCGTTAGAAGCCAGGAGAGGGCCTCAGATCCCCTGGAACCGGAATGGCAGGTAGTTGTGAGCTGCGATGTGGGTGCTGGGAATCCTAAACATACTGTGACATGCCCCCCAAGCACATTATGTACACACATGTAAAATGATAATAAATTAAACAAAATTAAAACCTCGTAAAACAGTGCTCAGAGAAAAGATTGAAAATAACGAAATGAGAGGCTGGAGAGATGGCTCAGTGGTTAAGAGCACTGACTGTTCTTCCAGAGGACCCAGGTTCAATTTCCAGCACCCACATGGCAGCTCACAACTGTCTGAAGATCCAGTTGCAAGGGATCTGACACCTTCACACCAATGCACATAAAATAAAGTTAAATAAACCATAAAAATATTTTTTAAAAAAGAAAATACCAAAATAAAATTTAAATAATGTCACATAAGTAAAAATATGTTCATATAAAACAAAAATCATATTTTTAAGAAAATACGCAAACAAAAACATATTAAACAAAATTTAGTTCTCTGTGTGGAAAAGGGGGAAAAATTTTAGTGTCATTGTCAGAGACCAAAGATGATAAAGTTTCATCTACAAAATCAAACCTAGAGACACAAAACCTAGAGACAACACAATAAATACTGGATAACTGTCTCTGGATTGGGGAAAATGAGAAGTTTGGGCTTTTTTTCTTAACATATACATAACTCCAACATTTTTATGCTAAAAATCTATGTTTTTGAAAATAATTATTTTGAAAAGTATAAAAATATAAATTTAATATATATTAAATCATCCAGAGAATGTTGGAATCTAGAAGAAAAGCCCTATGGAAAGCAGTTGTGACCACAGTTCAGGCAAGAACAAGGGTGGAGAAACCCTGCTGGAGGGAGCCGGGGTCTCAGATCACCATCGGGAGTGCAAGATCCAAGCTCCACAGCAGATGATAGAGGGCAGGAGGGCCCAGTGCCCCCAAGAGGGAAGTGGACAGAGAAAGGCCCTGGGGCAGGCTGAATCTGTGGTGGCCTCCTGGACCCGGAGGATCATGCCTGAGGAAGCAGAAAAATGTGCTGATGGCAGCGAGAGAAGTGCAAAGGTTATGGAAAACTGGGTCCTAAAAGATGGAAATCTGACTCAAAGAAACTAAACAACAGAAGCAGAGGCAGGTGGATTTCTGTGAGTTCCAGGTGAGCTTGGTCTCATGCTTTGAATTCCAGGCAAGCCAGGGCTGTGTAGCGAGATCCTGTCTAAAAATAAGTAAATAAAAAGCAGATAGGAAGTGTGAAGAGGCAGCTCCTAAGATGTGACTGAAGGACGCTTGGAGCCCACAGAGGAACCAGCTGAGCAGGTGAGTCCTCTGTCTAAGTAAGAGTAAGCTGAGATCACACTGACTGGCCTGAACCGGAAGGGCCTGAGGGCAAAGATGAGGAAAAGATCAAGATACTTGCTGATCAAGAGAGAGGCAGCTGTGTGTTGAGTTTGCTGAGAGGCTGTTAGATAGACTGAAAAGACAAGATGACCTGGAAGGCAGGCTGAGCTGCACAGAGGAGGAGCATCTGTGTGTGTGGCACCAGGCTCTACTAGGGGATGCAGAGCTCCTATGGCCAGCCTGCCTCTCCTCCCTGACTCCTGCCAACAGCTGACCCTGGAACAGAGGACTGACCTTTGGAAGGCTGCCTTCTCCCTTCCTCTGTCCTCTGCCCCTCGTGACTTTTTCGCCTACTTGCTTCTGCCTCTTCCTAGAAATTTCAGCTGAGTATTTTTGGAGGGTATTTAAGGAATGCAATCACAATACAAAATGTCTTTAAAAAGCATGGTATGGGAGACTGAAGAGATAGCTCAATGGTTAAGAGCACTGACTGTGTCTCCAGCAGTCCTGAGTTCAATTCCCAGCAACTACATGTGGCTCACAACCACCTGTAATGAGATGTGGTGCCATCTGCAGAACATTGTATACTAAACAAACAAATAAACAAGTGGTCTGGAGCTGAAGAGATGGTTCAGCAGCTATGAGCACTAGCTGCTTTTCCAGAGGTCTCTAGTTCAATTCCCAGCACCCACACGGCAGCTCCCAACAATCTGGAACTCTGGTTTCAGGGGATTTGATGTCCTCTTCTGGCCTCTACCTGCACCAGGCACACAAGTGGTAGGCAAACACACACGCAGGTAAAACACCTATATACATAAAATTTTAAATTTAAACTTTAAAAAAGCTTCCTGTGAGATACACATTTTGTAATGTGTATATCATTTTGTTGTTGTAGCCATTTTTAAATGTTAGAGCTTATTTTACAACTTAGAGGAAACCATCTAATTTCTTTCTTCTTTCTGGAAGATGTCTTTTCAGCCTAATGCATACTGTCCTCTCCGCGGAGGAGGAAAACAAGTAAGGGCCTGCCTTATGGACAGCCAAACAGAACCCCAGCAGAGCCTCCGTCTTGGGAAACTTCACTGCCCTGTCAAACAGGAAAGGGAATTCTAGGAAGATAGACCTGAACAAAAGCATACTGCGCCATTACAGTGTCTAGCTCTAGGTATCTTTGTACAACCTCATTTGTTGTTGACTGTTTTACTTTAGTAACCGGATTAAGATGGTGAGACTTCCGAGAGCCACCTGTCAGTTCTCCCAGCACTAGGGTATCATGCATGTTACCCTAGTGTTGTTAGGCAAGCACGTCACTCAGCCGCAGCCCTGAGACCGAGTTTGTTGCATGTCTCTCCCCTTTCTCACTGCTCACAGAAGTGTCATGTGCTCCCCAATGCTGAGAGGCCCAGTTAGTGCTCTCCTGAATCCTTCAGCGGAAGAAAGGAAGCCGTGTTTGTGCCACGGAATCAGCTGCATGAAGCTCACTTCGCCGCCCATTTCTGGGTCCAGGCTGCCGCCTCTAAGGTGCCCTCAATGTGCTGTGTATCAGACAGTGCCAGGGAGAGCATGTGTAGCTGATGTATGATATTTTAAAACTTTTGTTGTTTTTAAACCTTGCCTTTTGAGGGCTGGTGTGCTATGGGCCACTCCACCTGACTATGAAAGCTCTCTACGGTCCGTGGACTGGCAGTGTGCTAATCCAGACAAGTTTCTTCCCACACCCAGCTGCCCACTTACAAGTTGTCTTACTTATGAATTCTTGTGTGCGTACACAATGCACGTGTGTGGAAGTTAGAGGACTTAAGCCGGTTCTTTCCTTCTACCACGTCAAACTCAGAGATGGGACTCAGGTCCTGGTGGCTAGCTGCTTTACCCATTGAGCCATCTTACTGGCCCCTAACCTAGACTATTTTAAAAGTCCCAAACCCCCCATCAGGAGCTGGGAAGCTTTTTCATGTCTGTAATTCCAGCACTCAAAAGGCTGAGGTAGGAGGGAGCTCAAAGCTAGCCTATGCTTCATAGAAAGGTCTCTGCCGGTCAGTGCAACACAGTGAGACTGTGGGATCCTGTTGCAAACAGGGATGAGGTGCTTATGTATATATGTATGAAACTGTCAAAGAATAAATAAAAGATATTCTTTTAAAACTTAAAAGTTTTGCTTTTCTACAAAAAACAAAAGCAGAACTGACTAGGACCCAGCCTCCAGGGAGGAAGGAAGAACTTCCGGCCACTCTCACTGATCTCATGACTCCAATTCCTGTTGTTCAGTCTTGCTGTTCTTTAACTCCAAAATCTGTTCTGTGTTTTTCTACATTCTCCAATACCTGGGCCAAAGGTTACTCTCTGTATGAAGTTGTCTCTGAAACCAGCAGGCATAGGCAGAGTGAGTTGGTTGTTTTGTTGGTTGGTTGGTTTTTAGTTGTTTTGTTTTGTGTTTGAGACAGGCTCTTAGTTTAGGTTGACCTTGAGCTCACTAAGTAGTTGGGGATGATTCTGAACTCCGCACCCTCCTGCCTCTACCTCACAAGTCCTGAGTTTATTCTTTTCAGTAGATATTTAGTGAACACCTTGATTCATGTTCGTAGCCCTATGTAATGGTTATTGGCTCCTTAACTGTTGGATTTTTTTAAGTGCACCCAAAAGGACATTTCTTTCATGTAACAGGTTGCCCACAGTCTGTATCAATAGTAATAGATATTCATTCAAATTGCCTGGAACAGTAGAAGGACAAGCTTTGCAACCAGATGAACTTGAGTTCAGAAACTGGCCCGCCCCTTACTGATTGACCCTGAACAAGTGTCTGCGCCTGTAAACCAAAGATAGCCATGACCTCCGCAGTGACCACTGCAAAACTGAATGGGTGCATTGTAGGCAGGCTGCAAACGCGTGGGAAAATGCTTTCTAATCTACAAAGAACTACAAGAATGCAAGAGATAGTGACGCTGTGAGAAGGTGGAACAAAGCAGATAGAAATAAGACCAGCAAACCTGCAAACAAGTAACAGTCATTTAAAAATTAGGACACGAGCAAAGTGAATTTTATGAAGTATTTTTCCAAGCTCTCAGTAGATGTTCTGATTTTGTTTCTAGGTGCTCATTACATTTACAAGAGAAAAACATTGGGTAGAACTGTCAGCACTGCTCAGTAAATACTGAGAAATGTATATATTTAAACAAAGAAAATCCCCACGAGAATAGGGCTCAACTGAAAGTGAGAACCAAGTTTATACAGAAGCTTATTTACCAACAATTAATTTCATAAACACCATGATAATGATAGTTTTAACAGTAGTGAACTCCCCCCCTTTTTTTATTTTACAATGTATTTACATTGGAGACTTTATACACATATACCAGTCCCTATAACCACCTCATGAAACAGAAAATACCATTCCCTTTCTACCAATAAGCAAATGGAGGGGGAGTGGAAATATAAATCCCAAGTTTATCTGAAGAGAGTGAGTCACTTTCCTTCCCACATTGCTAGCCATGAGCATTTCCCCTGGTAAGCACTGTCTCTAGCTTCTGTGCAGAATTCCCCTGGGCAGTTACAGTTCATCCTTCTGATCAAAGCGGGCTTCCTTTTTACCCAGAGATGCGCTGTCTTCCAGCTTGGACTTTTCATCTGGTTCCTCCTCAGAGTCCTCTTCATTGTCCTCCTCATCCTCCTCATCAAGTCCCCAGATGTCCTCTTGCCTGGCCCGCTCCTTTTCCCTCTTCATTTTGGTCTCTTCTGCCTCCTTCTTTTTCTCCATTTCCTCATACAGCTCTCTCCACTGCTGCTCTACATCCTGTTTAGAGTGTGGAATTTCAAAGTTTCACAGATGATATAAACAGATACACTTTAGAAACATCTGTAGCCTTCCCGTTGGCTTCAAGATTCCTAGGATGGTGTTCCTTTACTTAGGAATTTCAGAACCTCTGGAAACATCTGTAGCCTTCCCGTTGGCCTCAAGATTCCTAGGATGGTGTTCCTTTACTTAGGAATTTCAGAACCTCTGGGGAGGAGGGAAATCTATGTCTGGCTGTATGATGTATCTTGCATTTGTAAATAGAATAGATTTAAAACTAGGCATAGTGTTGAATACCTGTAATCCTAGCACCTGTGATGTGGAAGCAGGATCAGGAGTTCAAGCTCATCCTCTGATACACAAAGAATTTAAGGTTGACCTAAGACCCTGTCTCAAAATGAGAAAAGTAAAATGAAGTAAAAAACTAAAATAGCCGGTTGTGGTGGCACACACCGGTAGGATTTGCTGAAGGAGGCAGAGGCAGGAGGATCTCTGTGAGTTCGAGACCAGCCTGGTCTACAGAGCTAGTTCCAGGACAGGCTCCAAAGCCACAGAGAAACCCTGTCTCGAAAAAC
>NC_022016.1:76565855-76579678 GCF_000317375.1 Microtus ochrogaster | reverse complement strand
CAGTCATATATCCTAGAGTTCATTTGGATTCAAAAAAAAAAAAAAAAAAAAAAAAAAAACTAAAATAAAGTAATTTGAAAAGTAAAGTGGGCTGGTGAGATGACCAAGTAAGGAAAGGTCGTTGACCAAGCCTGATGACCGGAGTTTGGTCCCTGGGACTCATCTAGTAGGAGTTGCCCTCTGACCTCCACATACATTCTGTGGCAAGTGCATGCACTTACACTCTAAATAGATGTAATAAAAAAAGTTTTAAATGCTTCACTTTTTCCATCATCTATTTATTTGGTGCCTCTATCACTGCCCAGCGCAGGCTAGACAACGCTGGTGTGTTGTTTGCGTTCCTCACAGCCGTGCGTAGGTTACTCATCCCACTTCTTATGTGAGGGAATCTGATGTTTGGATTTCTTATTTACTTGTTTGCTTATTTTGTCCTTTAGACAGAGTGTTGTTACATAGTGTAGAATGACCTGGAATGCTTTCTTTTTTTTTTTTTTTAGGAAAATTTTTTTTGAGACCTATGCTGCCCTGGCTTGTCTTAGAACTCACAATGTAGACCAGGCCGGGCTGGAACTCACAGAGATGCACCTGCCTCTGCCTCCTGAGTGCTGGGATTTAAGGTGTGCACCACCACTGCCCAGCTGTGGACTCTTTCTTAGTCCTTCCATCCCTGCTTCCCTTCCTGTAGTTTTACAGTGTTGGATGTGCCCTCATACCCAGCTCATGTGGCCTTTCTATATTTTGTTCTCTCCAAACTGAATACAAGCCCCACGAAGAAAAAATGTCTCAATTTTATTTCTTTGCTATATCCCCAACAACTGCTGTGGTGAACAGGTTCTTAGCAAGGATTTGTCAAATGAATGTATGGTTTATAGATATCATGTATTGAACACATGCTAGATGTTAGGAACTTAGAAGATAGTGTGCTATCAATTTTCCTAATCGATAGATGAGGAAAGTTAAATAAATTGGCCAAGTTCATATAACCAGTCAGGGACGGAGCCTGGATTTGAACCTGAGCAGTCTACCTAGGAAACTCATGCTCTTCACTCATATATGATAATGACACAGCATTACTATTGGACGGCTGGGGAGTGGTTCAGTCTAGAATGAACCAAGCTCTGGGTTTGATCTCTAGTATCACAAAATAAAGATGATCACACTAAGTTAAAACAAGACAAAACTAGGTTAAGAAGTATTTTTAAAGCTGAGCACAGAATCAGCAAGATATCCCAGTGGGTAAAGGCAAATGCTACCACGCCTAACAGCTTCAGTTAGATCCTCTGGGAGTCAGGCCTGGTGCCAAAGACCTGTAATCTCAACTCCTTAGTAGACTGAAGACCAAGAACATATGTTCAAGGCCAGCCTTGGCTCCGGAGTGACTTCACAGCCAGCCTGGGTAACTTGGTGAGACCCCATCTTAAAATAAAAAGTGAAAAGTTCTCGTAAGATAGCTCAGTGGCAGAACAGTTGCCTAGCGCAGCCTGTGTGCCTGAACATGCGCATGGCTTTTGTGTGGGCTCTGGGAATGCGAACTCTGATCCTAAGGCTTACACAGCACACGCTTTCTCAAGGAGCCATTTCTCCAGCTCAGGGCAGGTGGGGTCGGGGTTGTTTTTGCCTTTACCTTCTGTGTCTGGTGCTTTCTTGCTAAAGTATTAAGCCCGGGCTATAAACCTACTTGGATTGACCTTCCTGCTGCAGAGCCAGGGCATCTGGATGCAGGATGCCTTCCTTCTGAAGTCATCGTCCCGAATATCACCCCCCACATAAAATAGTGTCGGGAAGGGAGGAGCTGATAATCAGCAATACCATTCTCTCGGGTTTCCCACTCCTCTGAGGTGGACTGAGCATCTCCTTCTAATGGCACACTGAGAAGACATTGTGGCCCACAAAAGGAGCATGGTTTCTGGGTTCAGGCTCCAACTCAACAAGTCAAAGGCTGTGTGACCTTGGGCAGTGTAGCCTCTGAACCTCGGTTTCCATACCTAAGAAATGCAATAATATCTATATTGCAAGGTCTCCTTAAGGGCCAAGTAAGACATATTTTGAAAGGTGCTCAAAGTGACAAGTCGGGAGATGCCCAATGAATGTGAGTTCTCTGTCTCTCAAGGTCATGTGACCAGAACAGGATTGTGGGTCCTGATTTTACAAATGACAGAATCGGACCTCTGGAATTTAAGGTGGAAAAACACCTCACCTTTCTTAATCCCCAGGTCTTATTTCCGACCTCTTCAGCAAACTCTTCATCATTTGTTAGAAGGAAATTGTCAAAGATACTGCCCGACTTCACCTGTTGAAATGAAAACCATGAGGTTATTACGGCTAGGTTTCTAGAGGGTTAGAGACATGGCAGGGGCCCAGAGTGATTGCTGCATAAACATGAGGACCTGAGTTTGGATCCCCAGTACTGGAGGGAAATGTGTACGGCTGTGAGGATGCCTTGCAACCCCAGTGCTGTCTGGGGTAGAGACAGGAGGCTCATCAGGGTTTGCTGGCTGCCAGCTTCACTCCAGGTTCAATGAGAGACACTGTCTCAAGAGAACAAGGTAGACAGTAATAGAACAGGACACCCGACGCTCTCCTATGGCCATAGGTATGTGCACCTACATATACACACAAGCTTATAAACCACACACAGTCACTCTCTCTCTCCAAAAGGCTTTTGTCATATTTGTTTATGTATATGTTTGTTCTCTGCTGTCTCCTCCAATCTTCAGCCCTGACCCCAGAATGCAATCACTTTCAAGTAGGGGAAAAGTAATGGACTGGATTTGGAGGCACCAGAATGGGAACCAGGAAGTGTCAGGGACTGGGCTGTCCAGCTGGGACAGAGACAGAGCATCTCGGAGCTGGACACTAATGGCTAGAGGGGGCAGGTCAAGAATGCTGTCTGTCTGTCTGTGCTTAGTCACTTCGCTTCTCTGTTGTGATATGAGTGGCGGGCTACTTTCCCAGCACCTGGCCTCCCGCCTGGCTAGCTTTATGCCCCGAAATAATTACACAGAAACTGTATTCTTTTAAACACTGCCTGGCCCATTAGTTCCAGCCTCTTATTGGCTAGCTCTTACATATTGATCTAACCCATTTCTTTCTTTTTTTTTTTGTGGTTTTTTCGAGACAGGGTTTCTCTGTGGTTTTGGAGTCTAACCCATTTCTAATAATCTGTGTAGCCCACGAAGTGGCTTACCAGGAAAGATCTTAACCTGCGTCCATCTGGAGTGGGAGAATCATGGTGACTCTCTGACTCAGCTTCTTTCTCCCAGCATTCTGTTCTGTTTTCTCCGCCTAACTAAGGGTTGGCCTATCAAATGGGCCTAGGCAGTTTCTTTATTAATAAGAAATCACTCCCACATCACTTCTCCTGTAAGATGCAAGGATTCAGTGTTGAGATGGACGGTCCTGGTTAGCTGAGTGAAGAGGAATATGACCTGGGAGTCAAACCTAACTGGAAATTATAAGGAAAAAAGTGTCTTTGAGGATGATGTCAGCATCATGCAGAATTATCACAAACACACACACACACACACACACACACACACACACACCCCTTGGATTTTAGAAATGAAGTCTCTGGGACTTCGTTCCAGATCAGAATCTGTGATCCTCTGTAGACATGCATTAAAATTAAGGCTTGGAGAGCACGCCTCTGATGTGGCTAAATTCTTCAAACAGGAAAGGAAGGTTTGCCTGTTTAGAGAGGTTGGCAGAGCCCAGAAATACTTTAAAGGCCGATGACATGGCTCTGGAAGATAAGGACACTTGTGGGCAAACCTGGGGACCAAGTCCAGTCCCTGGAACCCACATGATGAAAAGAGAGAGCTGACCTCCACAACTTGTTCTCTGACCTCCGCCACACACTGGCCATGCACACATGGCCATGCATAGACACTCGCAGAGACACACATTAAATAAATGTAATTGTTTTTGAGGAAGCAGAGTACGCACATCAATATGGTTTTATATGTTTACATGATATAGAAAGTTCTGGTTTACTTAAAAGTAACAACCTAAAAAAAGAAAGAGATACCAACGTGATTGTGTGTGATTTGTATCTGTGTTCTCCAGATCAGCCAGGAAGGAAAGACATACACTGTGCCCCTTCCTCCTTCCCTGCCCTTCTGAACCCCTGCCTAGCCTCTGGTAGTGACTTCATTCCGTCTCTGTGCTGACCTCCTGAAGTCAGAAAACTGAGAAAATGGGGGGGAGGAGTAGGAAATGAATGAAGAATCTAAGAAAGTAAAACATGGGGGTGCTCATTCCAGAAGCTTTGGTGACTTAACAGTTAGAGGTGGAGGCAGGAGGAGCAGAAGTTCAAGGTTATCTCAACCTTGTAGCAAGTTGGAGGGAGGCCAGTCTGTACCTTATCACAAAACAAAACAACTGAACAA
The DNA here is from genome assembly GCF_000317375.1 of Microtus ochrogaster. Lineage (NCBI taxonomy): Eukaryota > Metazoa > Chordata > Mammalia > Rodentia > Cricetidae > Microtus > Microtus ochrogaster. Next base: position 76,575,290 of record NC_022016.1, on the reverse strand, counting down.
GTCACATAAGATCAACAAAGGCATCAAAAAGTACTAGTAGCACACTGGAGTAGGCCTGATGAAGAAAGGCTGCTGCTTGAGCCCAAGTTTTCTGCTTATCTTACTAGATACATATCTTTAGGAAATTTATTCAACTTTTCTGAGCCTCCTTTTGATGTTGAGAAATAGATATACCGTGAAAATTAAACAAACATGCCAAGTCTTTAATCCAGTGGTGCATAGAGGGACTAATTAAGTTTGGACTCTTAAAATTTTGAAGATATCTACAATTGCTCCCATCTTAAAGGTGAGTTGTTTGACGTTAAGAAAGATCAAGACTTATTCAAGTCTGTAACTTCCAGGCTAGGGCTTCTTCTACTTTGTGGGAGCTACAAGGACTGCTGGTCAGGGGCTTTGAGCCCAGAGTGATTTACCTGCCAAAGATCCAGGCCAAGGACGCTGATGTTATAATAGTGGCAAATGGTGGGGTCAGGCCTGTATTTCGGGTTGTCTATCTCTGGGTGGATCCATTCCCCCTGGTAATTGGGATTGTCAATGATCCGAGGTTTCCATTCTCCCTACACAGAGAACCAACAGTGGACATGTCAGTAACAATTTTCCACTCTCCTAATATCATACAATCAAAAAGCATCAGTGAGTTTATAAGCAGTGTACCAGACTCCTAGAACTTTCCCTCTCTTTGAGTAAAGACATAAGACTGCCCAGCTCCCTTTCCTGCGTACTGGGAGTGAAATGACTTGGCAGGAGTGGCCTGGCCCGGCCTGTTCTCTTAACAGGCATATTCATGAAGTTAAGAAAATACAGCTTTTTGGAGAACATTGTCTAAGTATCTTGGCACTTGGACCTTTTCTTTTCTCCTGTGTGGCACAGGAAACTGTGGCCAGATAAAATGCCTGCTCCAGTCAGGTTTATTGCCAGACCGTTTGTCCGCTGAGTCCTTTGGTGCTTGCTCCTGATATGACAGCAGGGGTTGGCCCTTTAAGAGAAGTTCCTTTATCCCCTAAACACGTTGGACTCACGGCGATCCCACTCTTTGCCCTTCTGGCCTGCTTCTGAGACATGGGATTCCTAAGTCCTACACCATTTCCTGTTTGTATCTTGTTCCTTTAACTGGCAGCTTTTCCCAACTCTGGACAAGGTCCTTGCCCAAGGCTGCCTGAACCATTCCCTCGTGCTGGCTTTACCAGCTCCTCCGCCTTACAAGTGGGAGGAGCTGAGAACAGATTCTGCTGTGGCCACGGTCCTGTGTGGAGTAGAGAGGGAAAGAGCACAGGATCTCAGAGTTTCTGCTTTGTTTTTACTTTGTTTTGTTTTGAGACAAGGTCTTGTTGTACAGCCCAGCCTAGTCTTGAACTTGCAATCCTCCTGTCTTAACCTCCTAAGGGTTAGGATTACAAGCCTTCAGGTTAGAAATTTTATTTTCTAAGTTAGGATTGACATATTTCCCATCTGATTTCTCTGTATACATTTTTATTAAAAAGCGAGCTACTCACCTTGTACTTGGCGTTCGGTATCAGCGGCCCTTCCCACACCCCATCTATCTCCTCATTCCAGTCATCTGGCTTCTTGGCTTCTGGGTCTGGGATGAACTCAGAGTCCTGCCAGTCCTAAAACAGAATGTTCCTTCATGAGGATGGTGACATGATCTGGGAGGACACTGGGGACAGTGCAGACAGGGGGATTGACTCTCTACCTGCCCTGTTCTCCTGCTCTGCTGCGAATATACCCTGTGCAGGAGAGAAAAGGCCTATACAGACCCCGGTTCACCGTCGTTCTAAACCTTGAGAGAGGTTTAGACTCACTTCAGAGGGGTATTATCCTTGTCTCTGCCCTCATCCTGCCCTCAGTCATGTGAGCTGCTGCTCTGGTTTGTCTGTGGTTCGCTCCCACACAGTCTTCAGCTTCAGTCGTGTTACCCTGAGCATACCTGCTAGACCTGGCTTGAACTCAGACCCTTATTTTCTCATGGCGCCAACCTCCCAGACACTTGACTTACTCATCTGCCCTCATGTCCTGACTGTACCTTCTTCTCCCTGAGGTCAGCTTCCCAACTAAACTCCCTCTGACCTCGGGTTTCTTATCTTCAGGATCCTCTATTTGTAGCCGTTCATCCCATTTCCTTGGTTTCCTGGCATAGGGGTCTTTTATTTTCCTGGGAGGCAAGAAGTCCCAGTCATCTTCCAAGGCCCCCGTTGTCACCTTCTCGTTGTCAATCTTAACCTCGTAAGTAGCATTAGGGCGGATGATCAGAGTGTACAGGTGAGTGTCTTTATTGATCTGGAAAGGGAATGGGTGATATTTCAGCTCCGTATGGGACACTGTAGATCTCAGACACATGCTGCCTGCATGCTCCCCTTGCATATTTACACACATTGTAGCACATTCCCCTCTCCCTTCCTCTAGTTAATACACCTACAGGGATTCTATGTTCACCCTGAAAGTGCATGTTCCCATAGGCTCACTCCTGTGGTCCCCCATCTTCCAGCCCCTACCCACCTAAAGCTTGATCGTTCTCTGATCTAACTTGTTTTCTGTCTGTCCTACTAAATTGTGAGCAGGGGTCATTTATGATTTCTCTATCATGTCTAAGCTTCCAAGCTGAGATTTGCCCCAGAGTGGGTACTCAGAACATCCAGCCCCATGTACAAGGCTGGTCAGGAAGGTCTAGCTTCAACACAAGATCCCTAATGCCCCAGGCCTCACAGGCTTTTCTAGACTGTTCCTGCCGCTCCCTCGCGTACCAACTGTATCCGCCCTCATGTCTTGCCTTTGCTCGTGCAGCCTCCTCTTCCAGGAGGTCATCTTTCCCCAGGATCCTCTCACTCATTTCCTAGAGCATGCTCATCTTCAGCACAAGGAAGCCTTCTCCAGGAAGCGATCCTTACCTAAGCCTCCAGGTGGAGGCAGAGCCCTCTTCTCTGCTCCCATATCACTTCCCTTTGCTTGACTCTTTACTCAATTGTGAAAGTTCTGGTTGTTTTGGCTTGGTAAGATCTTGCTAAGTTGCCCAGGTTGGCATTGAACTCACAGCCCTTTCACCTCAGCCTTCAGAGTTGCTGGGATTACAGGCACAAATCACTATATCAGGCTTTACTGTGAGTTTGGTTCATTTAAAAGACCTATCTGACAGAATCTATCCCATTCTTAAGTCCACAAGGCAGAATTGGCATTTGGCTAATAACGCCTGTTAGGATTGTTGATTGACCGTACCTACTGTGCTCTAGCTAATCTAGATGCCTTTGACTTTCTGTCACTGAGATAAACTGGCCCACCCATCTCATCTAAGCATCTCCTGACCCCCGTGCTAATATCTAGCCCTGGGTAACAACGCCACACCAGACATCACCCCACATTACTTCCCCATGTTTTGGGCCAGCTGTTCCCTTGTGAACTCCTACAATGTATACATAGCGCATCTCTAGGTCTACTTAATTTGTAAAACGGAGATGATAACACTTAATTGATAGAGTTTTTATAAGGAAAAAATGAGATAACATATATAAAATCTTTTTTTTCTGGGGCTGGAGAGATGGCTCAGCAGTTTAGAGGCCTGACTGCTATTCCAGGGGACCTGGGTTCAACTCTCAGCACACGCATGCAGCTCATAACAACCTGTAACTCTAGTCACAAGGGATCTGGCTTCCTATCCTGGTCTCTGTGGGTACCAGTCATGTATGTGGGACACAGACACATAGAGGCGAAATAACCATACATATAAAAATCAATAAAATTTTAAAAATGTAAAAATAAAATGTCTTGCTCTAGCTGAAGACTAATCCACATACTCACCCTGCACTTGAGGGTCTTGTTGTTCTCGTGGTATTTCCCATGGTGATAAAAGATGACCTGTAGTCTGTTATTGCCAAAGCCACAGATGTCCGGGCCTGGAAATCAAACCCCAAAGTGTGATTTCTCATCTATTTCAGGCAGTGTGCCCAGTCTGAGGCCAAGACCCAAGACAGATGCAGCCTGTGTCTCACTCGGTATTTCCAGAAAGAAACAGATGCCACACTCAGAGTCAGGATTATTTGAGAAGGATTTGATGAAAGGGATTCTTCACAAAGCAGGAGGCGAGGCTTTGAGAGAAGAAGGTACAGAGCTGCTCAGGGCAAGGAGCAGAAAGGGCAGGGCAGGGCAGCAAACCAGGGAGAGAGTGGGGGGCACAGTAGGAGAGACAGGCTTTCAGCTGAGAGATACACCTCAAAACTTCATCTAGTCTCCTGCCAGGACCCCATGGGCCAATCCCACAGGAAGCCCCTCTTAAGCCAGGAGTTTCCAGCACATCACTTAATTCTGACAAATTAAGCATTACCATCTCTATTTTAAATGAGCATGGCTCAGAAAAGTCAGGAGCCATTCCTACCTAGGAAGAAGAGCCTGAGACCTCTCAGACTTTGTGACAATTCTATTGAGAAATGGGTCAGAGCTGGGGAGCCCAGAGAGGGCTGAGACTTTCACGTTATTGCTCTCTACCCGTAACTCACACACACACACACATACTGCACACACACATTTGTACATACAACACAGGCACACACAACACAACACATATGCATACAACACACGCACACACAACACAACACACGCTCACATAACACAACACACGTTCAGACTCATACACACGTACCACACACACAACACATGTACATATAACACATGCACACACAACACAACACATGCTCACACTCATACACCCGTATCACACACACAACACATGCATACAACACACGCACACACAACACAACACACCCTCACATAACACAACACACGTTCACTCATACACACGTACCACACACACAACACATGTACATATAACACATGCACACACAACACAACACATGCTCACACTCATACATACGTACCACACACACAACACATATACATACAACACACACAACACACACTCACACACATGTACCACACACAACGTGTACATACAACACACGCACACACAACACAACACACGCTCATACTCATACACACACACCACACATACAACACGTATACATATAACACACACAACATAACTCAAATACACATACCACACACACAAAACACATGTACATACAGCACATGCATACACACCACAACATCCTCTTAAGAAGCAGCCAGGGCTCTTCACTGCTGAGCCATCTCTCCAGCCTGGCTCAATACTTTTGTAAGAATCTAGATTTCATTCTGTTTTTAAAAAATGTATTCAGTTGCCTGAAGGGAGAAGATGCAGACTTTATAGACAGACTGACTCAAATCCTGGTTTTCTACTTACTTCGAGCCAATTTCTTATTATTTCCTCATCTGCAAAATGGGGAGAGTGATACACAGTACAGATTCCGAATAAAATAGAAAGATACTGCAGTAGACACGCTTCTCACACCCTGAGTGCTACACTCTGCATGAAAGAAAGACTAGAAGCAGGTATGGGGGCTTGCACCTATGATCTCAGCACTTGGGGGTGCTGAAGAAGGAGGATCACTGTGGATTTGAAGCCAATTTGGGCTACATATTAAGTTTGGAACTACAGAGTAAGACCTTGTAAGAGGGGGTGAGATTTCAGAAAGAAAAAGTATGCAGATTTTAAAGGGGGCAATGAAGCTGAAGAGGAGAATTTGGAAAAGGAAGAGTACTAGATGGGGAAAGGGAGGAGAGGGGAGTAGGGGAGAAGAGGGAAGGGGTGTGGGGAGGGGGAGGGGAGGGGATGGGGAGGAAAGGCAAGTGCTAGCTGAGGCTGCCAGGGAAAGGAAGTATCTAAAGAGAATTAAGGGAATGTTAGTGCCTTCTGTCCAGCATAACCTCTCACTGACTTTGTACAAAAACATCCGGTTTAGCCTGCATTCTTCATCTGTGCTTCAGAGGCTGGAATGGTTGTTGTTTGCTGGCTTTTCAGTAGCAACAGTTGAAGCTGGACTCAAGGTTGGAGCTAAAAGCTGGAGAGCCTCATGAATGCCTAGTTACGTATGTAGGCTACAAACGTCCCACTCTGGACGTTCACAGATGCTTACAGGTGGCCATTTCCCTGACCCTGGCTGTAGTTCTCTCTGGGCAGAGCACAGTGCTCCTCCCTTTCTGAAAACTGGGCTGCGTCTCCATGTGCTATAGACTTGCGGTACCGTGTACTTCCACACCGCTTTGGTCTATTTATATTAACATTTGGGCTTAGAGATGCCTTCTTTTCAGGTCTCTGGAGAGCCCTGCTGCACAGGGGATGTGGAGCTATCGAATTACAAGCTGTCTGTTCCAGGTCTAAGTCTTTTCAACCAGCACAGGGGTTCTCACCCAAACCCCCAGGGGCCGAGAGCAGCTGTTCCAGGGAGCTTACCGAACATGATGTAATACTGGGACTCTGAGTGCATGTCTTCCTGGTTCAGTGTGGCAGGAAAGAGTTTCACATACCCACCGCCACAATCGATGCCTTGCTCGTGTTTTACTGAAAACTGAACCACCAAGGTCTCATTCACATTGCTGAATGGCTTAAACCGGGTGGAAAGGGCATAGAACTTGGCGTCTTCACTGGTCTGGAGACCTGGTAACAGAGAGAAAGAGCAGAGGCTTCAGGCTGAAATTCCCCCGAAAGTACCTAGAGAGACCCGGCGCTGGACTTAACCAAGCTCTAGTATTTCCTCACACACTACGGTGTTCCAGGTGTAGTGCAAGGAGCTGTGTAATATTATCTCATCTGAGCCTCCGGGCAGCCCTGAAAAGTGGGCTCTACGCCCATTTAATAAGTTAGGAGGCTGAGTCACGGGGAGGAGGCCTGAAGCTGCATGGCATGGAAGCGACCTCACTGGAATTTCAAGCCACATTGATGCATTCCTCTGCACCATGCTATCGCTTGTTTTCTAGAGACATTTCAGCATCTTTCCGCAGCTTTATAAGTCAAGGCCCTGCCTTGCTGAGGCCGGCTAGGCAGCAGAATAAGGTTCTGCTCTGTATAAGTGCTACAGTAGAAAGAAGCCCAGAATTAGCTCAGATAATAATTGTTACTGTAGCCACTGAATTTTTTTTTTTTTTTGATTTTCGAGACAGGGTTTCTCCGTAGCTTTTGGTTCCTGTCCTGGAACTAGCTCTTGTAGACCAGGCTGGCCTCGAACTCACAGAGATCCGCCTGCCTCTGCCTCCCGAGTGCTGGGATTAAAGTCATTGAATATTTTAATCACTAAATAATTGAGCTCTTTTGTGAACATTGTGTGTGTGTGTGTGTGTGTGTGTGTGTGTGTGTGTGTGTGTTGCATGCACATGTGTGCATGCTTCTGAATACACAGAGATCAGAGGAAGATGCTGGTTGTTTTGCTCCATCACTCTCCATCTTGTTCCTTTAGACAGGGTCTCTCACTGAACCTGGAGTTAGCAGCCAGTAAGCCCGGTGTTACTGCCCTGTTTCTGCCCCAACACCAGCACTGGGGTTCCAGGAGTACACGGCCATCCCAGCTTTTTATGTGGGTCCTGGGGATTGATTGATTTATTTTGTGTGTTTTGTCTGGATGTATGTGCATCACATGCAGATTGTGCCTGCAGATGACAGAGGAGGGCAATGGACCCCATGGGACTGGAGTTCACAGATGGTTATGAGATGCTATATGGGAGCTGAAAACCTGGGTCCTCTGGAAGAACGGCATGTGCTGTTCATATCTTGGCCACTGCTGACTCGTCTCCCCAGCCCTGATTCTAGGGATTTGAACTCGGATCTTTATTCTTGTTCAGCATGCACTCTTAATGCAATGTCATCTTCCCAGCCCTTAACATTTAACTCTACAGAGGGTTTCTTCATTCACGTGTATTTAACCCTGACAATAACAATGTAAGGTGAGCTGTACCAATTTCTTCACTTTGTCATGAAGTCATTGAATTGGTTTTACATGACAGTGACCACCAATTCGTGGTAATGCCAGATCCTTTCAGTGAATAGCAGAACTGCCAGGGGCCCCAGAGCTTTTCTAGGCTAAGCATATGAAGCAATCAAATAGGAAGTGCCTTGCTAAGGATCACACAACCACAAATGACAGACACGCAGAAATGCTCAATAAGTAAGTGAGTAAGTAATGAAGCTGGAGTTGATAGTGTACACCTGTAATCCCAACCCTTGAGAAGCGGAGGCAGGGAGATAGGTAGTCCAAACCCAACTTGAGCTATGTGAGACCCATTCTTCAAAATCAACAACAAGCTGGGTGATGGTGGCTCACGCTTTTAATCCCAGCAGTCAAGGCAGAGGCAGATGGATCTCTATGAGTTCGAGGCCAGCCTGGTCTGTAGAGCTAATTCCAGGATGGCAAGGCTACACAAAGAAACACTGACTCTAAAAACAAACAATCAACAACAATAAAACATGCTAAATTACAGGAAGGCGTACAGAGTCTGATTCAGAAAAGCGCTCAAGCATTTCTTGTACACCGAGTTCTGTGGTAAACACCTTCACATCTGACACCATGCTGGGGGCTGTCTCATTTTGAAAAGTGTTCCTACTTCTCTTAAAGCCTCTAAGGGGCTAGAAGAGCCAAGAAGGAAGGAATGACAGAGGGCAGAAGACCACATCCTGAGGCTCTGCCCTGCCACACCCGGCTGTATAAACCAAACTGTGACCCCAGTGTCCTTCCAGACAACCAGAATCTAAAGGACCACAGAGCATGGAATGTGGGAGGATCAGCCGAGAAGCCAAACTGTAAGGAGACGTGTGGCTGCGCAGACTGCCGATGCTGGAGGACCAGACACAAGTGTCCCAGGAGATGCTCCATCTCCTGTTCTCTATCCTCTGAAAACGGTTTTCCAGAGAGGATTTAAACGAGATTTTAAAACGCTCAAGTCAGTTCATAATTCTCTCCTTTAATAAATATGAAAATGAGATTCATAACAGTAGCCAGATGGAAGGAGATGGGAAATCACTCCAGGGGATGATCAATGAACTCTATTTATAGAACAAAAGCTTTCTCAGACCAAGAACCCATGCCCGCAGTCCCTGTCTCGGAATTCGCCCTTCCTCCGCAACATTATTTGGCCCTTACGAAAGCTCTATCTGGTGAGCATGGCGGGGGAAGGTTATCTTCATCTAAAATCAACACTCTGAGGAGCAAGAAGACAAGCTTCCATTACTCAGCCAGTCAGCCATCCCAGGCCCATCTGCTCTCCTCTCCATCACCCAAAGCTGCTCTAGACAGAGCAACATTCAGGTCCCTAGTGGGGCTTTCTCGGGTTCCCAGTGTGGAATGCTACCTATAAAATTATAGGAGTTTGGGGGAGACAGTGCAGGTTAGTGGTGATGGACACAGTCCCTGGAGTCAGGGCCAGAGTCAAACCTCTCTCAGCTGTGTTACAGCCTCAGTCAACTATCAAAACCTCTTTGAGGAAGACAATAAAAACCACTTCATTAAGATGTTAGGAAGAGCACGCCTTTAATCCCAGCACTCGGGAGGCAGAGGCAGGCGGATCTCTGTGAGTTCGAGGCCA
>NC_022016.1:76559179-76565650 GCF_000317375.1 Microtus ochrogaster | reverse complement strand
CCTGGAACCTATCTTTTTTGCCCAAACTGGCTACAAACCCGTGGCTATCCTTCTGCCTCAACCTCCTGAGTATAGGATTGTAGATGCTCACTATCAAGTTCAGCTCCATGTACTCTTTTATTCTACTTTATTTTTTTAGGTAAGAGAAATAAATGAATTGTCAATCATGTATAAAAGTAACTGCGTAAAAGTCATACTTTTCCGAGCCCATCAATACGTTCCTGAATTCTAGTATTTACCTTTATCTCTTTCTTTATCTTGATAAAATTTCCCTGCGGTCAGCTGGAATTTACCGTAATCAGATTGGTGTTTGGATTGCACCCATCGTTTTGTCCATCCATCTATGGAATAAAGGAGAAAAAGAGAACACATTCAAACGAATTCGGTAAAAACCAAAAGGCACTAATTCAGCCCTAGGGAGGAATAGGAGTGTAACAGAGGGCGACTCAGAATATTCCGGAAGTTATGCTCACTCACCACATAGTCCCTGCAGCTCACTATTCATGTCCTGTCATGAAGAGCTGCTCAGACGACAAGCAATTGAGCCACTTTTCCATCAGTTATGTCTTGAAAATCGCCGTGGGAAGGTGTAGCCAGAGGGTATGAAACGTTTACTGAGCCCTCATTCGCTTTTATGCTTGGTAAAGTAAAATAATAAAACCTGCTTTCTAAGGAAGGAGACTCGCAAAACAGTTCATACTTCCTGAATTAGCAAAGATGATCATGAACAGTCTCTACTTAGCCCTTTCTTGTTGCTTAAACTTTTTAGACTCTCTTGCAGATGTAAGATGCTGATGCACGTGTTTTGCTTTGGCATAGGTGGCATGCAGACAAAGAAGCATTCTTTTGAGGACCTGGCATTCCACCCAAACACTCACTGTCTTTCTGAGTTTTTGCCTCAGAGTTGCTGACTCCTACTTCCTGGGCCCAATCACAGTCCCAGAGACACAGAGCAATTTGGCAGCTTGAGATAGAGAGGTTTTGAGGGCGGCCTTTAGTTCACCTCTGCCTACCTCGGAATGGAGTTTCTCAGTGCTCACTGCCTGATGGGTAAGGGCAATGCATTTCATCTTCCGTGAAAACCTCACTTCAGCAGGCAGTCATCAGAAACACCAGGAGCTGGTGGTGTCAGGTCCTCTATTAAAGGCCTAGGTCAGGTGACTCAATGGCTTCTCAGGAAACCCAGGGCCTTGGCCTGGCCTTTCTAATCTTTTATTTTATTTTTGGCAGGGTCTCATGTAATTCAGGCTCACTTTGAACTCCTGATCTTTATTATGTCTCTGCTTCCTAAGTACTGGGATTGCAAACTATAACACCATACTCGGTCACTCAGCTCGCTTGCTTGTGTTCTCTCTCTATATCTATGTGTGTGCATGCATGCAGGTGGTTGGGTAAGTGCACACTGAACATGAGTTTATTTATTGTCAGATGTCAACCTCAGGTGTTTTTACTGAGATACTGTCCTCCTTACTTTGAGACAGACTTTCTCACTGTAACCTGGGTCCTGCTGATTAGACTAGATTGGGAAACCATCAAGTCCCAGGCACCCTCTTGTCTCTGCCTCCTGGTGCTATGATACCAAGCACATGCCATCATGCCTGGCTTTTTATGTGGGCACTGAGGAATGAACTCAGGTCTTCATGAAGTATGGCAAGCACTTTGCTAACTGAGCATTCTACTGTACCCTGACCCTTTGGTGACAGGGTTTCACTATGTAGCCTTGGATGGTCTTAAACTCATAAAGATCCTCCTGTCTCAGATTCTTGGGTTCTGGGATTACAGGCACACAACCAGTACTATAAGGTGGGATATGGGATTACAAGCACACACTACCAGGACTATACAGTGGGAGTCTATTCAAAAAATGAGAGAGAGAGAGAAAGAGAGAGAGAGAGATCTCCAAAATACATTGCTATGGTATCATGACTATTTTGAATAACAACACTTTAAAAAGAGCAGGAATCCAGCAGCTAAGAGCACCTGCTGTTCTTGCAGAGGACCTGGGTTCAATTCCCAGCACCCACATGGCAGCTCACAACTGTCTGTAACTCCAGTCCCAGGGGATCCAATGTCTTCTTCTGACCTCCACGGTTACCATATGCATGTGGTACAGAGACATACATGCAGGCAAAGCACCCATACACATAAAATAAGTTAAAGAAGAAAGAAAGAAAAGAGTAGGTCCAAGATCAGTCTGATCTCTTTTTTAAAAGCAAAAATGCCATCTCCGTGTAAAGTGTCCTCTCTAAACTAAGGAAAGTTCTTATTGTCAAGGACAGAAAGCAGAAGCCATGGCAGTTTGTACACACAGACCTTGTTACAGTAATCCTTAGCTTCTTGATCACCTCTATACCAATCTGCTTTTCGACTCCAGCCAAGCTCACCTCATCACAATTTACAACTTACTATTACTTTTCTAGTTCAGTACATGTGATTGCTTGTTCAGCTTCTTCACTGATTCTCTATTTCTTTAGGAGGACTCCTGTATTAATATACTTAAAAATCTCATCTGCATTAACCTTTTAAAGATGCTTACACACTTAATGCATGTGCTGGTTAGTATGGTCAACTTGACACAAAGCAGAGTCACCTGGGAAGAGGGAACCTCAACTGAAGGGTCTCCCATCATACCTGTGGGCATGTCTGTGGGGCTTTTTCATGTTTAATAATAGATACAGGAAGACCCGGGCCACTGTGGGCACTGCCACCCCAAGCGGGTGATCTTGGGTTGTATAAGAAAGCAAGCTGAGCAAGCCATGGAGAATGAATCTGTAAGCATTCTTCATGGTCTCTGCTTCGGATTCCTGCCTTGGCTTCCTCCATGATTGACAGTGTAACCTATAATCCAAATAAATGCTTTCCTCCAGCAGTTTTGGTTATGGTGAGTGTTTTAGAGGGAGGGCAATTCAAGGGTTTCTCTGTGTGGCCCTGGCTGTCCTGTAGTCCAGGCTGGCCTCGAACTCAGAGATCCACCTGCCACCCAAGTACTAAGATTACAGGCATGCTCTGTCACTGCCTGGATGGTCATGGTGTTTTATTTATAGCAACAGAAAGGAGGCTATGACAAGGATTACAAAAAGAGTACTTAGTAAGTATCTATGCTTTTCCCAATAATCTGTTGATTGAATTCTCAGATTGAGGGGAAAAATATCAGTTAAAACAACTAAAATTAAAAGGGAGGCAGGGATGTTGCTCAGTAGCAGGGTATTCGTTTAGCATGACCCTGGCTTCATCCTCAGTTCCACACAGTGCCAAACAAACAGCAAATAAGATAAAAAATTCAGAAAGGGGAGAGATTAAAATTCTTCCTCCCCAACACTTCCCGAAGTCTTTCTGTCTTTCTCAATGTCTCAGTGTTCGACAAGTCTTGGTGAACAATTATATTACCCCATTTTCATAGAGGGAGTTTATTTCTGAATGAAGTCATCGTGGCTTGGAAAACTTCACCCCATCTTCATAGACAATGCTGCTTCATTGTTTGCATTTTGCACCTAGGGTGCTAGCTAGTTTTATGCCAGCTTGACACAATTAGGGTCATCTGAGAGGGGAAACCCTTAATTGAGAAAATGCCTCCATAAGATTGGCTATAAGCAGACAAGCCTATAGGGCATTTTCTTAATTAGTCCCTGAAGTGGGAGGTTCCAGCCCATGGTGGGTGGTACCACCCCTGGCCTGGTGGTCTTGTGTTCTGAAAGAAAACTGGCTGGGCAAGCCATGAGGAGCAAGCCAGTAAGAAGCACCCATCTATAGCCTCAACATCAGTTCCTGCCTCCAGATTCCTTCCCTGCTTGAGTCCTTGTCCTGACTTCAGTCAGTGATGACCAGCAATGTGAACATGTCAGTCGAATAAACCCTTTTCTCCCCAAGCTGGTTTGGTCATGGTGTTCTATCACAGCTACAGTAACCCTAACTAGGACAGCTAGTAAGTGCTGTACTTAAGAGTGAATCCCAAAGCTGTCTGATTTTAAAGCTGTCTTTCCTCTGGAAGAGATAAAGAAAAGAGTTATGTAAAAAAAAAAAGTACACTATAATAATAGCTACTAAAATAGATTTCAGAATGAATGGTATTTAAGAAATAAAAAATAGCTACTACTTAGCTGCCATATGTCAGGCATTGTGTTGAAAGCCGTGAACACGTTTTTTCCCCCTGTGTTCTTATAATAGCCCCGTGATGAATGTCCTAATTTTTTTCCCATTTAAGATGAAGAAAGAGAAACTCAGAATCTTGCTCAAGAGCCTAGTTTGTAAGAGAGCAAAGCAGACTTGCATTCAGATCTTTGCAACACGGAGATCTGTGTGTGTAATCCTTAGACTATATGACTCCCCTTGAGGCCATGCATGTGAAAAGCCCTTTATAAGCTAAAAAGTGTGCAACAGAGATGAAGCAATCATGGCACTTTATAATTCATGTGTAATTTGATTAATGTCTATCTAATCGCACCTGACACAAATAAGGAACTTCTCCTGGGGCTGGAAAGATGGCCAACAGTTGAGAGCACTTACTGCTCTTACAGAGGACCCGTGTTCGTCTCCCAGCACCCACACGGTGGTTTACAACCATTTATAACTGCAGTTCCAGAGAATTGGATGCCTCTTCTGACCTCTGAGGGCTCCTTCACACATGTGGCGCACATACATACCTACACTGACACACACACACACATGTACTAAAATAAATATTTCTAAAATAATAGCTTTTCCTTAGGAAAATAATGTCACGTAATTAGTAAAGTCCCACGTTAATACATAATGCTTTTCTTCTTAATCTTTAATATCTTAAAATCAGAAAAGGCTCAGGCAAGAATGACTAACTGCTCATTTCTTCTACATATTGCAGATAGGAAAACTGAGGCCCAGAGACAAAAGTGACCTGTATGTGGACACTTAGTTCTCAATTGCAGATCTGATACTAGAGTCACGTCTTCTGCAAATATTCATTGAACATTCACGTTGAGCCAGGCACCTGACACACAGACAGGAGTCTGACTAGACCCTTTCCAAGACCAGTGAACCTCTGGGGGTTCATGAAGCCATCAACTGAACAGTAAACAGAAAAGTGAAGCAGCAAGTGGCTATTATTTACAGAAGACAGCACAGGGCAACGGAATTCTGCAAATCATAGGCTGCTCAGCACCAGAGAAAGCACAGCAACTGAAGAACTGAACCGGCGGAAAGATGAGGTGTGGGTCTTCCAAACAAAAAGGAACACATGAAAGCTCAGAGAGGGAGAGGATGCAGGAGAGACAGGAGAACAGTGTGTTAGCCAAGGTGCTAACTCAGAAAACCAAAATACCAAAACAAAACAAAACCTCTTCAAAGAAAGTACATATACAATAATGTTTATCAAATAATAGATTGACTTAGGACCACAATAAATTAAAATAATAAAAAACTAATTTTTAGGCTGGTGAAATGGCTCGATGGATAAAGAAATAGCCACCAATCCTGATGATCTGAGTTCAATTTTGGGATCCATAGGATGAACAAGAGAATTAACTTCTGCAAGCTACTCTCTGACCAGTACACACTTGCCATGCATACGCAGAACTCCCACAATAAACACGAATGTAATATAAGACAATAATTACTATTCTCATTGAGTGAGAGCCTTGAGTAGTTCCTCCATTTATGTTGGAGGTGTTGCTCCAGAGCCGGCACTTTATCAACCAAGCATTCCCGGCCCTGGAAGTCATTTCCCATCCAGCATTTCCTAGGGAACAGATAGTCAAGTTTACTAAGAAAATGTGTGGGCCACATGGTGGCACACACCTTTAATCCCAGCACTTGGGAGGCAGAGACAGGTGGATCTCTGTGAGTTCAAGGCCAGCCTGGTCTACAGAGCGAGTTTCAGGACACTGGCCTCCACAGGGTTTGCACACATATATACATACACTTACAACACATAGATTAAAAAGAATCTTTAAAAAAAATGCTTTTTGTGGTTGCATAGCTTTCAATCAGGGGACATGATTTGCCTGCTCAATTCTAGAATTTTTTGCATTAAAATTGTAAAGTTTTCATTTATATGCTCTGTTGAGATTAATATAGTTTTATTCTTAGGAGTTTAACTAGAAGAAAGAAATAATACAATTTATTTCTTCTGATTTTTTTAAAGCCTTGGAGAGAAAACTCTTTGGTGAAATAATGAGGTGTTTTTTTTGCTGTTATTTATTAAACACCCCCCCCTTTCTGAGACAGGGTACTCTGACCTCCACATTCATGCCAAGAACTTTATGCCAGTGAGATAGGGGATCCTGGCCTTGAAGTCACTGTGTAGCTGAGGATGACCTTGAATCTGATCCTTCTGCCTCTGCTTTCTAAGTTGGGTTTTATATGCATTGGTGTTTGACCTGCGTATATGTCTGTGTGAGGGTGCCAGATCCCTTGGAACAGGAGTTGCAGACAGTTGTGAGCTGCCATGTGGGTGCTGAGAATTGAACCCAGGTCCTCTGGAAGATATCTCTCTCTCTC
>NC_022016.1:76552753-76558824 GCF_000317375.1 Microtus ochrogaster | reverse complement strand
GCTGGTTCTGTCCTTCCACCATGTGGCTCCTGGGGCTCAAGCTCAGGTGGTCAGCCTTGGTGGCAAGCTCTTTACCTGCAGAGCCCTACTTTTTGTTTCTTAAAATGCAACTTCTACTCTAAAGCATCTTTAGACTCTCAGAACTGCAAGGACATTCCAGAGAGTTCTGTGTGCCCTGCACGCTGTCCCCACTGCCACATTCCTGTGTTTAATCTGCCACAGCTAATGAGTTCCTGTTAAACCGCAAGGAGCTAAGAGCTGTATTTATTGGGATTTCCTTAGTTTTTAACTGACAGTTTTTTTCTGTTCTAGGGTGCCAGTCCACACCACACTGAATCACTGTGCCTCAGTTGGCTCTTCTACGTATTAACCATCTCTCAGATTTTGCCTGTTTGATGACTTTCACTTGGAGGCGCACGCAAACACTTGGTAGAATGTCCTTCAGGTGAGGTCTCTGATACTGCTCTTGAGAGTAGACAGGGGTTCTAGGTGCAGGGAAGGGGGATCAGAGGCCAAGTGTCATTGTTCTGTAGTCACTGTTGACGTGATGGTGTGAATCTGGGCAAGCTCACTCAGTCAGCTCTGCACTGCTCAGGACGCCTGGCGTGGATGTTCTACCTGGGGCTGTAATTCCAGGCTACAGTATTTATTTTGTCGCTCCAAGGTTTTTAACCTCAGATGTGCTTTCCTTTGGCTTCTGGCTCTCTGGAAAGCTCCTGCTATTTTCTTTTTTCACCATATTCTTACTTTCTTGGAAGTATAAAAGGCTAAGTCTTGTATGTTCTCTTCCCTGGCCCTAGAAGTAACCATCTCTGTAAAGAGTGCTAGCTAGCAGCCTGCAAGTGGCAAATGGTATTATAAAGCCACAGTGTGAACACTGGGAATCACTTCAAAAAGTGTTTCATTCTGGTGTGTGTGTGTGTGTGTGGTATACTGGAGATTAATTCCAAGTCATTACACATGCCAGGCAAGTGCTCTGACCTTGAACTATATCTTCAACCTCAATTAATATTTTCTTTTTCCATGCTGGAGATTCAATACATGCAAACACTTATTGGAACTTAAAGAGAGAAAACTTTGAGGCAAATTACTCAGATGATTGGGATCACAACTGGTAAATTATGTGATATTTCCAAATTTTCAGTGCATACTATGCCCATAACTTCTAATAAATGTGTGATTACTGAATCAGCCTTTTCTGAGCTTAAAGCAGTTGCCCACTGAAAGCCTGAATAAGTGTCAATGGTGTGGTGTACATATTTTAATTTTTCAAATTCTGCAAGAGTGGAACACATCCATCTGCCAGATTTCCTTCCTTTGTGTACCCTTTGGGTTAGTCCCTACAGGTAGTGGAGTTTCCATCCTTTACTCTATTTCATTTTAAATAAAATAATCAGACCAGAAAGATCACACTGAACAAGAAGAGAGACGGGAGCAGCTTCATCTTTTTTTTTTTGGTGTGTACTTATGTATGTACGATGTATGTAGCCATGTATGTGCACACTACCTTTTGAAACAGGGTCTCCCACTGAACACAGGACTCATGAATTCAGCTAGGCAGACTGGCCAATGAGCTCCAGAGATGTGCCTGTCTCCTAACCATCCCTGCCTCTTGTGCTGGGGTTTACAGACACATGTTGCTGCATCCAGATTTACATTGTTTCTGGGGACCCAAACTCTGGTCCTCATGCAACAAGCGCCTTATGAACTGAGCAGACTGTCCAGACCCTCTACCTTCGTCCTAGGTTTTGTGTTTCATTTGTTTGTTTTGTCATCTTGCCGTAAGCTAGTTTATCTGGGCAGAGGAACCTCAACTGAGAAAATGCCTCCATAAGTGTGACCTGCAGGCAAGCCAATGGGGCATTTTCTTAATTACGAATTGATTTGGGAGGGGAGGGCCCAGCCCATGTGGGTGGTGCCACCCCTGGCCTGGTGGTCCTGGGGTGTTTGAGAAAGCAAACTGAGCAAGCCAGGTGTAGCAAGTCAGTTAGCAGCACCCCTCCACAACCTCTGCTACACTTCCTGCCTTGAGTCCCTGCCCTGCCTTCCTTCCAGTGATGGACTGGGATATTTAAGTGAAGATGGAACAAACCCTTTCCTCCCCTAGTTGCTTTTGGTCATGGCGTTTTAGCGCAGCAACAGATATCTAACCAAGACAACTCTCTTTTTAAACAAATCTCCTCATTTCTTTCCTGTACCGACTCACTTGTTTATGAGACAATATGTACTGCACAATAAAAATAATCAAATCCCTTCCTGCGTGGAGTTTCTGTACTGATTGAAGGTAAAGACAACAAAGTTTAACAGAATAATGTAAAACTACGATGTGCAATATAACAGCAGGGAAATTATAATTTTATGAAGAATACTAAACATGCTAAGGTACTGCTTGAGGTGGAGTGACTAGCCTCTGTGCTGAGCCGACACTCTGGAGAGCGTGAGGCACATTCTAGGGGGGCCATAGCAGCAGAGCACCACAGAGGAGGAATCCGAATGGAGCAGGGCTTGTTATGGTCCAGCGTACGTGGTTTCCAGGTTTTCTCTCCAAGATTCCGTTTTCACTGCAGCCATGAGGAAGTCAGGATGGCCAGCTCTGTCCTTGCAAACTCAGACAAGTGGGCCAGGGACTGGGCTTTGTACACACACACACACACACACACACACACACACACACACAGGTTTAAAATAAAAGAAAAAAAATCAGTGAGGTTAATGAATTATACAAGGTCACCCACCAAGCAAATGGCAGAATCAGAACGTGAAGTCACACACGTCCAAGGCCCCACTCTCGCCTCCCCATCCCTCCAGCCTCCAGAGAGATCCTCGCCATCCGTTTGTACTTGAGCTCTGGAAAAGGCCAGCTGGACCAGGTCCCTTTGGTTTGGGCATCTGTCCAGAGCAATTCTTTCCCCAAGCTCAGCATGTCCCAGTGTCCCTGATTCACAGATGGTCTCAATTGCTTATCAGTCGGAGGCCTGAGCAGCAGGGTGTTCCTCAGCCCCACTGGGCTGTCCCCAGTGTGTCTCTGCCAGCTGGGTACAAAGGCTCTTTGTGTCAGAATGTCTCTCCAGCCAAGTTTTCACAGACAAGTCTGAGAGCGAGCAGAATTAACATTCACACACACACACACACACACACACACACACACACACCTTGTAAGTCCCACACCATTCAGACACTCATTGGAATTCCAGCTTCTGTATCGTCACAATGAAGGCTGCTGTGGCCACTGGTTTTCGCTTCGTATCTGTTGGTGCTGTTGATTCTCCCATTTGCTCTGTCAACCTTCCAGCCTATGATAATGTGACAGTCCCTGGGAAAGTCCTGGGTTTCCACATGCTCCTGTTGGCCCAGAGGTCATTGGTATTATTGTGTGCTGGCCACCAGACACTTGGCAGCTCTCAACAGCAACCGCCAAATGCTTTATGAAGGAACAAGACCCGGGACTGACAAGAATCTCTGCCACTGGTGCATTGTGGAACTTTGGGAAAATGGCCTTACCTCACCAGGGCTCAATTTCCCCACCCATACATAGAAGGGTGCCTTCTGAGGCATCACAACTTCTAGGACTGTGATGCTCTGTGGCCTGGGATATCCTAAGGGAACAGCAGAAAGCTGTGAGTTCAAGGTCAGCTTGGTTTACACAGCAGGGCTACGTAGAGAGACTTTGCCAGACAGAGAGAGAGAGAGAGACACAGAGACAGAGACAGAGAGACAGAGACAGAGAGACAGAGAGAGAGAGAGAGACAGAGAGACAGAGACAGAGAGACAGAGAGACAGAGAGAGAGGAGATTATAGATGCTGGAGGTTGATCAGAACATGTTCTGAGCCTATTCTTGCTCTTAGTGGTGGTGATGCTTTTTAACACAGGATCTCACATAATTCAGTCTGACCTCAGACTTGCTTTATAGTGAGACTGGCTTTGAACTTCAGATCCTTCTGCCTCTGCCTCCCAAGTGCTGCTGGAATTACAGGCAAAGTTCAGTTTAGTCTAAATATATTTTGGAGATAGAACCTGTTAGACTTGCTGATAGAGGGAAAAAAAGAAAATTAAGGAATAACGGATAATTCTCAGACTTAAAAAAAAATATCTAAACAACCCAGTGAGGGGATGGTCTGCTGAAGATGGAGAAGTGGAGCCCTGGAGGGACCTTAGCTGTGTTTTCATCAGTATGAATGAACTTCTGAGCGTCTGGTTTTTTATCAGTCTCTTCTGAATCGGAATAAAACAAGTCAGTGCCTAAATCTTCTCAGTTCTGATCTTGGAACAGTATTGGTCCCTATAAGCAGGGGGCAGGCTTCAGAATTGGGAGACCCCATGAAGCAGCCTCCTTCAACAGCAGAACCAGCCCCTCAGCATGCCTCTCTAACCTCTCTCCTTTGGGTGTAATTACGTTTTGGATGGATTCTTATTAAGACAAGTGTTTAACCTCAATTAGTTTTTGGTCCTCTGATGGGAAGAGTGTGCCAGCACTTTTTTCTTAGGGTATTATTATTATTATTATTATTATTTTGTGTGTGTGTGTGTGTCAAAAACCCAGCCCTTTCGTTCTATAGTCCTACCCTGGGCACATCCCTAGGCAGCTCAGACTTCGAAGCACAGAAGGGAATCAGAGAGGCACACAGCTGGGGAGTATGAGCGGTTGACACAGGAGAAGCAAAAGTGTCAAGGGACCCAGAGCCTGCAGGCAAGGCGTCTTGGAGAAGGGGCTGCCCGACAGCCGCCTTCACTGTGTGGCAGAAGGGCCGCTTTACTTCGCTCACAATCTTGGCCTCATCCAATCATTTTGGGGCTGGAGGTCGGAACCCAGTCCTCTCCTGACCCTGAGAAACATTTCAGAAACATTTATCCATAAAACCCGTGGGTGTGTCCCTCCTTCCACATTGGGCTGGTGGAGCTCAGACCCCGGGGATGTGCCTGCAGGCCCATGCATGTTCTCTTTGCCTCTGGCAGGAGGGATGAGGGTTTGAGTTCCAGCCAGACCAAGTGGTCAGACATTGTGACCACACTGGGTTCACTGAAAAGTCAGTCAGGAAAGAGGGCCACCAACCTGTTCTTGGTGAACAGGTTCCCCACAGCAAGTCAGGGGTTGAGGGGCTTCTTGCCAACCACTGAACGCTTTTCCTGTCTTCTCCCCTGGATTCTGATCATCCCGCCCTGGGACTACCCCTGCTTTCCACCAAAATTCCAACAGCCTCTTAGATGGCAGTCCATCTCTAGATTCAAATTTGGGCGGCCTCACAATCTTCTTTTCTTTGTCATTTTTGGAATTGTGAGGCAGTGTCTCACTTACAGCCCAGACTGGTCTGAAATTCCATATAGCTCAGGTTGGCCTCCAACCCATGAGTATCCTCTGATTTTAGCCTTCTGAGTGCTGGGTCGGAATTATAGGTCTAAGAACCACCACACTTGCCTTTTAATTTAATTTTTATGTTTATAATCTAGATCTTGGTCTTTATCTAGGTCTTGCTAGTCTATCTGACTTGGCACTTGCTATGCAGCCCAGTGCTGCGTGAGCCGCTCCTCCCAGCTCACAATCCCTCTTCATATGTACGCCCCCTGTGTTT
The DNA here is from genome assembly GCF_000317375.1 of Microtus ochrogaster. Lineage (NCBI taxonomy): Eukaryota > Metazoa > Chordata > Mammalia > Rodentia > Cricetidae > Microtus > Microtus ochrogaster. Next base: position 76,553,256 of record NC_022016.1, on the reverse strand, counting down.
TTCCAAGACACAGGTCAGACCATTTCTCCTTGAGAAAGACCAGGCTTTGCAGCGCCCTGAGGTAGCCCTTCTTTCCTCCTCCCCTTCTCTAGCCTCATGTATACTTGCCAGCTCCCCTAACATGCCACTCTAGTTCTGTCAGTCTCAGTCCTGAGAAACTCTTATCCGTGCTTTAAAACACTTGTTGGAATTTTGCCTTCTCCTTGAAGGCCCCACCCTGCTCTCCCAACCATGTCTATTCAGTTTGTCCTCTGAACTCTCTTGTCACATTGCTATCCTCGATATGCTATTATCACAGATGAGGGAATAGAGCCTCAGAAAGCAGAAAAGGCTTGTCTTCGTTTTCAAGGTGGAATGTGAGCTGAAACCCCAAAGTCCTTATTCTTAGGTGAGTGCTTTGTTCACTATACTCTCCCCCAATCACACATTCAAACACACACAGGCACACGGAGCCTGAAAGAATGTCACTGAGCCTTTGAGTAAGTGCACACACACACACACAC
>NC_022016.1:76544845-76552638 GCF_000317375.1 Microtus ochrogaster | reverse complement strand
TCAGTTGGTGTAGTGCTTGCTAGCATGCTCCAAGCTGTGGCTTAGCTCTTCAGCATGGGGGACAAACTGGGCATGGCAACAAAGGCCTGAAATCTCTGCACCAAGGAGGCAGGGTGTGGAAGATTAGAAGTACAGTTACATAGGGAGCTAGAGGCCAGCCTGACCATATCAAAGTAACAAAGGAACCCTATGTCATAAGCAAGTAGCCCTGCCCCAGTCCCCTGATGTTCCTGAGACATTCCAGGGCAATGAGATCCTCCAAGCGCTAGTCTTTCATATAGCGTGGAAAGTCTTGCTATCCTCACCTGCAGTGCCACTTTTACCCTGGGTCTCTTGCTTCTGTTTTTCAGAAACAGCATTGAGCATACCTACTAAGTGCAGAACCTTGCATGTCTTACCTTCTTTAACTCTCGGAATAACCTTGCAAGATCTATTTTGGCCTCTTATACTAGAGAAGGAATCCAAACACAGACCCAGGGCCACAGCAGGATCTGAACTGGATTTGAACTGTGGCTCTTCTAGTTCTGAATGGTTTCCCAAGGGGAAAGTTAGCCTGACTTCCTCTGGAGCTGATGAGTGAGAAGGAACAGAGATGCTCTGGTCCAGGACAACTTACCCCCATCTTCAAACTCCTCCCGGAAGTAGACTTGGCGGCGCTTCCCCTGAGCCCTCAAGGTGCAGGTGGTCAGCAGCAGCAGCAGAGGCAGCAGCGACAGACTCTTCATCTTCACAATCCTGCAGAAATGTCTCAGAGAGCTGTTTAACCCAGCCAAGTGTGTTGTGTATCTCTTACCTTGACCCTGGGGCTCAGGCTGACATCACCTGCTCCAGCACCTGGCTGCCTCCCATTCGTGGCCTCGGTCCGGCAATGAAGGCTGCAGCCAATGGTTGGGGACCACGAACTGGGAGTGCTGGAGGATCTCTGACTACATGTCAAGGGAACTACGGGGCAGGGTTCCCCAGAGTATGGGGAAGTGGCAGGACCAGCTGAGGCTAGTCTCTAGAGAGTCCTGTGGACCTGCTCAACTTTGGAATAGTTGGATTCAAAGTGTTCGTAACATGATTCCTTATCTTACTCCTTCTTCCTTCCATCCACCCATTTTATCCATCATTCACCCATCTGCCCATCTATCCACCCACCCACCTATCATCCACTGGGCCAATGAAGAAACTATGGTAACAGTGTGATGCCTGTTTATTTGAACAAGAACATGCAAGGCCCACGGTGCCCACAGGAAGCACTAATCCAGGGCAGGATCTCAAAGACCGTGTCCTGAAGGAGGTGATGGTAGCTAAGCCAGAGAAGAAGAAAGGGATAGACCAGGGCAGGAACAGGGGCAAAGAGAGGGAAAGACTTGTCAGTTAATCTTGCTTCTACACAACCACTGCTGTGCAGCCCCTGCTACTTCCCCCATTGTGAGAAAAATGACTCTGAAGGGAGGGAAAGGCACCATCAATTGCTGGCCATTGTGCCACGTGCTGAGCACCAAACCAGGTCTTAACATGTATGGGATCATTCAACTGTCACACGTCTGCGTGACAACGGTGTTGTTATGTTCATTCTACAGACAAACAAACAGAGGCCCTGGGAGACAAGTGGCTTGCCAATATCATGGTGAGGTAGAGTAAGAACTAGAACCTAGACCTTCTGGGTCCAGCCCCTTGGATGAACTTCATTTAGTATTTATGTATTCCCTGAAGTTCTGTTGTGTGAGGCAGAGCTGGGAACCAAAGCCACAGGAGAATATGAGAATCAACCTGTGCCCGTTGGAGCTCCCTTTCTACTGTAGCGGACAGCTAATGGTAAGGAAAGAGCAGATGGTGGTCATCAGCATGGAGAGAAACAAGGCAATGGTTTAGAGGACCAGAGAGAGTAGGAAAGGGCTGATAGACTGGAGAGGAACGAGGTCAAGGAATCCTGCTCAAGGGGACGCTCGGTTGAGGTCTGGATGAGAACCCATACGCTGAACTGCAGCAGATATTCCAGACAACAGCAACATTGAGTACAAAAGCTTTTAGGACAGGGACAAATTTGTCTCACTTCAGTATCAGAAATGTGACCAACGTGGCTGGAGCCAGTGAGCATGGAGGGTGAGGTTGACAAGGGATTGAGCAAAGACCTCGCGGGAGCTGGTAAGTCAAAGAGTTACCATGGTACGTAGGGAAGCCTCGGAGAGAGTGATGTCATTAGTGCTGCTTGAGACAGTCTCAGCCCAGATTGTTGTTTTCAGTTTTATTTTATGGGTGTGGGTCTTTTGCCTGAATGCATGTCTGTGTGCTGTGTGTGCATGGTGCCCCTAGAGGATGGAGAGGGTGTTTGATCCCCTGGAACTAGAAACACAGACAGATAGCTGTTAGCTGCCTCTTGGGTGAAGGGAAACTAAGACCTCTGGAAGAGCAGCAATTGGTTTTAACTGCGGAACCATCTCTCCAGCTCCCCAAGATGGTTTTTCTAAACCAACTCTATAGCTAGGAATGACCTTTGAACTCCTTATCCTTTTGCCTCTACCTCCCAATCTCTGGGATTATAGGAGCCACAATGTCCAGATTAAGAGTTATATTTAAAAATATCTCTGGGATCAGGACATGGTGAACTGACCTCCACACATGTGCACTCCCTTTCAAACAAAATGTACACACATGCATAGAAAAAAAATCAAATAAAAATATCCCAGGTCAGGCATGAAGGAACACACCACAGTTCCATCACTCAGGAGACTGGAGAAGGAGAATAGGGAGTTTGAACCACCCTGGGCTACATGAACCCTACCCTACAAAGAGAATATTAACTACCATATGCTAAATTGGGAATGTCGAATAAAAGACAAGCTCTCAGATGTGGTGAAACAGGCCTGTAATTTCAGCCTCCAGGAGGCAGGAGAAGAATAGTTGCTGTGTGTTCAAGACCAGCTCATAGCAAAACTGGATCCTATAAAAAAACAACAACAACAACAACAACAAGTAATAGAGACTGGAGATGTGGCTCAGTGGGTAGAATGACTTCTAGCATGCATTGCCCTCGTATGATGCCCACTGCCATATAAGCTGGATATGGTGGTTTAGGCATGTAACCCAGAACATGGGTAGTGAAGGCTGGAGAACAAGAAGTTCAAGGTCATCTTTGACTACGTATGAATTCTAGAACAGCATGGAGACCTTGTCTCAAAAAAATTAAAATTTCCAAACTGGAACTCAGAAAGAGTCCTGGCTGCAAATATACATTTGAGGGAGATAAGTGGTACTGAAGGCCAAAGAGCGAGGTGGGATTGTTCTGAGAGAGACGAGATTGGCCAAGAACTCTGTCATGGGCCCAGCTCTGCAGGAGTCCAGACCTGAGGACTTCAGAGCCTGAGTATCTAATCACCCTTTTAAACCTTGTCATAGTTTGATAGCACTGGAACATACAGTTCCCAGGAGGCTGGAGGACTCGGAGACTAAGGCCGAGGGAGATAAACAGCACACTGGTCCAGGCCTGGAATGCTATCAGGGTAATTCTGGATTTGGTTACTCAAGGCCAGAGTTTTTCAGTCTGTGGTACTGGCATTTCTGCAAGTTTCCTCTGTCGTGAGGTCTGTCCTCTGCAATGGGGGATGCTTAGCTGCTTTACTTAACAGATGACGGTGACCACTCTCCTCAACAGTTGTAGCAACTAAGGATGTCTCTACACATTGCCAGACTCCAGATGTGTGTGTATCTGTGTGTTTGTGTGCGTGTGGCACACGTGTGTGAAGACACACAAAACTGGACTCCCACAGGGAATTGCTGTTCTAAACACCAATGGGGTTCAGGGGTTCAAAAAAGTTCTGACTTGATGAGTCTAACTGATGCTCTCTTAGCACCAATAACATTTTTCTTTCATAATGACCACTGTAGTGTTTATAACATCTTAGTCTTTGTAAGAAATCATCAGTGCTGGGTGGTGGGGGTGTATATCTTTAATCCCAGCACTCGGGAGGCAGAGGCAGGCAGATCTCTGTGAGTTCAAGGCCAGCCTGGTCTACAAGAGCTAGTTCCAGGACAGGCTCCAAAGCTGCAGAGAAACCCTGTCTCAAAAAGAAGAAAAAGAAAGAGAGAGAGAGAGAGAGAGAGAGAGAGAGATAAATAAATTAATTAATTAATTAATTAATTACCTGGTTTCCATTCTGGTAAGCTAGAACCACCGTATGACTGGTACCTATCCAGTGGGCTGTTCCTTCTCAGCAAGATGGTAGAGTTGACAATGAACTCCTCAAGGACAACAACTGCTGTGCTGGCTTTGCTTTTATATTTTCAGCTCCTGGCACAATGAGTGTAAACTGATGGGGTGGATTTTTAAATTGCACATTATGCACAATTATATTTCCTTTTAAGATATGCTGAGATCAGAACTATGCTGGGTATCTGATATAGAATAAATGATTAGTATCTTCATTAGCAAAGTCATCTGTTTTTGTCCTTTGATGGACAAATCTTATAGATTGATAAAACATGTAGACTTCATCTTCAGGTTTCCTCCCTTCTTTTTTTCCTTCCTTCCTTCCTTCCTTCCTTCCTTCCTTCCTTCCTTCTTTCCTTCCTTCCTTCCTTCCTTCTTTCCTTCCTTCCTTCCTTCTTTCCTTCCTTCCTTCCTTCTTTCCTTCCTTTCCTTTCTCCTTTTGAGCTCAGCCTCATCTCATACTCACCATGTAAAAGAGGCTGGTCTTGACCTCCTGATCATCTGTCTCTATCATTTGAGTCTGGTCTATTACAACTGGCTTTATTTGTACTTTTCATATGGGAAAAATCCATCTTATATTTGCAGCATATATAGAGGTTTTGTCATTCTCCAATAAAAAACAAACCACTCTTATAAACATACCCTAGCCTGTGATGCTCTAACAAAAGAGTAGTTTTTAAGAATTAGAAATTTATTTCTCAGCTGAGAACCATGGCACATGCTTGTAATCCCAGATGCAAAAGAGGCTGACACAGGAGAATTACTTGGGCCCAGGAACTAAAGGCATCAACATAATGAGACTTAAAAAAAAGAAGAAGAAGGGAAGAAGTAGAGAGGGGGAGAGAAAGAGGGATGGATGGGGAGAGAGAGCTATTTCTCAAGGTCCCCAAAGGATAGGAAGAGATCAAGGCACCACCTGATTCTGTATTTGATGAAGTCAGGCTGCTCTCTGTATCCAGATGATGTCTTTTTGGTATGTCTGAAAAAGGTAGAAGGAGGTAGAAAGATTGACTGCTGTGACCTCACATAAAAGAAAATATGAGAAGCACAGGCTGCTCCCTGAAGCACTTTTTCTAAGGGTCTGAGTCCCATTCATGAGGGCATAGCCCTGCTGGACTAACCCCTTGAAGGTCCACCTCTTAATGTCTGACATATGAATTTTGGAGAGGCATGCTTGTTCAACTATAGCAACATTATATAAAGCACTCTGGACTGACTCAGCACAGTTCATTTCCAGGTTCTCTGCTCTATCAGCTATGAATCAGGCACTAGGAGGGAAAGAAAGACTCCATTTCCATCCGCAGATTAGAAGCATCTAATCTAAAGGGATGTCAGTCTCTTGAGGCCTGCTTGACCTTGGCTTGTCTTTCTTCTGGTTTTGTTTCTTAGATAGGGTGTCTTAGATAGGTTTCTATTGCTATGAAGATACACCATGACCACGGCATTCTTATAAAAGAAAACGGTTAATTGGGACTGGCTTACAGTTTCAGGGGTTTAGTTCATTATCACCATGGTGGGACACAGCACCATGCAGGCAAATACGGTGCTGGGGAAGGAGCTGAGAGTTCTTACATCTTGATCTACAGGCAGTAGAAGAGACTGTGTACTGGGTGAAGCTTAAGTATATATGAGACCTCAAAGCCAACCCCACAGTGACACACTTCCTCCAACAAGACCACACCAGAAGTCCACACCTCCCAATTGTGCTACTCCCTATGAACCAAGTTGTAAACTGAGACAGCTCATTTGTTTCCTGGCTGCTTAGACCTTAATAGTCACACAAAAACAAAATTAATTACAACACTGTTTGGTCAATGACTCAGGTGTATTTCTAGATAGCTCTTACATCTTGAATTAACCCATTTTTATTAATCTGTGTATCACCACAAGGCTGTGACTTACTGGAAAAATTTCAGGTGTCTGTCTCCAGCAGCTACATGGTGTCTCTCTTACTCTGCCTACTCTCTCTCTCTCTCTCTATATATATATATCTTTGTTTGGTTTTCCCACTTTGTTCTATTCTGCCCTGCCATAGGCTAAAGCAGCTTCTTTATTAACCAATGGTAATAAAGCATTCACAGCATACAGAGGGGAATCTCACATCATCTCCCTTTTGTGTCTAAATGAAAAGGAAGGTTTTAACTTTAACATAATAATATTACATATAACAAAACAGGTATCAAGCAAGAATTACAGTCACAATATTTCTTTGTGAGTTTAAAGTCTCATATCTAATTTATCTTTTATCATAACTAAGAAAAACTGTAACTATCTGTCTTCAACTCCATCAAAGACTCCAGAAGGATATAATACTACCTAAGTAAACAGGAAGTACATTGTAAGCAACTTCCAAAACTCGAGAAATGACAGAGACATCTCGCTGCCTGGGAAGTCACCCAGAGTTCTTTTATAACCATCTTCAGCCTGCAGGCCCGTAGTATCTGGCAGACATTTCCGTGGAGCAGGAAATAAAGGTTGTTTTGCCTCTATTAGCACTTTGTCAGTTACTTTCTTCTGTGTCCTGCAGAATGTCTGGCAGACACTTTCATGAAGCAGTAATCGTAGAGGACTGTCTCACCTTCTTTAGGCAAGTTCAGCAGTCATTTTTCAGTTTGTATAGCATATCATCAAGCAGTCTAGGTGGAGTAGTTTCTTGCCCAAATGGCTAGCCTTGTCATGTTGAAGGCAAACTCCATAAGAAGCCCCTTTGATGCCCATCATCCTCTTGAAGTAATTGGTGCTGCCAGAAGCAAACATGTCTCATTGTCGAGCAAAGTTTAAGTTAATTAAAACATTTTAAATGCCATATTCTGTAGGTTTTTAAAGTGTTGAAGATTATCTATTTAACTGAAATATACACACACACACACACACACACACACATATATATATATAACCTAACTAACATGACTAAAAGTTTGATTATTAGACTATCTATTAATCTGTAAGCCAGTTTCTAAATAATGACACAGAGACTTCTTATTAATTATAAAAGCTTGGCCTTACCGTAGGCTTATATCTAACTAGCCCCTATAACTTAACCCATTTCTATTAACCTACGTGCTGTTGCATGGTTCATGGTTTTTACCCCTCCTCCTGTATGTCCTGCTTCCTCTGTGTCCAGCTGACAACTCCCCCTTTCTTCTTTCCAGAGCTTTCTCTCTCTAGAAGTCCCACTTATATTATACCTCCTAGCTAGCTGTTGGCCCTTTGGCTTTTTATTAAACCAATCACAAAGACATATCTTTACATGATGTAACCAAATTTCTTGCAAGAGATTTCATGGTCCCTTCCTCCATTAAAAAATGTGTTTAAAGGTGACTGAATTGAGCTGAGAAAAATCTCCCAGTAAGTACAATGCTTGACATGTAAGCATGAGTGTATTGGCATTTTACTTGTATTTTAATAAGTAAAGTTTGCATGAAAATCAGAGAGTAAAAAAAGCCCCACTGGTCAGCCTTACAGACCAGGCAGTGGTGACACACACCTTTAATTCCAGTAGCCACACTAGTTGCCATAGAAACCAGGTGGTAGTGGTGCATGCCTTTAATCCCAGCCCTAGAAAGGATTATAAAATGGGAGGAGATAGCTCACAGTC
>NC_022016.1:76540779-76543675 GCF_000317375.1 Microtus ochrogaster | reverse complement strand
AAAAAAAAAAAAAAGATATGTTATTTTGGAGAAGAGGTTTTGCTTTTGTTTCCACAAGAAGTGAGAGTCTGTGCATTCATTCTGGGTTAAGAAAAATAAGGTTTTATCAAGTAAGGCCCCCCTGAAAAATCTTTAATAGGAACAGATAGACCAGAAATGATCCAACATTTCAGAGCACCTCTGTTGCAGTTTCCTCTGAGTTCTATATGCAGAACAGCTTCAACCCTGCTGGCTGAGATGATCCAGCTTCACAGAATACTCCAGTCAGGATTTGACCATAATCCTAAATTTTCTTCAGATCCCCATAAATTATCAGTGCCCCCAGTCAGCAAGAAGTAGCCTAGAAAACAATACCCACATTCCCAAGAGGCGGGGTGGGTGGTTTTTGGCTAAATGGATTATGGATGTTTGTCTTTGTTTAGTGTGTTGGTTACAAGTTGTTATGGATAATGGTCAGGAAAAAAACTAAACAAAGGAAATTAGATTCAAAGTTCTTGTTTTGAAAAGAAAAAATGGGGATATAGTTATGATAGGATAAAAGGGCAGAATATTGAATCTACTTTGAGAAAAAAAAGGAAGGATATAGATATGATAAGATAAAAAGATAGATTATTGAGTCTATTTTTAAAAAGCAACTACTAGTTTTAAATGTTTTACATTGCATTGCTTTTTGAATATTGTATACAAATTTTGTATATTGATACAAAGTTGAGATTAATTTTGTTAAAACATACTATACATTTCTAATCTTGTTCAAGGTATTGTGCCCACACAGCTCATTTAACCATTTAATGTACATCTCTAGTCCTTGAGAATGACTATTGCCAACTATTTCTGATAATAAGGAAATGAAGGTTAATAGTCACCTATTACAATTGAACTTATAGTCATATTAGGCATGTTTTCAAGGTCAAACAAAAATACATTTTAGATAGACAGGTCATCTTCAAATACTTCAGAGATCTACAGAATATGGCATTTAAGATGTTTTAATAACTGAGGCTCTTTTTTTATGACAATGAGACATGCCTGATCCTGGTAACACCAATCTATTTCAGAGAAGATGATGGGCATTGAAGAAACTCCACATGAAGTTTACTTTCTTTGTGGCAAAAGCAAGTCACTGGGCAAGAAAATGACCTTGCCTCGACTGTTGACGGCATGCTGTCTGTTATGCCCAGATCACAGAGTCCCCCCAAAACTAACTAGGAGACCGAGTCCTGTATGTAAAAGCAAAGAGCCTTTATTCTTACACAAGTTTGCAAACTCAGACTCTCCATGTGTCCAACATATTGGAATGATCGGAGAGCCCTGAGCTCTCAGTTAGGGTTGGGTTTTTATAGTAGCAAAGGTGGAGGTCAGGGATTTCTAAGGTTTAGGAACCCTGATTGGCTGACATTTGTCTAGGGGTGTCCTGGTGAAAAGCAATGGGTGTGTGCTGGCAGGTGGTCCTATCTACAATGGCTGGAACGTTAGGAATTGCCTTTGGGTGGTCTGTTCCTGGGTGGTGCCTGGGTAGTCTCAGTTTGAGGTCTTTCTTGGAACCAGGGTAAACTATTGAGACTCAGGCCTCTATTGAGCTTGTTATGACTGGCTGGGTCCTACACTGTCCTACTTGGACAAGCAGGACACAAAAGAAAGTGACTGTCAAACAATGCCAAGACAAGGAGGAACAGCCCTTCAGAATATACTGCTTCACTGAAAAGTCTGTCAGATATGCTAGGCCTGTAGGCCAAAGATGGCTGCCCCATCATTACAGAGGAACTTTAGGTGCCTGTTCAGACAGCCAGCTGTTTCTGTTATTACTTACATTTTTTGGAAGTCGCTTGCTTGCACTTCGTGCTTATTCAGTTAATATTATTTCCTTTTTGGGTCTCTGAGGGAGTTGAAAATTAGAGAGTTATAGTTATAGTTTTCTTAGTTTACCTGACACAGAAAGCAAGATATGATAGAAAGTAAACTAGGTATAAGACTTTGGACTCACCAAGAGAGGATAGATGTGAAGTATTTTTTCTAAATTTGTCAAATGCAAATGGACTAGACATTGTTGATGTATTTATTGCCTGTATATATTGTATATAGTCATTGTACTTAATGTATATAGTTTTCTTATATTAGTTGTAGCCTTTTTATTTTAGATAAAAAGGGGAAATGTAGTGGCATTTCATTTGTATTTAATAAACAAAGCTTGCTCAAAGGTCAGAGAGTGAAACAGCCCAGGCAGTGGTGACATACACCTTTAATGTCAGTAGACCACACTAGTTGCCATAGAAACCGGGTGGTGCATGCCTTTAATCCCAGTAGTGAACATCTTTATCCAAGCCCTAGGAAGGATTGTAAAACGGGAGGAGACAGTTCTCACATAGTCTCATTCTGAGATTCTTGGAGGCAGGATCTCCATTTTGGACTGAGGTAGAGGTAAGAGCCAGTGGCTGGCTGTTTTGCTTTTCTGTTCTTCAGGTTGAACCCCAATTTCTTTCTCTGAGTTTTTATTAATTGTGTTTCACATGAGAACCTGTGTTAAATCTCCAGCACCTACCTTAATCCCAGCATTGGGAAGGCAGAAACAGGCAGATCCCTCATCTCTCATCAGTAAGCCACACGTCCCAGTGAGAGACTCTCTCTAAAATCAAATAAGCATCTGAGAAACACTGCCAGAGGTTGACCTCTAGTTTCAGCATACACGTGCATGCACATTACACATACATGTGCATTCCCCACAAACATACACATATATGATTGCATTGGCATAAATATAAATATAATACAGGTTGGACTCATTGTTAGATACTAATTATCAGCATATTCATTTTTCATCTGCTTTAAAAGAAATTAAAATTAGAACATTCTCTTCACTTCCTGTAAGTACTAAGTGACTAAGTGCCATTGGCAGCAT
>NC_022016.1:76540084-76540585 GCF_000317375.1 Microtus ochrogaster | reverse complement strand
GAGACAGGGTTTCTCTGTGTAGCTCTGGCTGTCCTAGACCAGGCTGGCCTTGAACTCACTGAGATGGGCCTGCCTTTGCCTCCTGAGCGCTGGGATCAAAGCAGTTTTGAGCAGCTGCTGTAGGAGTTCTGGAGGTACTCAGGAGCTGCCAGAGGATGGCTGAACCTAGAGCAGTTGGCATAGAACACCGCTCAATAAGATGAGTGCCAGGACACAGAATATGCTTGGCAAACATCCTGTTTATACCATCAGACCATACTGTGACAGGGCAGTTTCCTCCATTTTGACTCAGCTGGAGTCATTTTGTTTTAAACTGAAACACACACCCTTTCCCTTTTCTACCCCTGCCATAAAAAGTCCCATGGGAAAGTACCCGCCCTGTGCTAGAAACTCAGGTCAAAATGCCCCAGCTAACAGTTTTTTCCTTCCTTCCTTCCTTCCTTCCTTCCTTCCTTCCTTCCTTCCTTCCTTCCTTCCTTCCTTCCCCTTTTCTTTTCTTTC
>NC_022016.1:76535312-76539959 GCF_000317375.1 Microtus ochrogaster | reverse complement strand
CCTTTAAAAACGCCCTGTAAAATGCATTCAAGCCTGCTCTGTGAGAAGAGTTCCTCTCCAGGCACTTGGCTTAATAGAGACTCTCAATTCGGACTCTGGTCACGCTGAGTGGTCTTTGGTCTCTACCCCACAACAATACACAATAGATATTTTAAAACTGAAATGTATGGTGCAGATCCCGAATGGTGATGGGATTCCGGAAAGACCGTGTGGCCAGTCAGTTCACCTGCTCTTTAAAATTTCGTTTGTTTGGTTGTCCGTTCCACCCAATTTGCAGCCATAATCTGTCATGAGTTTATAGGTGGGAAAGGGAAGCGTTCAAGCCCATCAGTTTTACCCTCCAGTATGGTACAGTGAAATGGACTGGGAGTTGTACCAGCTTGGCATTTCCAGATCCTGTGCAGATTTAATTACAAAGCTACAAAGTGAATGCATAAATTATGCACCATAGCCCATGTTTTGGAAATCATTGTGTAGTCCTGGGAATTAGATAGGAGGTTAGATCCTTGTAATTGATACTCCTGCACTCAGGCAGATCCGTGAGAACTCCCCTCTGTCTTGAGGTGAGGTGCCTGCAGCTCTACAAGGCTAGCTGGATATTTAAACTCCACCCATGTCTCTGCCATCAGCCTCAGCCCCCTCTGTGGATGCACTGGTTTGTCTGGCTTAGCCATGGCTGGAAGAATAACTAGGCTGCTTCCCAGGTGCACCACAGGGAGTCTGAGCCTTTGCAGCTCTCCTAAATTGCTCTGTTTGCCTGGAATGTTTTCCCTTTTGTTCATTCTGGGAAGCCCAGCGAGACTGCCTATTCTTAGTAGTGCTGCTACAAATGTTGGTTTCTCCTTTCTAAATCAGCCAAGATTTCATGCCTGAAGACGCAGCGCTAACATTACTTCCTTTGGAATCCTTTCCTTCCTTCCCTAGAAAGAAGAGAAGAAATGCACTTGGATTGAGCACTAATTACTGCAGAGGCACAGTGCTAGGTTCTCTGTGCGCATCATGCTAGACCCCCAGGCAAAGCTGCACGGGTTATTCTGTGTCCTCAGTTTCTAGGCCAAGTATCTACTGTCTGGCTGGAGAGATGGCAATGGTTATGAGCACATGCTGTTCTTATAAAGGACTTGGGTTTGGTTCCCAGGAGCCACGCGGCAGCTCAGGACAGTCTGTAACTCCAGTTCCAGGGAATAGTCTGTAACTCCAGTTCCAGGGAATTCGATGACCCGCTCTTCTGGCTTTGCAAGCATCAGACAAGTATGTGACACATATACATACACACCAGCACTTACACATACATGTAAAAAAAGAGTAAATCATTAAAAAAAAGAATCTACTGTCTACCTAGGCATGGGGTACCTACTTGCCTGTAATTCCAGGACTTAATTGTTTTTTCTTATTATAAATATAATGACTCTTTCAGAAAATTTAGAAATCACAAAAAAGTGTAAATTTTTAAAAAAGCAATTATCTCATGAACTGACTACAGATATTTTGTGCTTATCCTTGTCTTGGCTAGGATTTCTATTGCTGTGAAGAGACACCATGACCACAGCAACTCTTACAAAGGAAAACACCTAATTGGGGTGGTCACTTACAGTTCAGAGGTTCAGTCCATTATCATCATGGTGGGACATGGTGGTATGCAGGCAGACATGGTGCTGGAGAAGGAGCCGAGAGTCCTACATCTTACTGGCAACAGGAAGTGGTCTGAGGTTCTGGGCATATATGAGACCTCAAAGCCCACCTCCAGAGTAACACACTTCCTCCAAGTCCAAACGTACTCCAACAAGGCCACACCCCCTAAAAGTGCCTCTCCCTATGAGTTTATAGGAGCCATTTACATTCAAACTACCAATCCTTACAGTCTTCTGTAGGATAAATACATAAGTTTAGAAACAAAGTTGGAATAAAATATCGAATTTTTATAACAGTATATATTGTTTGATTTTATACTTTTTTATTGTATATGCATAAGTGTTTTGCCTGCATTTATGTCTGGGCACCACAGTATGCCTGATGCTTATGGAGGGTAGACAAGGGAGTCAGACCCCTGTGACTGCTGTTATGTATGGATGGTTGTGAGCAGCCATAAGGGTGATGGGAATTGACCCCGTGTCTTCTGAAAGAACAACTTTCCCTGTATCACTTTTAAATAGATCCTTATAGCCTATGGATTTTTTTTTGTTGTTGTTGTTAGTTAGGTTTTTTTTTTAAAGATCTATTTATTTATTATATGTTCAGTGTTCTGCCTACGTGTATGCCTGCAGGCCAGAGGAGGGCACCAGACCTCATTACAGATGGTTGCGAGCCACCATGTGGTTGCAGGGAATTGAACTCATGACCTCTGGCTCTTACCCTCCGAGTCATCTCTCCAGCCCTGTTAGTTTTGTAGTACTTAAGGATGGACACAGGGTGGGCATTACTAGGCCTGCATTCCACCCTGGGTGTGCCTTCAGCCCTTGAGCATCATTTCCAAAGCCTATGTGGGGCTGTTGTGACCTTTGCTCAGACAACAGGATCCTTGCACACAGATCTCAGGTAATGTCCTTGGTGATAGACTCCTAGAAGTTCCTGACGCCATTGTGCTGTGGTGGCTGGAGCAGATCCTTCCAGTCATGTGTGTGAAGAGCCTAGACAACTGGCATCCACAGGTCATGTCTAGGGCTCAGGATGTAGTCGAGTGACACAGCACTTGCCTGGCGTGTCCAGGGCCCTCCCTGTTCAATCCCTAGCACTGAAAAATTATTTTTAAAAAAAGCAAAATTACACCTAATTCCTACACATTAAATCGAGCTTCTTTAGTCTTCCACTTAAGTCTCTGAGGAAATTTGAGAGTCACCCAGGACTCTCGTCATTGCTGTTTGGCAACTTCCTTTCTGGGCATTGTGACCTTGTCCTTTTAACAGGAACCCCTGCCGTGGTATAGCTTATTTCAACTTCCACAAAAGTGGAGTGCCCAGAATGTGGTACCCTGTGCCCTTACTTCAGGCCTTCCATAGTCCATATGCCACACACCAGTGCTCAGCTCCTGAGACCACCTGCAGTCTTCTCAAGTCTGAAACCACAAACTTCCTTCCTCTGATGGCAGCCTGTCTCCCACCTGCCTTATTGCCACAACACCATCTCTCAGAACCTTGTATCCGCTTTTTCTGCCACCCTCAGCCTAGACTTCACAGTCTATCATCTCAGTTGAGCCATTCCTCTCGCTTAGTTTGGGAAATTTCCATTGCTGCACTCAGGTTGCTGAAAATTGTTGGGATTTAAAAAAAAAAAAAGAAAAAAAGAAAAAAGATGTAGGTTGTGGGGGCCAGCAGTGATAAGCTAAGTATGGGCAGGTCACCCAAAGGAAGTTCTTTACTTCCAACCATTATCTCCTGCCAGTAGAACTAGGCCATCAGTAAATTTAGGCCTGAATCTCAGTAGTTTACCCTGAAGCAATGCCTGGTTGGAAGAACCACAAGCTGAGATTACCCAACCTCCACCCAAGAACAAATCATTCAAAGGAAATGCTAACATTCCAACCACTATAGGTAGGACCACCTGTCAGCACACACTCACCAGGACACCCCTAGACAAATGTCTGCCAGTCAGGGGGCCTAAAACCTCAGAAACCCCTCACCCTCATCTTTACTACTATAAAAACCCTACTCTAACTGAGCTCGGGGCTCTCCGTTTATTCTAATACGTTGGACATGCAGAGAAACCGAGTTGGCAAACTTGCATAAAAAGAAGGCTCTTTGCTTTTACATACGGGACTCGGTCTCCTTGTTGGCTTTTGCAGGGACTTTGTAGATTTGGGCATGAAGAGTAGTTGCCTTGTCTTCATGAGGCCTTGTTGTACTGACTGGTTTTGTGTGTCAGCTTGACACAAGCTAGAGCCATCCAAGAGGAAGGAGCCTCAGTTGAGGAAATGGGCCCATGAGATCGGGCTGTAAAGCATTTTCTCAATCAGTGATCAGTGGGGGAGGGCCCAACCCACTGTGGGCCGTGCCATTCCTGGGCTGGTGGTTCTGGGTACAAGAGAGGAAATGGAAAGGGGGGAGGGAAGAGGGGAGAAGCCATTCTGTGGACAGGAGTGGCAGAAGAGAAAAGAGGAGAGGAGGGTAGGGGAGGGAGGGAGGAAGAGGGAGAGGAAGAGGAAGGGAGAGGGAGAGAGAGGGAGAGAAGGAAAGAGAGGGAGAGATGGAAGATGGGCCTTGCCCACCTTTTAAAATGGAACGTAGTGGATGTGCACAGGAGGTGCTATTAATGGCTGCAGCTAAGAATGTATGCTGTCAGGACCCCAAGGGCAGGCCAGCACAGATGCCTGAGTACTAACAGGCTGAGAGAGCCAAGAGGAGTAAACCATTAAGAAGCACCTCACCACAGCCTCTGCATTAGCTCCTGCTTCTGGGATCCTGTCCTGACTTCATTCAGTGATGAACAACAATGTGGAAGTGTAAGCCAAATAAATCCTTTCCTCCACTTGCTTTTGGTCAAGTCGTTTCGTCCCAGCAATAGAAATCCTGAGACACTTGGGCTCAATCCCTCACAGTGCATAGAGTGCAAATGGTAGCTCAACCTTCGATCCAAACTTTGCGGAGGGGGAGGCAGGAAGATCAGAAGTTCAGGGTCATCCTCAGCTACACAGTGAGTTTGAAGCCAGCCTGG
>NC_022016.1:76532456-76534892 GCF_000317375.1 Microtus ochrogaster | reverse complement strand
CACACACACACACACACACACACACACACACACACACACACACACACACACACACCTATCCTGTTAGTGCTTTCCTAATTAACAAAAAAACAAAACCAAACAGTTCACAGAGGAGGAACCTGTTTCTTTTTTCTTGCATTTGACCTTGAAGGTATTTTTCCTCTCTAGGTCTTGGCTTCCCCCAAACTCCCATTCTTTTACTAGGATACTTTATAACTGTTTGATCTTAGCATTCCCCCCCCTTCCCTTCTTCCTGCCTTCTCTCATTGTCACTCCATTCTGTCCCAGACACTTCATCCAGATCCCTGTGTGACCTCCGTGCTTCCCTTCACCTACCCCCTATAAGGGCAAACTCCCAAGTCTGGGCCTGTAGTTCTGGTTTGCTCCCTAAGCTCCACGGTTGGCTCAACACCTGCCATCCAGGGTGTGCTGCACACTTCAACACACTCAGCTTTACGTGTATCAGGAAAACTCCATTTGCTGTCCTGTTCTCAGCCCAGAAAGCTGGAGTCCAGCTGGTCCTTGCCTTTTCCTAAGCCATTAGCATTTGTTTCCTTCCCCTTCCTCTCTCCTCCTGCTGCTGTCATTTAGGACTCATCATGGCTCACTTGTTCAGGTCTTCTTGATGCCAGTGTGAAATCCATCTTAACCACTACAGATAAATTGCTTATCTGAAACATTTCTGGGGACAGGAGGAGTAGCTTGGTAATAGAACACATGCTTAGCATGTGAGAGTCTCTGGGTTCAATTCCCAGCACCAGATTATAAGAGTAATTAATAATGATGATGATGATAATAATGATGATAATAATAATAATAATAATAATAATCACTGATATCTGGCCATGTAGCATACCCTTGTCACAGTACATCACAGATGAACTCATCTTAATGAACCCTTAGATGTTTTGGGATGACCATTATCTGTGTATAATTTGTGGTAGAACATTGGCATAGTTGTGGGTGTTCCACAGAAACCTCAAAGAACTGATGTTTGAAGTTGTTAACAGTGGTTAGGGTCTAGGCCAAGTGTTTTGGATTCTTGGCCTTTTATTCAAAGAACTGGAACCAAGGACTGATATGGATTTGGAAAAGAAGCAGGAAAACTTTATTTCTTTTTAAAATTGTTTTTTTTTTGAGCTATATATTTTTCTCTGCTTCCCTCCTTTTTTCTCCCCTCCCTTTCCACCCTCTCCCATGGTCCCCATGCTCCCAATTTACTCAGGAGATCTTGTCTTTTTCTACTTTCCATGTAGATTAGATCATTCTTTTACATGATAACACCCAGTTATATATATATATATATATATATATATTGCTTCTTTGTCAAAAATCAGGTGTTCATAGGCGTGTGGACTGATATCTGGGTCTTTGATTCAGTTCCATTGGTTCTCCTGTCTGGAAAACTTTATTTCAAGAGAAATGATAGTACAAATCAAAAAGGGATACACTGTCAAGATTGACAGATTGACAGTGGCCACATGAGTGAGGATACTCAAGGGACCCAGTTGTTGCTGTCCTGGAACTCACTATGTAGACCAGGTTGGCCTCGAACTTACAGAGATCCACCTGTCTCTGCCTCTCATGTGTGCCACCACCATCCAGCTTGGGGCTTACTTTTATGGGATTCAAGAAGAGGAGGAATTTGGATACTAAATGGTATAGTAGAGTGTTTTCCGGTTTTGACTGAAAGATTAGGTTCTATAATAATTTTTCTGTGTATGTCCCTTCCCATAGTGCATTTGATCTTAATCAGATGCATACCCAAGTATGTGTAAGTATAATATGGTAACTAGATTCTCACTAACATTTGAGGGTACTTGTGTCCCAAAGTAGTTCGGACTGGATTGGTCTTCCATTCTTCTACATGGATGCACTGGGATGGAAACTGTCTCAATCCACTTGTCACTGGTGGTGGGATATACGTGGGTTGTTCAGAGAAGGGTGTATGCATAGTATATGCAGTAAGGGAGCCGAGCTGCAGGTGCATTATTAGAAGCAAGAAGCTGTGCACAAACCAAATCAAACCAAGTCCCAGCTTACTAAATCCCCCTGTCCTCGCCTGCTTCAAAGTGTGTAGCTGTTTATTTATTTACTTATTTTTTTTTTAACTCTTACTCTTTGGGGGCCCGCCACCCAGCTCTCAAATAAATACAAGAAGACTTATTCTTTCTTATGAATGCCCAGCCTTAGCTTGGCTTATTTCTAGCCTGCTTTTCTTAAATTATCCCGTCTACCTTTTGCCTCTGGGCTTTTACCTTTCTCTAACCTAATTCCTTTCTTTACATTGTATTTCATAGCTGATTGGGTAGGTGGCCCCTTGTATTCTCCTCTCCTTCTCCTTTTCTTGCTCCTCCCTCTTCTTCCTCCTTTTTCCTATTTATTCTCTCTGCCTGGCGGCCCCACCTATTTCTCTCTCCTGCCTAGCTATTGGCC
>NC_022016.1:76527669-76530171 GCF_000317375.1 Microtus ochrogaster | reverse complement strand
TTAACAGTATTTGCTACGCAATCAAGAGGACTGGAATTTTAGCACTTATGTGACAAGCCTGGTGGTGTCCAGGGCATGCCTGTAACCCCAGCTCTGAGGGGCTGGAGACAGGAGGATGACTAGGACTCATCCAAACTCTCCTCCTACCTCTGTGTACACATGGGCACCCTCATACATGTGTACTTACAGACAGACACACATGTGGGGGTCCCTGCAAGTGTTACAGTCAGCAGAAAAATGATCCAGGTGAGGTAAGATGAAATGGTTCAGCCGGACCTAATTAGCGGGTGATGGGCCAAGCTTCTGGAGTACGACACCAGATGGTTTATTTTAGCCCTGTTTAAGCACAGCACAATTTTGGAAAAAAAGTTTCTTTATGGCAATTAAGTCAGTCCCAAGTATACAACAAATTTAAATCACGTTTACATTGAAACTCTTTACAAAGTACATAAGGCTTCTTCCATAAAGATGGGTTCTGTTGACTCAGAAACAAGGCTCAAGATAAGGGTCTAGGGAGGATGACTGAGGTAAACACAAGGCCTGTGGAGTCAGGAGTGACCTGGCCTTAAGATAACACAGAAGTACCTCGGCTGTTGTAACGCACACGTGACGTCTCTCACAAGGATGGATTTTGTGGGTTGAGAAGCAATGCTCAAGATGTAGGCGGGGAGAAGTCTGGAATAAACAAACAATATTCTGGGGAATTCGGGTGAAGTCTGGATCTACAGATAGCAAAAGATCACCAAGTTGCAAACTACAACCATTTCCAGCATTCTTGGAGGAAGACAGGTAAACATCTCCTTCCGTTGAGGAGACAGGCCTGTGTGTTTAACTTCCTGGCTCCTCCAGTGCTTATCTGTGTGCTCAAGGACCTCTTACCCTACACACACCAACACGCACACACTCTGAATAAATAAATCTTTAAAAAAGTAGAAGTTAAGTAGCTGGAGAGATGGCACAGCAGATAAAGAGTGCTTGCTGTTCTTCTAGAGGACCAGAGTTTATTTCCCAGAACCCACATTGAGCCATTTACAACTGCTTATATATAACTCAGCTACAAGGGATCCAGTGACCTCTGTGGTCTCTTTGGGCACTATCACACACATACACACACACACACACACACACACACACACACACAATCTTAAAATTAAAAACACCTAATTTTGAGCTAGGGCTTTGTAACTTAGCAGCAAAGCACTTGTTTAGCATGCACAGGGTCTATCTTCAATTCTTAGCAGCACATACACATGCATGCACACTCTGCATGTGCACACAGACACACACCCTGGATTAAGGTGTTTTTGTATAGGCCTGCATTCCCCACTAATTGGGTGACTGAGGCAGGAGGATGTGAGTCAGCCTACACTATACTGCAAGACCTCCATTGTAACAAAACATAAAATAGAATTATTTTATTTAAGATAAATAAAATGAATATTTTATTTAAAAATGTAAAACAAAACACAAATTAAATTACATTTTGAGCTAGTAGTGTACGGCAGTGATAGAGTGACTTAGCATACTCAGGCCCTGAGTACAATCCCAGCGCCAAGCAAAACAATTACTGATCCTCCAAGTGCTAGGATGTATTTAGCCTCGATGCCTGTCCTCAGAGAGTTTATAGTGTGTATTGATTAGCATTGTCTCTTCTCTTTGCCTCTGAGTCTAATTGTCTTTTTCTTCTATACTTCAGCTGCCTTTTTCAGGCAAGGTCACAGGAGAATGTCCGGATGAGACCCGCGTGTCTCCCCCCACGTTTAACTTCAGCGGAGGCATGTAGAATGTAGACAAAGTGCTTTGAACTGGATTTCGTCTTAGGAGCCAAGCCCTTCCTCCTGCCTGTTCCTGTTGGTCTGTCTTTTCACAGCTGAAGCTAAGCAAAGCCTTCTGATGCCTGGTGACCCTGAGGGAAGTGAAGACAGATTTAGAGGTTGATGATACTGTTTATTTTATGTCTAAGGCATTTAAGAACTGTTTCTAATTATGTGTACATGTGTGTGCCTGAGCTCGCGTGAGCTTGTGCATGTGAGTGCAATGCCTAAGGAGGCCAGAAAAGGGCACCAGATACCGTGGACCTGGAGTTAAAGGCAGTTAGTTGTGAGGCCAGACTGAGTCCCGAGAACTGGGTTTGGGTCTTCTGTGAGGACAACATGTGCTCTTAGTCACTGAGATAGCTCTCCAGTCCCACAAAGTAGTTTTCAAAAAACTCATATGGTGCAAACATAGCTTGCAGTTGGGGTGCAATATTTTGGAAATACATAGCTCTTAATTCTTTTTTTAAAGACTTATTTATTTATTGTTTACACAGTGTTCAGCTTCCTTGTATGCCTGCAGGCCAGAAGAGGGCACAAGACCTCATTACAAATGGTTGTCAACCACCATGTGGTTGCTGAGAATTGAACTCAGGACCTTTGGAAGAGCAGGCAATTCTCTTAACCTCTTAGCCATCTCTCCAGCCCAATTCTTGTTTTGTTTTGTTTTTTTTACCAGGGTCAGAGG
>NC_022016.1:76522744-76527494 GCF_000317375.1 Microtus ochrogaster | reverse complement strand
AAAAAAAATCTTACTCTGTAACTCAGAATGGTAGCATGGAATGAAGTTACCACAAAAAATTTTATTTTTCCTCACACTTATTATTGTGTGTGTGTGTGTGTGTGTGTGTATCTGTGCCGTGGCATGGGTGTGGAAGTCAGAGACCAACCTGTGGGAGTCAGTTCTCTCTGTCTATACTCTGGGGGCTGAGCTCAGGTTGTCAGGTGTGGCAACAAGTACCATCTCCCCAACCCTCACTTTTTTTTAATTGCAGAATAAAATTCCATCGTGTATATGTACTTGCTCAGCATCTGTTCGTGTCTATTGTTGGGCATGCAGGCCAATCCCATTTTCTTCACGCCGTGAACAGTGCAGCACTAACATGGAAATGGAAGTGTCTCCATGGTAACATTTAGAGTCCTTTGGGTCTATCCCCACGAGGTATGGTCACATGGTAATTCTATCATTTCTTTTGATATAACCCTATATCCCTAGCTGGCTTGGAACGAGTTGGAGCAGGTTAGTCTCCAACTCAGAAAAATCTGCCTTCCTCTGCTTCAGGAGTGGTGGGAATTCAAGGCATGTGCCACCATGCCTGGTGTGGTAGTTCTGTTTTTAATTTGTTAAAAATCACCATAGCGATTCCCATGGTGGCGGCATCAGTTTGCCCTCTCACCTACACCGAATAAGGGTTCCTCTCCCCCCACCCCCAACTCACCAGCATCTCTTGTCCTTTGTCTTCTTGATGGGAACCATGTTGACTAGGGTGAGGTGGAATCTCCAAGTAGTTTCCATTTCCATTTCACAATAGGGATTCTTGCTGAGAAACAGGCCATGAGTTTATTTCATCATTGTGCAAACAGACTTATACAAACCTAGATGGCATCCGACACGCTTAAATTCTACAGTACAGCCTATATATCAGTTACTTTTCTAGTCGCTGTGACCAAACACTAGACCAGAAGCAACTTAAGGGAGGGAAAATGGGTTTTGGATCATGGTCTGAAGGGCTACCGTTCAATGTAGTGCAAAAGTGGAGGGGGCATGGGGATAGGACTCCTCCACATCTTCATGGACCAGGAAGTAGAATGTTCAGCTGGAACAGAGGCTGGCCATAACCCATCAGGTCTGTAAGTCAATGTTCCACTTTCTGCCTGTGTTAGGCCTTACCTGAATGTCCCACAAGCTTCCAAAATGGCACAACTAGCTGAAGACCACGTGTTCAAACATTATCTTGTGAAGGGCCTTTCACCCCTAAACTATTACAGATAAATTTATGCTAGAATAAGACAATCAGTATCTTTGTCTTAGACTCCAATGCCTGGTCCACTGTAAAGTCTTCAGAGATACTGCACATGGAGTAGCTGTATTTCTCCTGGAACCCTTCTTAGAGGACCAGCCTGAGGCTGCCTTAGTTACCTCTCACCTCACCTTTTTTTCTTTCTTTTTTTTTTTTTTGAGTCAAGGTTTTATTATCTAGCCCAAGTGGGGTTGGAACTCTCTTTTCAGCCTAAGTTGACCTCAAACTCACAGCAATCCACCTGCCTCTCGCCTACATCCTGCCAGTGTTGGGATTATAGGCATGAACCACCACACCCAGCTTTTCATTTTTAATAAGGAGGGGTGCACTCTAAAATAGTGATTGGGAATTTAGAGACTACATAACCCATGACATATTGTCTACTGCTGTCAAGCTTACATAGTGTACATTATTGTATAAGCTACAAGCAGCCCTGGCAGTATAAATTTACTTATACCAGCATCACCACAAACACAGCCAAGTGTCTGGACTATCCAATAATGATAGTCTTAACATCATTACCTAATGGAACCTTCCTAGCTTAGCTCTGTTGTAATCTCAGGGGACCACCATCCTATCTGCCCTGTCTTCTGTGGGCCAAACTCTGTTACATGGTGCAGGACTGTGCTGCTGTGCTGTGGTTTCAAAGCCCACATCATTAGTTCCTGAGCTCCGAGCCTCCCTTCACCCAGAGGCAGATAGGAGCATCCTCATGTAACTTCCAAACCTCTGGCACCTAGCTCATACTCCCCCATCTCCTTTTTGTTGGCACGGATGAGTACATCTGCTTCCAGATGCTGTTACCCCTTCCCTTGGGCTTAGAGTCTCAGTCCTGTCAAGGACTTACCACTATTATTTCCTCCTATTTCAAGTGTCTCCATTTTCTACCTCTGAAAATAAGCAAAGTCATATTTCCCAGTATCTTTTCTATGTTTTGATTTGAGACAGGGTCTCACACTGAAATACAGGCTAGCTTGGAACTGGTAGTGATCCTTCTGCCTTAGCCTCTTGGATACCTTCAACCTTAAGAGAAACAAACATCCCCCCCACACACACAAAAAAAAAAAAACCAAAGAAAACTCCTACACAACCTAATCTCCACTTCTAGATAGTATTTTCATAGCTGACATTATCTCTCCTTGATATCCTATTACAGCTTATTACATTCTCAGCAAAGTGGTGCTGGATGGTTTCCTTTCTTTAAAAAGCTACATTTTATTTACTGGTGTGCAGGCATGTGTGTTTGTATGTATGGGCACAGGCATGGACCACAACTTGCACAGGGAAGTCAGATGACAGCTTTTAGGAGTTAGTCCTCCCTTTCATCCCGTGGGCCCCCGGGATCAAACTCAGGTCATCAGACTTGGTGGCAGGTGCCTTTCGGCACCGAGCCCTTTTACTAGTTCTCCACATATTTTATTTTAAAGACACAATCTATAACTAAATCTATCTCTCACCAATTTGGCAAGACTAGCTGAGCAGCAAGTCCCAGGGAACTTCCTGTCCCCATCTTCCCAGTCCTGGGATTACAGGTGTGCCCCTGGCTTTTCACGTGGGTGTGTAGGACTGAACTCAGGCCACGTGCTTACTCGGCAAGCACTCTGTCAGCTGAGCCATCTCTAGAGTCTTGGTGTTGGGTAGTTTTCGTGTTTACTGAGTATTTGCTTTCATCACAGAAGATCCCAGGACCTTGGATGGTGTCTGGATGTAGCACGTGACCCATAAATACTTACACCGTAGTTGTAGGCTGTGCATGGTCCGCCCTTTCTGTCTCCGTCTCCTACTACCTTTCCCTTTGCCTTATTGCTCCTCTCTTTGTGTTCCTCACTGTTTCTTCAACATGCCTGGCTCACTCCTAACATCTGCTCTGTGTGGCCAGTCATTTTCCCTGGGAGGGTCTTCCCCCAGCTTACTCCTTCACTTCCTTCAGGTCTGTGCTTTGTCAAAAGAAAAAGAATAAGGGCTGAGGAGATGTCTGAGAGGGTAAGTGCTCGCTACACAAGGAGAAGGACCTGATTTCCAATCCACAAAACCACATAAAGCTGGATGGGGTAGCGTGTGTCTGTACAGGTGTCTGCAGTCAGGAGAATCCCCAGAAGCTCTTAGGCCACCTAGCCTGCTACACACAGCGGTAAATAATAAGAAACACTGTCTAAAACAAGGTGGAAAGTGAGGACCAACACTGCCGGTTATCCTCTGACCCCGCATGAATACTGCGCGCACACACGTGCACACGTACACGTACACAGAGACAAAAGTGCACACACGGTGCCGTCATGTCATGTGCAGGAAAATGGATACAACTATAGATAGCCGTTCTAACAAATTAAGCCAGTTTTAGAAAGGCAAATAGCACATACCATCTCTCATTTGTGGTAGCTATATTTTACGTAGATACATAAAATTGTGTGTTCATACTTATATGACCTGAAAACAGAAGAAAAACTGTCTAGAGGGACAAATGAGACTAATGGGAGGGAAGGGACAAGAAAGGGGAGAGTTAGGAGGGCATGAGGAGTAATACTTAATACACAATATACACATGTATACGCAATATATACATGTATACATACATGTATACATATATCCATGTATAAAACCTTGAAAAAGTCGTCTTCTCATTCAGGTATCTAAAATAGCAGCTCCAAACTCCTCTCCCCTTTATTTTTTTACCCATAGCACTTAGCAAGGTTTACTATGCATCACCATGGATTTTTGTTTTGTTTTGTTTTTCGAGACAGGGTTTCTCTGTGGTTTTGGAGCCTGTCCTGGAACTATCTCTTGTAGACCCAGGCTGGTCTCGAACTCACAGAGATCCGCCTGCCTCTGCCTCCCGAGTGC
Organism: Microtus ochrogaster; assembly: GCF_000317375.1. Classification (NCBI taxonomy): domain Eukaryota; kingdom Metazoa; phylum Chordata; class Mammalia; order Rodentia; family Cricetidae; genus Microtus; species Microtus ochrogaster. Next base: position 76,523,374 of record NC_022016.1, on the reverse strand, counting down.
TGGGATCCATCATGGATTTTGTTTATTTCTGCCTCCCCCTCTACCTTCTGCAAATGTTCTCGAAGCCTTAGAAGAGTTCTCAGGGCAAAACAGCGTACATTTAAATTCTGGGAATTGAACTCAGGGACTCACACGTGCCAGGCAAGCACTCTACCACTGAGCTACATTCTCAGACTATGATTATTAAGTGAGTGTTTGTGGAAGGAAACAGAAATGAATATTGGGGGTGAAGTCCTTTGACGTGTGAGGAGTGGCCTACAAGTCTCCTTAAGTGAGGCAGGTGGCAGGCTACTCTTGGTTCTCAACTCGGCTACATCTGGAATTAACTACAACCCAATGGCTGGGCACACCTGTGAGGGATTTTATTTCTTAATTGCATCATTAGAAGTAGTCCACTTCTAATCCAGATCTTTGAGGTGGGAAGAACAATCTTTAATCTGGGCCACACATTCTTCTAATATTAGGGCATGGAAACATTCTTCTAGAGGCCAGTATTAGGGCATGGAAAAGGAAAGCTCTCTCTTTTGTGGGCCTGCTTCACCCGGCCTTGCTAGCAAGCCTAGTCCTTCACTGGTATTATACCTACTTTTTAGGATTCTGGCATATACTGAAAACCAGCTGAGACATCTG
>NC_022016.1:76514582-76521959 GCF_000317375.1 Microtus ochrogaster | reverse complement strand
AAAAACAAAAAAGAAAGAAAGAAGGAAAGAAAGAAAATATAATAATTTTTTAGGTGGCACATGCCTTTAATCACAGTACTTGAGAGGCAGAGGAAGGCGGAGCTCTGTGAGTTCAAGGCCAGCCTGATCTGCTTTGCAAGTTCCAGAACAGTCAGGACTACAAAGAGACTCTGTCTCAAAGAAAAATAAAATTCTATGTGAATAACTTTTAAAATATTTTATGTAGCCCATACTACTCTTGAACTTATTATGTAGTCAAGGATGATCTTGAATGTAAAAAAAAAAGATTTATTTTTAATTATATATACTTTGAGCATGTGTGTCTCCGTGGGGTAGGGATATCTGCAGGCAAGCACAGGTGCCCTCAGTTCTGAAGGCCTGGAGTTATAGGCAGTTGTGAGCTCCCCTACCCCTTATGTGGGTGCTAGGATCCGAATTTGGATCCTCTGCAAGAGCAGTACATACTCTTAATCGCTGCGCCTCGATTCTTCTACTATCAAATTTCTGAGATTACAGTTTTTCTTTTCTTCCTTCCTTTCTTTTCTTTCCTTTTCTTTTTTCTTTTCTTTCTTTCTTTCTTTTTTTTTTTTTTTTTTTTGAGACAGTCTCACTAAGCTGAGTTGGCTTTGAACTACTGACACCATGTCACGCACGGCCTGCATAAATAATCTTAAAATCCATGCTTGCTTTCTCAGCTTGCCTCCATAACATCCCTTCCTACACACAATAGGCAAAGAGAGAAAGAAAGAAAGCACGCTGACTACGATCGCCAGGGGCGTGGATCCACCGGCTGCACAGAGACCCCGCCCGTGACCCCGCCCACTCACGCCTCGGCCCCGCCTAGGGTCTCGGAGGCCCCGCCTCTGCATGCCGAATGCCTTATAGGCGACTGACGTCAGGCCGTTTGTTGTCATTGGCGGCTCCCAAGATGGCGTCCATCGTGGAAGGGCCGCTGAGCAAATGGACTAACGTGATGAAGGGCTGGCAGTACCGTTGGTTCGTGTTGGACTACAATGCGGGGCTGCTCTCCTATTACACGGTGAGTGGCTGAGGCCGCGCTGCCGGGACGGCGGGCTACGGGGAGCCGGGGCAAGGGTGCTCAGCTGTGGGGACTGCCGTACGCGAGGTTCCCTTGTGGAGGAGGGCTTTGCGTGCGGGTAGCCAATGACCAGGAGGGAGCTGCGGACCCAGCCAGTGAGCAGTGCCGGCTGACTGATTTATGGGCCGGGGGGCGAGCCGATGCCTCGGGGAGTGGTATTGGGGCTAGGTGGGGTCGGCGCGGTGGCGAGGTGCGGGTGGGCGTAGTCCCGGTGTAGCCCGTCAGCCGTACGATCCACACTGTCAACCCTGTTGCCCCTCGCCCTCATACCGGCCGCACCCCTTAGCTCCTCTGGGCTTGGACGAGTGCTGCCTTCTCGGAGCAGTGGTCAGACGAGCTTGGCCAGGTCCAAAGGTGACCCTCGTCCACACCACGGGTTCTGAATTCCCGCCCGTTTGTCCAGCTCGGCCGTCCTACTCTGGGGATTCATCCTGCTTTCCAGCGGGACGCGAGTGTAACGGACTCTGTAACTTTTGAGAGCAGAGGATTCCCTCTGCGCGAGTCTTCTGGTTGGGGAGATGTAGACAGGGATGGGGCGGTTGCCTTGAAAGTTGTGTTCTGGGGTGGGCCGACTGTGCGACTTCATTGTTGTTGACACGAGTCAGTGGTCCAGGGTAGGTAGGCTGTGAAACCTATGTTCTGACCGCCTCATCCACCCCCGTCGCATTCATAGATGGAAGTGGGCGGTGTTAGGGAAATTACTAACGGGGCTACTTTCTTTGAGCTGTACAGTTAATAATAGCCCGTGAGGAAAAGAAAAACGCTCAGAAGAACAAAATATAGAATGCCTTGAAGGCGTTAGAAAATGATAGAAGAAAAAGGAAGAAATACAATTACTGGAAAAGAGTTAGTGTTGCTGAGAGAAATAGAGATACATAGTTTATTCATTCATTTAAAAATATCGTTGCGTTCCTGTTCTGCTTGTTTCCAAGAATCAACAGCAGTGTAGGCACAGCCTCTCTTCTCGGGAGCTTTTAGTGTAGTCTAGTGGACACCTTAATTCATTTACTCTTAATTCATTTGCAAGATAGGTATTCATTATTCCCATTTAGTGTCCCTGTTTTACAGTTTTGGAATCCAAGGCTGTGGGCTTTTAAGCAATTAGCCAAACTCAAATAGATAGCTGTAAGTGGTGGAGTCAGGATTCCCATTAAGTTGCTCTTTTGCTATACGAAGAAGAAAAGTAAGTGCTGTAAGTCACTAACGTGAGTCTGCAACAGTAAGAGCATTGCCTTTATCATTCTTCCAATGTGAACTTTTCTCTGCAGCTTTATTATTATTGTTGTTGTTGGAGCCCAGGGCCTTGGGCATGCTAGGTTAACACTTTACCACCGACCCACATTCCTATCCCCTTTCTAACTAAGTTTTAAAAGATCAAACTTTACTGAGACATAAGCCTTGTTCAGAGTTGAATATAGTGACCCATATATGTAACCTCCAAATGTCCACATTTTAGACTGGAAATGTTAAGGCTAAGCCAGGCTAGGGTACCTAATGAGACCTTGTTTCAAAAACAAACAAGAGCAAAACAAACCACTACCACCAACAAAAACCCAAACCAAAAACACTCAAGAACAAAACACACACCACATTAAGATTATGTAGGATGGAAAACTGACAAACTGAAGAATTACAAAACCCTATGACTCAAAGAGTAATATCAGATTTCACTAAATGTGAATGTGATTATCAGCAAATCCATGGACTCTAGCCATCATATTCATGGTGAAGTAATTTCAGTTAGTGGCACTATAGAATTAAGTTACTCTTCAAATCCCAAATTTGTGTGGGTCTGAATCTAGGACAGTTTGGAGAGGTCCCAAGTTACGGTTCTAGGGAGCTCCTAGCCCAGACAAGATGTTCCTTTTTCTTCTTTTCTTTTCTTTTTTTTTTTTCTGTCTCCTTGTCCTTGTAGATTTGGAGTGCTTGGACTCCTTGTTCTTTTGACTAAAAGAAGTTTTTCATAAACTTCTTTTTTTCTTCCTTAATGCTGTCCTCCCTTCTGAGATTAGATTCTATGAAAGTCCTTGCTAGTGGAAGGAGGGATCATATTTCTCACTAATGGCTGTTTAGAAACTTATCTCCTTAATTCTTCTGTTATTTGCTTGCAGAGAATTGTACTATGTTGTGAAAATAGAAATGACAACCAAAAGGAGAGTAGGGGTCTGATTGAATTCAGGCACTGCGTTCTGTCACTGTTTAGTACATTAGAGTTCTGATGGGTCTATCTTAATGATCTGCTTGTGTCTGATTGCTTACAGCCACACCTTTTAGTAAGACTATCTGAACTGGTTGTACCACATTTTTTTCTAATAGATTTATTTTTTAAAGGGTGAAACACTCAAACAATTTAAATTCAAATCCAGCAGAACTCCTGTCAGTGATGACGCCACTTTTAGACGCTTGCCAGTTTCTGAGAACTCTCCGTGAGGAAGAAGGCTCTGACGCTTTATTCATATATATATATTATCTGTGATATAATCTGCAATTTCTTGTGGACATAGTAACTTCTCTGCATCTATATCAGGAATTTCAGATCCAAATTCGTCTTCCATGACCACATAATAACCTTTACTTGGTCTAAACTGTCTAAGCCCAAGTCCTTCATAAATGTGAATTTACTGCGAGCTTTTCTGGGTCACTCGTGTCACAGAGTTTCAAGACATACCACCCTTGCTTCTTGATTCCCTCTAAGTCCAAGGGTTCCATCACTGCACAGGTGATAATAGTGTGTGACCCTTCTAGGCACCTGTGCAAGCGCCGAGCTGGCTGCAGAATCCGTGCTCGGTTCAGGTTCCCACAGGCACAGAATTGTGACTAAGTGGCCGTCCCAAGGTCAGTGTTGGAATCCAGGGTAGCATGGAAGGGCAAGGCAACAGGTACAAGTGAAGAGAACACAAGCCGCCGTGGCTGCACTGACCCAGGACACACTTGCCAGTAGTGCCACGTTTTAATCAAGGCAGCAAATAGTCACTTTATGCTTTGTTTCCAAAATTACTTGAGTGCTGGGCTGGCACTGTGGTTGTTGATCTCTTCTAGACTATCTCAGAAAATTCTAAACTAAACTAGATTGCCCTTGCTTTAGAGTCAGCTTTTACTGAGAATCAATATTAAATAATTTCAGGATTGAGCCAGAGTCACAGGGATTAAATTTAAATAGGTTCAACTAAGCCTTATTTTCAGCCTAGAGCTTCACCAAAATTCACAAAATTCTGGGGATGGAATGACACTTTTTTAAAATTAAAATTTACACTTTTCATTTGTGCATGTGTATGTGTTAATGTGCAGACATGTTTATGCCATATCACTGTGTGGAAGTCAGGACAACTTTAGACAGCCAGTTTTCTTCTTCCACCACCTGGGTCCCAGGGATGGAACTATGATTGTCAGCCTTGGTGACAAGTGCCATTACCAGCTGAGCCATCTCTCCAGCCTGGAATGATCTGTTTACTTTATTCTTTTCATTTATTTCATAATCTCTTTGCCAGGCTGGCAATTGAACCCACAATCTTGCATATGCTAGGCAAACATACTACCTCTAACATGTCCTAAGCCCAGTGTTTTGATTTTGAAGAAAAGCTTAATGTATTGTTACAGGGATTCTTTTTCAGTACTCACTCAATTCCTGTGTGTGTGTGTGTGTGTGTGTGTGTGTGTGTGTATGTGTGTGTGTAGTTTTTGAGACAGGCTCTCACTAGCCCTGGCTGGCCTGGAACTCACAGATCTGCTGAGTGCTGGGATTAAAGGTGAGTGCCTCCACACCCAGCTTAACACTCTCTCTCTCTCTCTCTCTCTCTCTCTCTCTCTCTCTCTCTCTCTCTCTCTCTCTTTCTCTCTCTCTGGTTTTTCGAGGACATGGCCTGAAACTTTTTTGAGACCTGGGTGGCCTGAAACTCACTTTGTAGACCAAACTGGCCTTGAACTCACTGAGATCCACCTTCCTCTGCCTTCCAAATGCTGGGATTAAAGGCGTGTGCCACCACAACCCAGCTAACTCAGTCTCTTAATCATTAGATATAATATATTCTTAGTGTTAGTTCATTTAGCAAGCATCTTTGTAGGGCCAACTTTTTAATAGTACAGTTAGTGTATATGCGTGGAGTACAGGCATGATTCCTTCATGTAGGAACTTCTGATCTGGCAGAGCAGATATCTAAACATAATTTTAAAGCAATATGACAGGTGGGGACATGGTTTAGAGAATAAAGTGCTTGTTATACAATCACAAACCAGAATTCAGATCCCCACATCCTATGTAAAAGCTGAGCAGGCATGATAGCTGCTGTAATTCTAGCACCGTGGAGACAGAGACAGAGGGGATCAACTGGGCAAGCTCGCTAGTAGCTACAGTAGACAGAATTGGTGAGCTCTGGGTGCAGCAAGAGACCCTAAGTCAGTAAATAAGAATGATCAAGGAAGACACCCAGTGTTAACTTTGGGCCTACACACATGCACACACATATGTGCCCCCACACATGTGAACACGTACACATAATACACACTACACACATGAACATACACAAAATCAGTGTGACAAAGTCAACAATAGAAATCTGCAGAAATATTGCCCAGAAAAGACCAGAAGGACAGCAGCACTAACATAAAGAAATATTTGAGAACTGATCAGAGATTGAATCTAGAGGTATTTGGAGTCATAGGTCAGGCCTGGCAACAGATAAGGATTTATTGGGTGGTTGCACAAAATTGTTTCATTGTATTATTGTTATTATTTTAGGTTTTTTTTTTTTTTTTTTTTTTTGGTTTTTCGAGACAGGGTTTCTCTGTGGTTTTGGAGCCTGTCCCGGAACTAGCTCTTGTAGACCAGGCTGATCTCGAACTCACAGAGATCCGCCTGCCTCTGCCTCCCGAGTGCTGGGATTAATTATTTTAGGTTTTTTAAATTGTGTATGTGTGGGACATGCATGTGTTCTACCAGTGTGTATGCATGTGGAAGCCAGAGGGTTGCCATTGTCTTCTTCAATTGTATTTCTCCATATTTATGTATTTAAACATCTTTATTTTATGTACAGGGGTGTTTTGCCTGCACATGTATCTGTGCATCATGTGTGCCTGGTGCCCTAAAGGTTAGAAGAGGAAATCAGGTTCGCTGGGACTGGAGTTACAGCTTGAGCCTCTATTTGGGTGCTAGGAATTAAATCCAGGTACCTTGAAAGAGCAGCCAGTGCTCTTAACTGCTGAGCCATCTCTCCAACCCCTTCTGCCTTATTTTTTGAGACAAAATTAAACGTGGAGCTCATCCATTTGGCTAGGCTGACTGGTCAATGAGCTCCCGGGATCCACCTAATTCTTGTATCCCACCCCCCAGATATGTGGGTGGGATGCTTGGCTTTTATGTTGGTCCTAGGGACTCCAAGTTAGGTCCTCATGTTTGTGTGGCAGGCACTTTACTGACTGAGCCATATATCGCCCCCCACACTTTGAGAGTATACTTTTGTTGTCCAGACTGATCTCAAAACTTGGATCCTCCTGCATCCACCTCTTGAGTGAATTCTATTTTTATTATTAGATGAGATAATCAGAGAAAGCTAAAGATGTAAATTTGAGAACACTATGTGAACTATGAGCCATCAGTGTGAATCATGGTCATAAAAAAGAGACAGAAAGGAAGGTAGATTGCAGGAATCACAGTTTTGTGAGGAGTTGGAAGATGAGAAAGTTGGTATAGTTGGTATAATTTGCTGTAGAGTTAGCAAACGAGATGGAAGCCACCCATATTGTCATAATACCTAGAGCATGCTGAGGACACGGCAGGTAAAAGCTTTGGGAACTCACAAGATGTTTGGGGTATAGGCCCTGTAGGTGTACCCCTGGCAGTTTTAGCAGGTTAGGATATGCTGTCTAGAGAAAACAAGATTGTCGGGACCTGATTGGTGAGTCCAGGGGTTGGGCATGTGAGCAGAGAGGGAACAGGACCGGAGACACAGGGAATGAATGCTCTTGGAAGAGACAGGTAAGGAGCCTGTGTGTGGGTGGTGCAGCTTGGGATGGAAGTCTGTAGTGAGATGGCCTTGAGTGCTGAGCAAGCAGAAACGGGGTTATGCTGGACCATGAAAGACTTCTTGGCATTTCAATTTGAAATGCTAAGCAATTTGAACTTTATCCCTAGGGCTCTGAAGAGCCATATTCTAAGTACTTTTAATATTGAAAAGACTTTTACTGTTGACATTTTAAAACTCATATAAAAGAGGATAGAATAATGAATTATTGACATCCAGCCATACAGTTATCAGCATATGGCTAATCCTGTTTATTAATAT
>NC_022016.1:76501910-76514301 GCF_000317375.1 Microtus ochrogaster | reverse complement strand
CTTGAGCTTCTGATTCTCCTGCCTCTGCCTCAAAAGCAGAGGGATCACAGATGTATGCTACCACATTCAGAGGATGGATACACACACACACACACACACACACACACACACACACACACACATTTATTTATTAAAAACAGGGGCTCACTTGAGCCAAAGCTTTTTTTGTTTTGTTTTTGTTTTTTGAGATAGGGTTTCTCTGTGTAGCCCTGGCTCTCCTAGAACTCAATTTGTAGACTAAGCTGGCCTTGAACTCACAGAGATCCACCTGCCTCTGCTGAATGCTGTTATTAAAGGTGTGTGCCATTACTGCCTGGCGCCAGAGCTATTTTTAAACTCATAGAATTACAGGTGAGGGTTGCCATGCCCAGCTGAACCGGATTATTTTAAAACATATTCCAAATATTAAAGTTTATTTGTGAATATTTCTGGTATATCGCTAAACATTGACTTCTTAAAAGCTTTTTGAAATTAAAATTGTATTGTGTGTGTTCGCTTATACTTGTGCATGCTCACAGTCAGAGGACAACGTGCCATAGTTAGTTCTCTCTTTCCAGCTTGTTGGTTCATGGGTCAGAACTCAACTCACTAGGCTTGATGACAGGTACCTGTACTCTGGACATCTCAATGGCCCAAAGGTTTCTCTTTTACAAAATGTAACCAAAAAGCTTTATTACAGTTGAATGATAATAGTTTAATTACATCAAATTTGAAGTCTATTTGATTTCCTGACCATCTTGACCATTATTCTCTCAGGAGTTGCTTTGAGTCAGGATTCCAAATGAGATCCACACATAAAACTCTTGAGTACCTGGGGCTGGAAAATGGCACAGTCTGTAAAGTGCCTGCTGTGTGACTATGAGGACCTGAGTGTGGATCCCCAGCACACATGCATGCACACTGGGCAGTCGCATTGCTGTCTCCCAGATCCCTGGAATGTCTGGTCTGCGAGCCAAGATGACTGGGAGAAGGGTAGTAGTTTTGGGTTCTAATAGGTTGAAGTGAAGTGTTAAGGATCTGGGGTTTGGGAGAGAAATCTGGACTGAAAAAAGATACTAATTTGTTACATATGAAGAATTAGAGTGACTGAAAACTGCTATCTGTGGAGACACTTCAGGAAAATACCCTTGGATTAGTTACTCATTGCTTCACGACCAGTCTCTAAAGCACAGCAACAACAAACATTACCATTTCATAGCTTCTATGGGACAGAACTTTGGGGGTTTCAAGCTCAGGGTCTCATGAAATTGCAGTCAAGACATTAGTCAGGGCTGCAGTCACCTGGAGCACTTGGCTGGGCCTGCTTCTGAATTGCCGTTGGCAGAAAGCCTTGGTTCCTTGCTGGCTGTTGGAAGGCAGCCCCAGTTCCTCATCAGGCAGCCTCTCCATTGGGATAGTTGAGCGCTAACATGGCAGGGAAGCCAACTTCACCAGGAGAGAGATCCAGGTGAGACCAGGTAGGAAGCTATCATCCTTTTGTGATCACTGTCACTGCTTCGGCTGTGGTCTACTCATTGTTTCAGCTCATGGTCCTACAGGAGGAAATTTTACATATGGGGAGGAAAATAAGGCTTTGTCTTTTCAAAGAAATTGTAATCCATGACAGCCATGTTTAAGGAGTGATAGGTAGGAAAAAACACAGAGAGAAAAACAACAGCCAGACGTAGAAGAAGGTAGAAGTCAAAGTGGAGATGTGTGTACAGATGACCTCTACTACATACCCCACAGGATGAATGGACTTGGATATCACTGATGTCCCAAGTGAGGGCGTTTTCTGTGGAGAGGTAGGTAGAGAAGGCAGAAGGAGTGGCTACAAGAGGAGACGGTGAGACTAGACGGTTGAGTGGAGAGTATCCAAGATATTTCCCTGCAGAAACCTGGCAGGATCGATGGCTGAACGGGTGGTGCCTGAGTGATGGTGTGTGGTGAGGTAGCAAGGTTCAGGGTGACAGGAGAACAAAGTGGACTTGAGGAATGAAGACAGAATCACAGCCCTGAGAAGAAGGGAAAGGAGAGAGCAGCTGTGAGAAAAGAGCTGGGGCTTTAGCACGTTGGTTGTCTGAGTGCCTGCAGCTGCTCTGAGCACGAGACCTTCAGGAGTTCCTGATGGCAGGAGAGTGGTTTCTGGTGGGTTTGGCTGGGGCGTGGCTATCTCTATATAATCTGCCCCTGAACACAATAAAGGGGGCATTCTTGGGGAATTCAAGGATGACCCGTGTTGCTGTCTCTGTGTGTGTGTGTGTGTGTGTGTGTGTGTGTCTGTGTATTTTAACCTCCAGCCCAATTGCCCGAAGCTCGCGAGCTGGGTGCCAGCGCACAGAGCGCAGACACAGGGGCGCAGTGCGCGGCAGTGGGTGGCTGGGAAGATTAGAGCCAGAGACTTAGCAAAAATGAGTCTGAGGATTTTGCATTAAAACCCTGCTAGCCAAACAGGTCAGTGTTATTTGACAGTTGATAGCGATGTCTAGAGGATGGGGTTTTAAAAAGTTTTGTCTAATTTACTTGGATTTTAGATTTCTTCTTTTTAAAGATGTATTTTATTGTTTTTATGTGTATGTGTGTTTTGCCTGCATGTATGTCTGTGCATCATGCCTGAGGCCTACAGAGGCCAGGAAAGGGCATCAGATAGCCTGGAATTGGAGTTAGTGACAGTTATGAGCCACCATGTGGGTGCTGGGAATAGAACACATGTCCTCTGCAAGAGCAGCCAGTGCGCTTAACTGCTTAGCCATCTCTTCAGCCTCTGGATTTCAGGTGATTTTTGTTTTGTTTTGTTTGTTTTTTGAGACAGAGTTTCTCTTTATTGCTTTGGAGCCTGTCCTGGAATTTGCTCTGTAGACCAGGATGGCCTCGAACTCACAGAGATCCACCTGTCTCTGCCTCCCAAGTGTGGGATTAAAGGTGTGCACCACCACTGGATTTTCTATTTCTGAAGCACTAAAATGTGTCTGTCTCTCTTGTAAAAGAGGTAGTTTTGTTCTAGAATGATGTTAACGTCAACCTCATCATATATTTAAAAGTCAATTTATACTTTCTTAAGTAAACTTTTTTTTTTTAAATGAAGAATCTTGTTATCAGTTTTGGCTGCCTTGGAACTCATGATCCTCCTGCTTCAACTTCCTATATCCTGGGATTACAGGTATGGATCAACCAGCACACTCACTCATCAGTAAACTGTATTGCATACAATCAAATGAACTTTTCATTAATCTTATATGGTAAGTGTCGGTACAGGTTGAGTGTCTCTGATCTGCAATTCTTGAGACCAGTTCTTTGTATTTTAGAATTTTAAAAATTATTTTGGAATTTGCACATATGAAATGTTTTGGGATTACAGACCAAATTCAGGTTTAGTGAGAGATCCTGCCTCAAAAAATAAGGAGGAGAGTGATTTGGGAAGACAGAATGGACTCTGGCCTCTATAGCCAAGTGCACACATACATATGTATGCATATGTGAATTTCAGATTTAGGGATGCTTAATCTGTACGTAAAGTAGCTGCTTCATATTTGTAAAAGGAATGAAAGCAAAGTGTATCTGAATTTAAGTACCCCAAGAAAGTAAACTCTTAGGGAAATTAAGTGGAACCCATGGGAAGAAGTGGGTGGAAATGCCATAGTTTTCCTTTAGCTTTCGTACTCTGCCAGGTGTGTCCAGGTGTGACATTACATACAGTGTTGTCACCTACAAAGTTCAGCTCTGAGAGCTGAGTCATCAGCTGCAATAAACCGTGTTTTCAGGAAGTTCGGGTTACTTTAACAGCTGAACTGAAGGTCTTGCTCCACATGGGTCTCAGGTTGGACATGGCTATACAAGCCTTGTTTTTTCCTCTTTTCTAAAACTCCAGGGCCTTTCAATCTAATTCCTTGGAGCATTTAGTCATTGATAACTGTTATAGTCAACTCGCCATATCTTTTGTACATTCTTTATCTGTACAGCAAGCTTGTAACCTCCTTGGTGGCAGTTTGTACTGAACATCATAATCTTCAAGGCCCACAGTGTAGCACATTCCAGGGGATAGAATGTCCTGTTCCTTCGAATCAGGCTGAGAGGTGAGATATAGGAGGCAGTTAGGGACTCCAGTTTACAGAGCAGAATATATTAATATCAAATACACCATTGTATATGGCTTATATAAAACCCACTTGAATTTATAGTAACAGCAGCTTTTTGTTATTTTTTTGTTTGTTTTGTTTTCTGAGACAGGGTTTCTTTGTAGCTTTAGAGCCTGTCCTGGAGCTAGGTCTTGTAGACCAGGCTGGCCTCGAACTCCCAGAGATCCGCCTGCCTCTGCCTTCCGAGTGCTGGCTTTTAATTAATCATCTGGAGGCTGAAGAACCATATGATCTGCTTCTTGTGTTAATCCAGATTGTCAGTTCTTGCTGCTGTTGTCCTGGTACTCACTCTATAGTTCAGGCTGGTCTTGAACTCAGAGATCTGTCTGCCTGCCTCAGCCTCTGGAATGCTGGGAATAAAGGCACCACCACCCAGTTCTTATACTCATGGGGCGTAGACATACATATAGGCTAAACATCTGTATACACTGAAAAGAAAAAGGAAACCAAAAGAAAGAATTTATTAATCTTAAATATGCCATGTGTATATGTGGAGTTACCTCCAATTAGATTTTCAGATATGTAATAGGCAATTGCAGTCAAAACTAGAACACACAGTAAACGATTTAGATTAAGAATGGCATTATTTTAATACTGATAGAGAAAAACAGATTAATTTGTTTTTCTTCTTAAGGACTTTATTATAAAGGGCTGTCTTCTCAGACTAGGACCAACCTATTTCCTTTCCTTCCTCCCGCCCTCCTTTCTTCTCTCTCTCCCACTCTCCCACCTTCCCTCCCTCTTTTCTTCCCTTTATTTTGAGACAGTCTAGATAATGCAGGATAGCTGAGAATTCGTGTTCTGCTTCAACTTCCTGAGTGCATGCATTTTTTCTAAAAAAAGAGAAACTTTAAAATTGACTGCTTTTAGAAATTAAGTTTATAAGGGACATGGCTTCATATGAATGGAATCATGTTCAAAGAAAGTATTTTGAGTTACTCATAATTTATTTTTACGCACCTGACAAGGTTAAAGCCATTTTGGAGGCTGATTTTTCTAAGTGGGACATGTGGTGATTCCTATATCCTGGCACTCAGAATGTGGAGGTGAGAGAATCTGGATTTCAGGTCTGTCCTGGGCTGCACAGTGAGCTTGAGGCCAGCCTGGGCTACATGAGGTCCTGTCCCAAAATTTTTTAAAAGGGTATGGGATGATTTTTGGATTTTATTCACGTAAAGCCTCTGTGCTTATTTCTCATATTTTATTTTAGCAGTATTTTGTCTTTTGGGATAGGGTCTTGCTATATAGCTGATTTCAAATTTACCATCTTCCTGCCTTCACCTCTTGGTAGGACGTGGTGACTTAGCTGTAATTATGGCACAGCTGGGTATGTAAACATCTGGGTAAAAATGTGCTCTGCTCCTCTGAGGCTCTGCAGGGTTTCACTCCCCCTTCTTTCTCATTCCTTATAGGAGTGGCCTCACTATTCAGGCTTGCTGGAGCTCAGAATCCTGCACTCACCTTTTCAGGTGCTTTGCTTCCCTCATACGGAAGTGTCCTCAGTGCACTGGGTCTCATTGGCACTGAGTTTTCAAGGGCTTCATTTGGAGAGCTTTTTACCCTCCTCTGCTTTATCTCCCCTCTTTCTCATTGTCTTAAAATCCTGGCTCTCTAGACTGCCAATGTCTGTTAAAGCTCTGTTAAGCTGTAAACAAGCATTTTAGCTGTAACAGCTTAAACTTTTTAAAAAATTCATTTTATTAGCCGGGCGGTGGTGGTGCACGCCTTTAATCCCAGCACTTGGGAGGCAGAGGCAGGTGGATCTCTGTGAGTTCGAGACCAGCCTGGTCTACAAGAGCTAGTTCCAGGACAGGCTCCAAAACCACAGAGAAACCCTGTCTCGAAAAAAAAAAATCATTTTATTGTTATTTTTAGCTGTGTTGTGTGTGTGTGCATGTGAGTGGGCGGGGGTGGGGGGTGGAGTGTAGGCACTGGTGGGGCAGAGGCCTCCTGGACCTGGTGGTACAGAGGTGTAGGCCCTCTGGAGTAGCTCAGGTACTCTTCACCCGCAGCCATCTTCCCGCCTGTTACAGTCTTAGGTAGATTTCGGTTGCCTGTTTTCATCTTCCCACAGTTGTTCCCCTCCGTGCTGGGGACGGGACACAGGCCCTCATGCTTCGCGCCCTCGACACCTCAGTAGCTTCATTTAGATTTAATTCACATGCCATACAGTTCATTCATCTAAGCTGATGATTCACCAAAATGATTTCCTAAAATGACTCATTTTAGCAAAGTCCCCAACTGTGACAGTCCCCACAGTTTAAAAACTTTTCTTCCCTCTTGAAACTCTCTATCAGCTGTCATCCGTCTCTAATGTGGCAGCGTTTCCTCTGGAAGCCCCTTTACCATTTCCAAGGTTCACTCAAGTTTGGTGTCTGGCAGTACCTTGTAGTCTCTGGGTGCTCACTTATTTGTCGGCAGATGTTGTGTTGAATCTTTATCCCTCTTTTTCTTACTGTTTAAAAGCTTCTGCACACAATGTATTCTTGATCATATTTTTTCCCTCCCCCAAATCCTTCCAGGTTCCTCCTTCCTCCCTACCCACCCAAATTCATATTCTTCTTTTCTTTATTTTCCTCCTTCAGACCAAACAAACAAAAACCCCAACAAAACATGATAATCAAAAACAGCCAATAAAGAAACAGTACTGTGATGAAAAATTGCTACAGCAAAACAAAAAGCACCCAAAAAATGAGGAGTACCTTTTCCACCTGCTCATGCAGCCCGTCCTTGTGTGCAGTTGGCAGACTCGGTGTCACTTCATTGGGAAATGGATTTTCCCTTTTCCGGCAGTCGTTGGTGATTACAAGTAGCTTCTTGTCAGGGACGGGACTATGTGTTCAAATCCCCTTCTCCATGCTGGGATTTGTGTCATTTTTTTTTTCTCTCTGCTTTGTGGCATGTGGCCCTTGCTGGTCTTATGCTGGCTCTGTAGCTGAGGGTGACCTGGAATGTCTGATTTTCCTGCTCTGAGTACAGGGATGTGCCACCAGACCCAGCTGAGTTTCCTGTCAAGATACCAATTTTGTATCAGATACTTAATTTGCAGACTTGTTTTGCTTGAGACTCTAATTCCTTTGTTCTTTTTTGGTGCAGTATTAGGGAATCATATCCAGAGCTAATGCATGCTAAACAGGCAGTCTGCCACTAACCTGCACACAGCATGGTGTTTCCGTAGTTGGTGGTTTCCTTTGATGCACAAAGTGTCCAGTTTATTCTTATGGTACCTATGCTTTTGGCATCAAATTTTAGATGTCATGGCTTACTCTAACATTATAGAAAGGCCTAAGGTCATACCACCCAGAATGCACTTGATGTTATCCATGTGTTTGTGGGTTTTTTGTTTGTTTGTTTTTGCATTTTTGGTTTTTATTATCTTTTTTTTAAAACTGTATTTTATTTTATGAAATTGATAATTTTGGCTCCAAGGTTTAGGTCTTAGGTAATTTTAACCTGTTTTTTTTTTGTTTTTTGTTTTTTTGTTTTTTTGGTGTGTGTGCAGGAATGTGGTAAGAAGCCAACTTTATTCTTTTGTATATTTAAATCAGTTATTCCTGTACCATGGAAAAGATTGTTCTCCCATTGAATTGCCTTGGCATCTCTCATAGTCCATTTTGTATTGCTATAACAGAAAACCTGAGGCTAGGGAAGTTAGAGAGAAAAGAGGTTTATTTAGTTCACAGAGTTTTGTTTTTGTTTTGTGGATTTTTTGAGATGGGGTCTTATATAGACCAGACTGTTCTTGATCCCACTTGTAGCAGAGTCTGACCTTGAACTTGTGGTCTTTTTGCCTCTGGTTAATTACTGTAACTTTGTCCAAAGTGTTTACATTTCGCTTCCGGTTTTGGAGCGGATGTAGCCTGTGGATGGTCTGCTCTCCTGCTTCTGAGCCCAATATGAGGCACTATTGTCATTGTTGGGAACTCAAAGCAGGGCTGGCTGCTTACTTCATAGTGACCAGAAAGAAGAGAAAGACATGCTGAGAATGTGATGTGTCCCCAGTGAGATGTTGCCTTTAACTAGGCCCATTTTCTAGCATGCCCACTGTAGTGAGGATCCACTGAGGTGTTCGTTCACTGACTAGGCGAGAGTCTTTAGCGTCTGATCTTGGCTATGGCAGTCAGACCTTTAACATGTGTCTCTGTGGGAAACTCTCAGCACCCACATTATAACGGAGATCATTTGTCTTTGAATTTTAATCACCTGGACTTGGGGACCAAGGATAAATTTCTGATAGGCAACATCTTGCATGACTAGCCCCCGTGTTGTGTGTGCCTGCATTGTAACTTTCAACTTCTGCTTTTATTTTATTGTATTTTAGTATCAGGGTCTCACTATATAGCCAGGGCTGACTTCAAGCCTGCTATCAATCCTCCTGCCTCCACCATGTGAGTACTGGGATTATGGGAGTGTACCAGCATACCTGGTTTCCCTTTTGTAAATCTCTAAATTTTGAAGTCATTAGGTTTTGTAAGGAACCAGGGCTTGCTTGTGCTTTGACTTTAAATTGCCTTACAAAAGTGGTTTCCCCTCACCGTTTCTCAAGTCTTAGGGGATTTCTTAGCCTCTTTGGCATGGCTCTGAGTTCTAGCTACCTTCTTATTCTCTTGTGACCATATCCCCTAAGCACCAACATTTGTGATAGAAATTCTTTAAGGAAATCAGTTCTGAGGGAGTATTTGAATTCTTAAGATTTA
The DNA here is from genome assembly GCF_000317375.1 of Microtus ochrogaster. Lineage (NCBI taxonomy): Eukaryota > Metazoa > Chordata > Mammalia > Rodentia > Cricetidae > Microtus > Microtus ochrogaster. The sequence continues at coordinate 76,505,489 of NC_022016.1, read as the reverse complement.
CCCTCTGTTTTTATATTTACATACTAGATTTCAAATGCTTTCCCTAGCTAACTAGGGAAATAAATTAAATTTTAGAAATAAAATTTAAGTCTCTTTGCAAACACTTTTTTCCTAAATCCTAAACTCCAGATACGAACAAGGAGTTTTGGAACATAGCCCCTTCTAAACTGGGCTCTGTGGACTGAGTCCTGGGATAGACAGTGTCCAAGCTAACTGGGCTCTGTAGAGGGAGTCCTGGGATAGACACTGTGGAGTGAGTCCTGGGATAGACAGTGTCCAAGCTGACTGGGCTCTGTAGAGGGAGTCCTGGGATAGACACTGTGGAGTGAGTCCTGGGATAGACAGTGTCCAAGCTGACTGGGCTCTGTAGAGGGAGTCCTGGGATAGACAGTGTCCAAGCTCCATCGTCCCAGCTGTTATTCTTAGAAACCAGCATTGTATTGTGTGTTATCCACATTTTCTTTCTTTTTTTTTTTTAAGGGGCCAAAGAATTTATTTTTTATTGATTTTTATTGAGCTATACGTTTTTCTCTGCTCTCCTCCCTGCTTCTCTCCTCCCCTTCAACCCTCTCCCAAGGTTAAGGGGCCAAATTAAGGGTTAATTTGAACCTTGTTAAATTTGTTGTACCTACCAGATAACTGGTCCTTAAAGAGAGGAACAAAAGAGAAGTCTGGGCTGCAGATACCAGTGGCAGGCTTTTGTTTGTTTTAGCCACAGAAATAACTTCCTCTACTATCAGTAATCTATGAAAACTATTGCTTCTAAGTATGATCATAAACGCTTACTTTCCAACGTAGGTTACAGTTTGGAGGCTATAAGCAAGCCATGTTTCTGTGTTTTTTTTTTAAATTTATTTATTTATTGAGGATTTCTGCCTCCTCCCCGCCACCGCCTCCCATTTCCCTCCCCCTCCCCCGATCAAGTCCCTCTCCCTCATCAGCTTGAAGAGCCATCAGGGTTCCCTGACCTGTGGGAAGTCCAAGGACCGCCCACCTCCATCCAGGTTTAGTAAGTTGAGCATCCAAACTGCCCAGGCCCTGTTATCCACATTTTCACACACATGTATTTTAAAGTTTTTTTGGGGGGTGTTTTTGGTTTACATGTGTGTGTGCATGTGTGTGTATGTACATGTGTGCAAATATTTACATAGCACACATGTCAGGGTCAGAGAACAGCTTGGGGTAATCAGTTCTTTCCTTCTACCATGTGGGCTCTGGGAATCAAATTCACGTCTATTTTGCAGCAAATGCTTCTCCCTCCCAAGCCGCGACTCACTCTTTAAAATGGTAGGGTTTTTTTTCTTCTTTTCCTCATTTTATTTTGTACCCACATTGGTCTTTTTCCAAGTATGGAAAATGTTCCTCAGGCTATTTTTATAAAGATATGAAATTGAATGATAAATAATGGATTATAATTTCACAGTTTGGTGGGGGAAATACTAATATTGAAGCACAAACCACTTGGAGTTTAACACTTCCCCATTATTTCCCTCAGTCAACTCTCTTTAAAAAAACATGAATCAATATTTAGTGTTTTCGGCGGTATTTGGGAAACAAAACAAGTCTGCCTTGAGGTCTAGCACACAGTGCTGATGTGCTATAAATAATTTGGTAAGCGTGTGCTGCTCTTTAGTATTTAATATTTAACTTAATAAAGAATGCAAAACCCTAAGTCATCATGGTTGTCCTTAATTGAACCTGTGGCTCTCTTCCCTGAGCTGTTAGCCCGAAATTCTCCCTTGAAGATAAAATTGTCCTTTTTAAAAAGAAGAGTGAAAGAGCTGAGTCTGTTGTCACATGCTCGCTCTTGTCCTAGCGCCCTGCAGGCTGAGGCAGACAGATGGCCTAGAATTCAAGGCTAGGCTGGGCACATAGTTCCAGGCCAGCCTGTGTTATAGGACAGTTGGGTTTCAGAGAACCCCAAAGCAAAACAAAAAACAGTGGAAGGGCTGGGGGCTCAGTGGTAAGGCAGTGGTCGTCCTAGATTTGGTCCTCAGCACTAAGAACCCAAGCCAAGGTAGCGAAAGCATGCGCCCGTACAGTGCAGTAGGGAGATGCCAGAGCCGGAGCGCCAGCCGTTACCCCTCATGTTGAAATCCCTAAAGCTCTGAATTCCAAAAACCTTTTCTTTAAATTTATGGCATTTTTTGTTTGAAAGCAAAGCCTGTCTTGAATTAATGTGTAGCTATTTCTAATCTTCATTACACTTATAAATATTTATGTGCTGTACTGCAGAAATAGTAACGTGCTTGTGAGATTTGCATGCCTGGTTACCCCAGAGTGTACTTGAGGTCTAGTTCTGTACTGTAATTTATGTAATGTATGCATATTACCTTTCTGCATTTGTGAATTTGAAAAGATCCAGAAAGCTCTTGGGTTAAAGGACGAAGGCGGAAAGGCAGGGTGCTGCCCCCTGAGCATGCACTACTGACAGCTGTCTGTAGGGTGACATTTCCTCAGCTGAAGACAGGACAGTCATTCATTTTACATTCATTCTCTATGACACAGAGACACTTTAGGGAAGACGCAGAGTGAGCAGGCTTACCATGACTGTTATAGGTGTGCCTGGGGTTTGCTTTCTGTTTGTCTCATTTGCTGTCTGTGAATGTCCATGCTCAACTTTTTTAAACGTTACCCTTTGATTTCTCATTTATAAAATAGTTGTGGTTAGGGCTGGTGGCATGGCGTAGCAGTTAAAAAGGTCTTGCTGTGTGAGTGTGACACTCCTGGAACTAATGTTGGAAGGAGAGAACTGACTCTTAAAAGTTGTCTTTTTTTTAAAAATAAAAAAAGTTGTTGCCTTTTGATTTCTTCCCACATGTGCACCTTAGTATGTAACCCCCCCCACACACACACTAAAATAGCTGATACAGAAGTTCTTCAAAGCTGGGTGTGATTGCTCTTGCCTATAACCTTGACATTTAGGAGACTTGAGGCAAGAGAATTTCTGTGAATTCCAGGCCAGTTTGGGTTACAGACTCAAGTGAGACCCTGTCTCAAAAAGCTAAAATAAAAGTAAAAGGAGCCATCTCATAAACTCATTGTGACAACGTAAACATGACGGAAGTGAAGTGCAAGCATAGTGTCTGGCTCAGGACACATGGTATTGATAACAAAGCCAGTGTCTATGTTTGATTTAGTATTACACAGGAAGTACACATTGGGTCCCATTATGAAAGCCTGTGTTCCAGTTCATTAGTTCATAGCAAGGAGTGAAGCCTTTGGCCATCTGAGTTTCTGAAAGCAGGTGATATAGGATGCCAAGTTTATATACAGCATCAGGTCAAGGGGAGTTTCATGTTACAGATGTTTAATGGCATTGATGTTGACAGGAAGATGCAGCATCTCTATGTTAGAGACACACATGTTAACACAACCCAGTCATCTTACCTGGGATCAACAAAACTTGTATTTTGGCCTTCTGGTTCTAGGTTTGACCCACTTTCTGTAATGCTAATTGTGCCAAGTTAAAATCAGTTTAAGTATATTTGAATAAGTTTTTACATTTGCTTATGACCTTGTTACTGTATCCTAATGGAAGCATAAAGCCGGGGCTGGAGAGATGGCTCAGTGGTTAAG
>NC_022016.1:76497591-76501754 GCF_000317375.1 Microtus ochrogaster | reverse complement strand
ATAATAAATAAATAAATAAATAAATAAATAAATAAATAAATACCTGAGAGAGCTTAATTCTAGACACAAAAATACAAGAGTTTAAAAAAAAAGAATTATTGCCATTGTGCAGGGTTCCTTCCTGTCCTTTATCTGTCCCGCTTCCAAGAGCAAGTGTATCTGTACCCATGACTTCTGTCTTCACTGCACTGATATATTGCCGTTCCTGCCCCAGGATTGGCTGATGGTCCAAGTTCCAGCACTGGCTAGGTACATACCCTCCTGGTGTGCTCAGTGCTGAAGCATTTTGACATCTGTTCACATTCTTTGTCTGCACGATGCCCACTATCGTTTATTCGTTTTTTTTTTTTTATTTACAGAAGGGTGGTTGGTGACCAATTAGGGGGAAAGATACAAGAATACACCCTGTCTCATTAGAAACAGTGATGAGGCACTCATATCCATTATCATGTGAGACAGTAGGAGTGCTATGCTTGGACACAGGTCAGAGACTTCGGATGGAAAGTCAGTTGTAGCTGTGAGAGATTTGCAGCAAGTCAGGTGAGACTCTTGTTTAAGACAAATGTATTTTAAGCAAAGTAAAAATGTACATTCAAATAGAAGTTTAAGTGGCTTGGGGGACAGTCTTGGCTTCGTGAAAGGATAGCAAGATTGGTTTAAATGGCAAGCTGATCTTCTCCAGGGAGTTTTAAATATGTTTGTGCAAAACTTTTCCCAACACAGTAACTTGTGAAGCAGTATAACCCATGTTTATAATTAAACAGGTTTTCATAGATAGCATGGTATACTGGCTTCAAGCCAGATTCTGTGAGTCACTTAAGGCCTTCCCCTCTTCTTTCTTTGCAGCGCTGGATCCAGGATCCAGGACCTCGTGCCTGCTAGGCAAGAATCTGAGCTCCATCCCCAGCTCTTCATATTTTGGAGTAGCTAATGTATGCTAAAAATATATTGAACTGACTTTCTCAAAGCTTATAAAAATGTTGGAGAGCTAAGTAGTTACAATTAACGTAAAAATATAGATACGCTAGGGTTGAAGAGATGGCTTAGCAATTAAGATCACTTTCTGCTTTTGAAGAGGACCCAGAGTCTGCATGGTGGCTTACCTCTTATGCAACTCCAGCTTGTTATGACACCCTCCTCTGGCCTCCTCAGGCACTGCATGCATGTGTCACATATACATTTGAAGAAGGACACTAAAAAGAAATCCCACACTAGCTCAGAATTGAGTATAATAAAAGGTTACTTATTTAGGGATAAACTCACAGAGCACAATCCTCTGACAGAATGGGAACAGCAACCGAATCCTACAGGGGGGAGGTGGAAGGCCACGTTTTACATTGGCATATATAGTATAAGAGGCCACGCCCAACTGGGTGGGTATCTTAAAGGCTACTGGTGGTAGGAATTCCTACAGCATAAATTTTTGCAGGCAAGACATCCATACACATAAGAAATAAATTTAAAAGTATAAAAAATAAGTAATTACTTTGGCACTGTCTTGATTTCATGTTTATATAACGTTATTATTAACCTGTAATTGTTTTATGTTACTTTTCAAAATGCAATTGAAAAAAATTTGGTCAAAAAACATGAGTGTGGGGGTGGGGGAAATGGTTGAGCAAATGGAGGTGCTTATCAAGCCTGCCGACCTAAGTTTAGTCCCTGGGACCCATATGGTGAAGTAGAAAAATTCACTCCTGGAAGCTGTCCTCTGACCACCTGCATGCCGAGATGCAGCCCTTCCCCCCATAAATAAATGTAATAAAAAGGAAAAGCCTCCTGGAATACATACATGTAATCCCAGTACTTAGGAAGTGAAGGAAGAAAGATTAAGAATTCAAGGTTATCCTTAGCTACATAGCTAGTTTGAGACCTGTGCTACTCTGTCTCAACAGATAACTCAGAAAATTATTAGAAAAAGAAAAAAGTTTCTTCTGTTTTATCTGGAGTGTTGAATAGCTTGAATTGGGGCTAAATAAGCATATTTTAAGTAAATTGTGTTTGTTAATGAGTAGGATGCCGAAGAGAGGAGTCTGGATCTATGTATGCATTTATCTGACACCTCCCAGGTCCCAGGCAGTCACTAATCTCTAGGAGACAGGTTGAAGGTAATCACGTGAGATGATCATTAGACTTTGTCCTGTGTGACAAGGAAAACAGGGGTCAAAGATGCATGACACAGAATAATAACCATTGCGGCAGAGACAGCTGAGGAGAGAGCAGTTCCTGTGTCCAGTGTGGGGAGATTCAGAGGGAACCCTGTGAGCAGGAACCCTGTGAGCAGGAACCCTGTGAGCAGGAACCCTGTGAGCAGGAACCCTGTGAGCAGGAACAAGGGAAATTACAAACTTTTGGTGCTTGTTCTTCTTTCACCTGGAGTGGTCTATGTGTTATTTAAAGCAGGTATGCGCACACACGTGCAGGATTTATGTAGATTGGGCAAAGTTGATAAGGCATGTTTGAAATAAGTCACATATAAGTAAAGGGAAGTTTCCTTCCTTGAGCTGGCAAGTTTGATGAACCAAATCAAAAGCACATAAACAAGAAGAGAAAGTGTGTCCAAGTTTATCAGGGCACCTGGAACCACACAAAATAGGCGACTTTGAGGAATCAGATGCCTGTGGCTTAGCATCTTTGTACAGGGGAGAGTAAACTGAGGAGCTGGTGACCCTTCTAAGGGGGGGGGAGTAAGTGATTTTGGGGAGTGGGAGGACCCAAAGAACAGGCAGCGACATGAGACAAAATTCCCCTGGCTCTGTGTGGTTTGATTTCCAACTTCTTCCTCTGTGATCCACCTGGTTGCTAATCACCCTTGGTTAATACAGTTTTGGTAAGGAAGCTACAGGCAACCCTGTTCTGTCCAGTGGATATGCTCCTTAGGAAGACAAGGAGACTCAGGAGACCTTTAGGCTGCTGCTTAAGGTATCATGTTTGGGAGTGCTTGTTCTTGTTACTTGAGTTTTTAGGGTCAAAGTCTGGCTCCTGGAGCCCTAACAAATTATACTCAGTCTACCTGCCTTCAGTGGGCCAGTTAAAGCAGCAAGTAATAGTGAGAAGCAGAGAAGAGGTTTGTTCAGTGTGGTCATGCTGGGATGTGGGAATACGAAGAGGGCCAGTGTCCCTCGTTCCAAGTCTATCTTCAGGGTCCAGACTTCAGGCTTAGATTTAAATAGAGGGCAGATGTATGCATAGCTAAGCAGTTGAGTCAAGGTATAGTCCTGCCCATCACTGACCCATCATTGGCTTCTGATTCCTGGTCTGTTTTCCAAGAAGCTGGCATTGTGTGAAATCTCTCCGATAAATAAATCTCTCTGCAGGTACCAGCATTCCTGGGAAATTCCAATTCCTTGGGGCCCATGATCTGAAGGGTCATAATAACTGAAGGGAGGAGGCACATGTGTTTTTTTTTTGTTTGTTTGTTTGTTTGTTTTTTTTTTTAGAATACTGCTTTTGCCTGCCTAGTTACATGCTGAACTCTGATAAAATGTGTCACACTTGAGAATAGGGCCTGTTTAGTTTTAAAGAGTATCACTACAATTTGTATTTGCTGTACTTAAGGTAGGAGCATGGAAGGAGCATAAACCTTGCGCCAGCTTTACACAGGTGTCCTGCATGATTTCCTCATTAAGTATTTGGGACAACTTTGTGAGTATAAGTCAGGTCTTCATTTCACAGACAGGTAAACTAGAGTCAGAACAGAAGAGATCTGGTCGAGGCTGCATAGTTGGTTCACTGGCAGAGCTGGATTTCAACTCCACAGCTACCTCGTTTCATTATAGTGTTGTCTATAGATACATTCTTTATCTCTGGATGATGGCGGAAGATACAAAATAATCCCACACTAATTCAGATTTATGTATAATAAAGGGCTATTTATTTAAGGGAGACTCATAGATCACAGTCCTCTGCACGAACGGGGAACAGGAACAGAGTCTAGCAGCTGGAAGCGAGAGAGGAAGCAAGAGAGCGAGCACAGGCTTTACAGTATAGTATAAGAGACCACGCCCAAGTGGGCTGGTATCTTAAAGGCTATTGGCTGAAGGAGCTCCCACAACACCTCCCCCTTTTGTTTAATAAGAGAGTTCTAAACCCAATTCAAAACTATGTAACTAGAAACAGATATCAAGTATAAGATTAGAATTACAACCAGCATAAACTATATA
>NC_022016.1:76492669-76497491 GCF_000317375.1 Microtus ochrogaster | reverse complement strand
CCTCTGCCTCCTGAGTGCTGGGATTAAAGGCGTGTGCCACCACCGCCTGGCGTCAGCATAAACAATATTAAGCAAGGAACATATCCTAACATTTTAATAAACATTCTATCCTAAGGAGTCTAAGTCTTGCATTGGAAATGGCTTTACTAGATCATAAGAAGACAATAACTACAACTATCTACTCTTCAACTCCATCGAAGGCCTGAGAAGGGGGATAATATCATTTGAGTAGGCAGGAAGTGCGATCAAGCAGCTTCCAAATTGTGCAGCGTATGAGAGAGACAACTGGCTACCTGGGCAATCACCCAAAGTCTCACTTGCGATGTTGAAGCAACCAACTTTGGCTAAGGCCTAGAGTAACTGACAGACCATTTTCAAAGGCAGGAACATTTTCAGAACCGTCTTACCCTGTCTTGGAAAGGTTTGGCAGTCTTTTTTCTTGTATCCTGCTTGTCCAGTCTGGACATCGTGCACTTTGTCAGTGGTCGAGGCATTGGCAATTCCTTACCCATTTTTTTTAATGAGATAATATTGAAAACAAAGCTTATTTCTAGAATCAAATAAAGGGATATAGAAGAAAAATCACATAAGCCTTGCAGAATACCTTCCATAGTATAAGCAAAATTATTATTGAACTCCTGGATGTTATCAGTTTTTTTGTAGATTTTCAGATCTTTGCTGTCGTAAGGCAATTAAAATGAATTAGAGTAGATGTAATAACCATTATTGGCTAGCAAGTGTCACAGTTGCAGTTGCCAAGAGACGCTAGCAGCAGTGAACAGCACATGTTGCATACTTAGGTACTGAAAAATATGTTTTGTTTAACAAATTAAGAGCAGTTATTAAGGTGATCAAACGATTCCGAGAGTTGGGGCCCAGGACAAAGAAAAGCCAGTGTGAATGGTGGACCACGTGCACCGCGGGGACAGCAGGCAGCAGCGTGTGGGCTGGCATGTAATGCACAGAGAGGGAGCGTGTGGGTCGCGAGCCAGGCAGTGCTGAGCAGCAGCTTGTTGTGTGTGAGAGCTGGCTAGAGTGGAGGGCAGGAGAGTCAGTTCCCATTGCGCCACGTGGCTGGCAGACCAATCCCAAAAAGTGTGGACTGTTCCCCACATTTGGGCACCAGATGACAGCAGAATATACAAAACAATCCCACACTAGTTCAGATTTATGTATAATAAAGGGTTATTTATTTAGGGGAGACTTACAGAACATTGTCATAGATCACAGTCCTCTGTACTAACGGAAAGCAAGAACAGAGTCTAGCAACCGGAAGTGAGAGCTAGAAGCAAGAGAGCGAGTGCATGGTTTACAGCTACATTTATAGTATAAGAGACCATGCCCAAGTGGGCTGGAATCTTAAAGGTTGACTGAAGGAGTGGAAGGAGCTCCCACAGCATCTGGGTATATGTGCGTGCGTGTGTATGTTTGTATGTATGAATGATGTATGTAATTCTAGAAATTGGATTGAAATGATTTTGTACATTTAAAGACTAAATTTCACATAAATGGTATCTGTGGCCTTGGAGCCTAAATGGAGAATATTTTGAATATTTTCTAATTAATAAAAATTCTTATTTATTGTCAGTGGGGTGTGTGTGTTTGTGTGTGTGTTGTACAGCTAATGTGCCATGGCACAGGCATAGTATGGAAGCCAGAAGACTATTTTTGGGAGTCCACCCCTCCCGCCAAGGTTTCCAGGTCAAGTTGTAGGGCCTGTATAGCAAGCAGTTTTACCCACTGAGCCATCTCACTTGCCCTTGAAGATTAAGAAATTTTACTTTATGTTTATGCTTGCATGTATGTAATTGCCTGGTATGTGTACAGTGCCCAGTGAGGTCAGAAGAGGCCTGGAATTGGAGTTACAGGTGCTTGTGAGGTAACAGGTGGTACCATGTGGGTCCTGGGAATGGAACCCAGGTTCTCTGCAAGAGCAGCAAGTGTTCTTAACCAGAGAATCATCTCTCTACCTGATAGATGGCTTTTTAAGTAGAATCCTGAAGTTCATCTAAAGTGATAAAACTTACTCAGAGTACTTTGAATACAGCAGATTTAATACTGAGCTTCTTAAAATGACCTTCCTACTCCAGATACAATATTTCAGACTCTGCTGGGAAAGAAAAATATTTATTATTGTTTGAGATCAAAGAAAAATGAAAAATTTAATTATAATGATGACATGCCCTACAGCCTTTGATTGGAACACAGAGAGATCCAGGGAAGTTTTATTTCCCCACAGTATTATAAAGGGAAAGATTGTGTTTTTAAAAATGACTCATGGCCGGAATGGTTATAATGCAGTCCTGGGCTTCAGCTAGAATTCTCTGAGGGTGAGCAGGAATTAGCTTGTTAAGGAACCTGTAACGTGTGCAAACACTGCAGGCAAGAGAACAGCCTGTGAAAATCCCTAGGCATGAAGGTGACTGACTGGTTCCGGGAGCTGGAAAGTCAGCCTCGACCACAGGAATGCTGGGGCTCTTGGATCAGATCTCAGCAGGTTAGGGCCACTGAAGATTGTTTTGCTTTACATATTTATATGTATTTTGAAACAGTCTCAATATGTAGTTTAAGCTGGCTTGGAGCTTGCTGTATAGATCAGCCTGGCTCAGACTTCAAAGCAGTTCTGCTGGTCTTGATAGTAGGATTCAGTGGGTACCTCTTGGGAGTGGTTTCAGATACTGTTTTCTGGAAGAAAGAACCGAACTGACAAATGTGTGTGTGTGTGTGTGTGTGTGTGTGTGTGTGTGTGTGTGTGTGTGTGTGTGTAGTGGGGTTTACAGCAAAGGAGACAGCTTACTAAGAAAGGAGCCACAGAAGGGGTGGATTGGATCAAATTGCTGCTAGTGCCTTTACCAGGAGCCAGCATGCAGTCACTCTGCTGCCCAGGCCTGAAACTCTCTGGTCCCTTCAGCGTTCCTCTCTGGAGTCTGGGACACTTTGCGCTTGCTTTGCTCTGTGTTATGACTGTTTATGTGTTAGACTTTCTGCCCTCTCCCGACCATGTTTTCTAAGCGTCTGTCAGTTGTTTTGTAGAATGCTCCATATTCTGATTCTCTGGAGCAGTTGCTTCCAGTTGTCTCTTTTAGGGTTTTATAATTCCTAAACCAAATGTTAGCAACATCACTGGCCTGTCTGGCTGTGTCTTGTGATTTTAAAATCTGCTTTACAATGTGAGCAGCTCCAGGATGAGTATGCAGCTTTTACTTTTTTTTTTTTTAGCTTACTTTTCATTCTATTCTCATTGGTTGTTTGTAACCTAATTAATGTTTTTGTATTCTGCCTTTATTATTTTGGAGAGAAGATAAATATAGGTGCATAAGAAGGTTATTAAATGCCAAAGGGATGCTTTTCTTAGCAGTGTTTTCATTAGATGTGTGTTATTAGTAAAGAACTCTTTGATCAGGGGCTGGAGAGATGGCTCAGTGGTTAAGAGCACTGATTGCTCTTCCAGAGGTCCTGAGTTCAATTTCCAGCAACCATGTGGTGGCTCACAACCACCTATAATGAGATCTGGTGCCCTCTTCTGGCCTACAGGCAGGATACTGTATAAATAAATAAATCTTAAAAAAAAAAAAGAAAGAAAAAGAAAAAAAAAGAACTCTTTGATCGTGCTTGGTAGTGAGGATATTCTCCCCCTAAAATGTATGTCTTTGTTCTTGTATTTATTTGTAAATAGAATAAAAACAAGTTGTCTTCATTGCATCCACTTCTGAACATGAGTTCCATGGCTTAAAGATTTGGAGGTTAAATATCTGTGACTCCAAGGGAGGCAATTTTGCAGTCATGTGGAATCAGCTTGTTTTGATTTTTTTCTCATATAGGTGGGATGTGGGAAATACCAATTATTCCACAAATATTACGTATTTATTAAACTCCTTCTCCTACATTTTACTTTATTTTGTGTGACCGGTTTATGTTCAGGAACATTTCCCGGATGTCAGCTCTGTGCCCCTTGTGTTCATGTTCCTCCCAGTGTAGTGAGGGGACAGGAGAGACAACAGTGTCTCACAGGAGATGTTTTTTTGAGCACCTAATGTATACCAGCACTGTACTAAAGCATAAGATAAGGCAAGACAGTGCCTCTCTCACCTCTGAGGCATGCCCACAGGGTGTCCATGTACAGAACACATGCAGGAGGCTGGTGCTCAGGGATGAGAATCCAGAGCCGACAGCTAAAGCACTTTGATGAGCAGCAACCAAACAGGCTGAGCAATGACTTCTGGGGACCGCATGGATAAGCTGAGCACCTTTTCTAAAGTGCGATCCTTTGCCTTTTGCCAGCATCATCGGGGGGAGATTCTTAAACCCCAGAGAAACGCTGGGCTACAGTGAAGGGGCATGAGGAGGGATAAACATGATAGTGAGGAGGTACATATGGTTCTGCACTCAGGTTGGTTTGTATAAACTACAAAACCATGTTCATTTAGCTGGTCATTCCCCGCAAAAAAATTTCTTTTGGGGCAGGTAATGGGCAGAAGGAATGGTCAGTTCTGTAAATTTTTGTTGGTTTTTAGCTCCCAGCTGACTCTAAAAACAGTTGTCTGTAACCTTTTATTTACTGAGTGTTTTGTTTTTCTTTTAGTCCAAGGACAAAATGATGAGAGGCTCTCGAAGAGGCTGCGTTAGACTCAGGGTGAGTATTCCTTCATTTTATGAAGACTAATTTCAACAGAAAGGATATATTTTGATGGTGTGCTGGAGCCTGGATTTAACTTAATTTCCTTTCTTAGCCATTGGGCCATACAACCAAGTTACAGGGAAGAAAATCGGGTTTCTTCAAGTAACTTCTAGAAGTATCAGGACCAGAACACCAGATTCAATT
>NC_022016.1:76461587-76492098 GCF_000317375.1 Microtus ochrogaster | reverse complement strand
GTGTGTGTGTGTGTGTGTGTGAGTCCTGTGGACCGAGAGCTGTAGGGCTCCACGGCATGGCACAGGACAGCAACAGAATGTCCAGAAGAGTCCCAGTGAAGGCCCGGCACGGATGGTGCAGCAGAGACCAGGGGCCTCGAACCAGACCAATGATTCTTTGTGATAAACACCCATATATAAAAATATATGGGAAAAGGTGCTGCTTTTAGCTGCTCCTTCAGTTTCTGCAGCTGTTGAGTTAGGGAGAGCTCCAGAGCAGTGCATGGCCGGGGCCACAGCTCCCAGATTCACTCTTCTGTACTGATTCCCTTCTCCGACGAGGCCCCTCAGCTTCTCGCCGCTTTCTCCATTCGTTTGTTTGCTTTCTGTCATCTCCCTTCCTCCCCACCCGTATCATTTTTTGTTTGTGGTGCTTTGAACTGAACATAGGGTGCACCCTTACTTTTGGAGATGTGAATATATTTGGTAAACATTGTTACCTTTATTAACATTCTACCAAGAATTGGAAAACAATTCTAAGCTTAGACATAATGGGAAAAGTCTTGAACTGAGATGGGAGTAAGTGGCTGTTTGCAGAATGGAAAGTAGACTAACTCGAATATATGGCAATATAAAGATTTTTAAAAAGCAACTTAGGCTGTTCCCTGCTCCCCTCCCGCCTTGGTCTTCCTTTTCGTTGTTTTGAAACAGAATCTCACCATTGCAGCTTGGTCCTGAATTCGTGATGCTCCTTTAGCTGCAGCTTTTCCAGTACTGGGGCTGCAGCATGACCAATCACACCTTCCTTCTACTTCTGTATTTTTAAATTTTCCTGTGGTTCCTCTTGTGGTCAGATTGCTTTCCTGAGTACTTGGTATCGATCCCAGTTTCCACTTGCTCTGGTTTTAACTGCTTTCTTGGCTTGAGATTTGCCGGTGGTGAGGCCCTGCCAGGGCTGTGTTGAAACAGCAGGTCAGCTGATTGTATTTGGGGTCAGGCCTCTGTCTTGTTGGTATAGTTAATGTGCTGGCTTAGTTCTTGGTTTTGGTTTTTAAATATAGTTGAATTCTTAACCCTTGCGCCTAGCACTCAGGTTAAGAGAGAACTTCGCCAGCTGCCCGAAAGCTCGGTACATCCCCCAGTCAGGTTATGGCTCTAGCCTCCTCTAACTAATCACCCTCTGCATTGCTTTATAATTTTATAGTGTGACATCCTGAAATTTTATAGTTTTTAAGTAGAAAATTTTAGATGTTTTACTGTGTTTCCCAGGCTGGTCTCCAGTTCCTGAGCTCAGGTGATTCTTCTGTCTCTGCCTCTCGGGTGCTGCCGGGATCACAGTGTGCCAGAACCCAGCAGTTTTGTAGATTCAGTTTGCTTATTTTAAAACTTGGTGCCTTTTGTTCACAGTTCACCTGCTGAACCATCCTGCCCTTAGGCCTGTGGGATTTGCATTGTGTCTAATATTCCCCAGTAAGATTTGGAATCACCAGGAAGATGGACCTCTGGACATAGCTATTGGGAATTGTTCTGACTAGGTTAACTGAGATGGAAAGACTTGCCCACTGTGGGTGGCACCATTCCCTGGGCTGGGATCCTGGACTATATAGCAGGAGAAAGGGAGCTGAAATTGACCCTTTATCCCTTGCATTGCTTTTGTCTCAGGGTATTCTATCACAGCAACTAGACCAGAAACTAAGACAATATATTATTTTGCCTTAAGGAAAGAAAGGTAAATTTCATATATGCTAACATGATGGACCTTGAGGGTGGTATGCTAAGCTAGCCACAAAACACAAACATTATTGTGAGTCCTATTAGATATGAAGAGTCATCAAATTCATACAAACTGGAATAAATTGGTGGTTTCCAGCATAGGCATGGAAAACAAGAAGCTATTTGGTGAGTATGGAGTTGTTTGAGTTTAGAAATGTAGTTTCTGATTCGGTGGTGGTTGAGCATGTCTTTAATCCTATCACTTGGAAGGCAGAGACAGGTGGATCTCTATGAGTTCAAGGCCAGCCTGGTCTATAGAGTGAGTTCCAGGATAGCCAGGGCTACACAGAGACACCCTGTCTCGAAAAATGAAAAAAAAACAAAAACCCAGAACAACTTGCATGGCCTACCATGAGAGGGAACTCACACCCGAGGACCAGGACTCAGGGGCTGGAACCCCAGAGACTTAGGATATCACCAAAAATGACTGGCAGAAGGAGAGAGAGAGGGAGCAGGGGAGGGAGTTTCTAGAGCTGGATGGCAATGACAGTTGCACAGAAGGATAAATGTCCTTAATACTGCAGACCTGATATTTTTGTCACCATGCAAAAAACTGAATTTTCCACATTTTTTTTTTCATTTTTGGTTTTTTTTTTTTTGAGCCAACATTTCTCTGTTTATCCCTGACTGTCCTGGAACTTGCTTTGTAGACCAGACTGGCCTCCAACTCACAGAGATCTGTCTGCCTCTGCCTCCAAAGTGCTGGGATTAAAGACCTGTGCCACCACCACCTCCTGGTTCCACAATTCTACAGGCAGACAACTCACTTGGATTTTCTGCTAAGACTTATAGGACTGAAGTCAAGAAGTTGATTGGGATGAGTCCTTATCTGGAGGCTCTAAGAAAGAACCCTTTTTAGGCTGTTGGTCAGATATAATTGTTTGCAGTTAAACTTCTGAGGACTCTTGGTTGCTGTCACTTGTGGTCCTTAACTCTGCTTTTGGGGGTTGTGCTCACCTGCCATATCTCGTCTCTACAGGAGTCAACAGTTCACATCAGCCCCTGATGTGAATCACTCCGACTTCCCATTCTGCTGCCTCTGCAGAAAGCACTGTTTTTAAAAGGCTCATGCAATTCAGTTATGTCAGAAACTCTTTTTGCTGTTTCATTTAACATAAGCACTGCAGTGATCTCATCATATCCCAGGAGAAGAGATTATTCCAAGAACAAATGTCATTCTTAGAATCATGCCTGCTGCATAGCAGGACAGAGAACCTACAGGAACCTGCTTTTAATTTACCCTTTGGTTGGTTGACTGAAAGAGGGAAGCTATAAGCTTGAGTTTGAGTTTTCTTTAATTGGGAATTATAATTCCTTTCTAGTGGGAATCTGTGAGCATTAGGTACTTGGCACATCAGTGGAGGAGGGTAATGTATTTATGACAGTGCTGGGATGCAGTTCAGTTGGCAGTGCTTCCTAGCATGCACAAGGCCCTGGGTTCGATCCTCAGTGCTGCATAAAACTAGGCTTAGGTAGTGCATGCCTGCCTCTATTCCCAGCCCTGAGAGGGTTGAGGCGGGAGGAACAGAAGTTCAAGGTCATCTTCTGTTACGTAGTGAGTTTAAGGCCTGTCCTACTTTCTATTGCTGCAATGAAACAACCATAACCAAAAAACAAGTTGGGGAGGAAAAGGTTTATTTGGCCTTCACTTCCACACTGTAGTCCATCGCTGAAGGAAGCTAGGACAGAAACCCTAACACGGCAGGAACGTGGAGGCAGGAGCTGACACAGAGGCCGTGGAAGGGTGCAGTACCAGATGTAGCAATTACTTCAGGAGTCAGATATTGAGGTAGAAACCTGATAGATCCAAAGAGCTACAGAGGAATGATCAGCTGACCCTGTTTCTCCACACTATGAGATCAAAAAGGCCTGCAAATCCTTCTAAATCCCTACCTATTCCTTCGTGTGTCTCTCTATCCTAATTTGTGTCAGCCAAAAACTCTATGGTTAATTCTGGTCAGCTGAATGTTGACTCCACCCTTTGATTCAAGGTTTAACTTTATTGGCAGTCTTGGGAGTGTCAGAGTACAATGAAAATATCCCACAATAGAGGGGTGCTGCTTACTGGCTTGCTCCATATGGCTTGCTCACTCTGCTTTCTTTTCTTTTTTTGTTTTTGTTTTTGTTTTTATTTTTATTTTTATTTTTTTTGAGACAGGGTTTTTCTGCAGCTTTGGTGCCTGTCCTGGAACTAGCTCTTGTAGACCAGGCTGGCCTCAAACTCACAGAGATCCACCTGCCTCTGCCTTCCAAGTGCTGGGATTAAAGGCACGCACTACCACCGCCTGACTTCACCCTGCTTTCTTATAGGACCCAAGACCACCAGCCCAGGGATGGTACCATCCACAAAGGGCTGGGCCCTCCCCCATTGATCACTAATTGAGATAATGCTCTTCAGGCTGGCTTGCAGTCTAATCTTGTAGAAGCATTTTCTTAATTGAGGTTTCCTCCTCTCAGAGGGCTATAGTTTGTGTCAAGTTGACATAAATCTAGCCAGCACAAGGCTAGACTGAGATAAATGAGATCCTACCCCAAAAAGAAGAGGGGAAAAAAAGACATTGTCCTTTGGCTTCCTGTGTGAGAAACATCTGGGTGTTTGTTTACAATATAGGTTTCCAGGAGCCCCTTCTACACACCTTATTTTAGAGTATGATTCTAGAATCTTTAGTTTTGAGCGGATTGTCTGATTGATGGTGTTATGCAGACAAGATCACTGTAGAAAGACTCTGTGATGTATGCAGGATCTCAGGGAGCCCATGTCTTACTGTCTGAGACACTAGCACATCTAGTTCAGATGCCCTGCAGGGTCAGGCTTGGCAATCTTGTTTTCTGGAGCGAGGGTTGAGCTCAGTGCCTGGTAATGCCCTGAAAGAACTCCACTCCCGAGCCACATCTCCAGGCTCTTCTGAGATGAAGTTGACTTTAGCAATTTTCAAGTCCACACATTGATAGTGAATCGGGGACTGAACTTTGGTCTGTTCCCATTCCCAAACTCCCTTTAATCCTCTCTTCTGTAGCTCAGGCTGGCCTTGAATTCCCTGTGATACCTCTAGTTGACCCTCCTACCTCTACTTCCCAGGTGTGGGGATTATAGGTGTGGCCCACTATGCGTGACTTGGACCAGTGCTAGGAGATTGAACTCAAGGCCCTGTTGCATTCTAAACAACTGTTCTACAGCTGAACAACTCCCCCTTCCTCAGTTTCTCCAGGCTAGAGGAAGTAATGCAGACATGCCACATTGTTGCAAAGCAGCAGAAATCAGTGAAGAAAAGGGGAAGTGAGAATCAATCTCTGTCTCTGTCTCTCTCTCTCTGAGACAGAGGCTTGCTCTGTAGATAGGCCTGCCAGGCCTGGAACTCACTGTGTAGTCTGGGCTGTCCTCAAGCTCATAGCAGTTCTGCCACAGTCTCCCAAGTGTTGTGATTACAGGTCTGAACTACCATGCCTGTCAGCAAAAGTTTGACTTTTGTTACCAAGTATGTACCACTAGATGGCGCCCTTGACCCGAGGACATGGTAATGGTTGGTGCTTAGGTCTAAGCTACTTCACCCCCATGTTTTGTCTGAAAGCAAAAAAACATTTTTAGGAAATAGGTGCAAAATGGGTGAGTAATAGCATTAACGAGACATGTGATGTAGAGAAAAGAGCATGGCATCTGTGGAATGGAGGTTAAAAGTGAATTCTGCTTTTTAGCTAGCTTTATAAATTGAGCCAGGTCTTTAAAAAAAAGACCTGGCTGGAGAGATGGTTCGGTGGTTAAGAGCTGCTCTTCCCAGCACCCACATGGCTGCTGAAAACTGTCTCTAACTCTAGTTGTAGGGGTCCTGACACCCTTACACAGACATACATGCAGACAAAACATCAGCGCACAAAAAAGAAAAACAAATAAATTGTTTTTAAAAAAACTAACAAAATAAGCATACTATTCACTCAAGAATTGTCAGCCTCAAATTTGTTAATATATTTGAAAAGTAGTATTGACTGAACCTACTGCTTTAGAGATGCCAGATAAGCAATCCACCACTGAGTGGTGCTCCCAGCTCCCTTTGAACTTTTAGAGACCAGAGTTTACTGATGCCCAAGCTGGCCTTGAACTCAAGCTTTTCTGCCTGTGTTGCTAGGCCTGGCTATAATAAGCACAGTTGATGCAGGTGAACCTTGGATTCTGGTGTTCTGAAGAGGCATAGGGACCACCAGAGTGAGATGAATTATAAGTCAACCGAGTTTTAATGCTAAGTAAAAGTACTTTGAAGACTGTTGATCTGTATATGACTTGAAGTGACCCAGTACAGCGAAGAGGGCCAGCTGAATATTGCTATATGGAATGTTTGCAGCCATAAAATATTCCTCTTTTGAACTGTGGGATATTTGCGTGCACATAATGATCTATTTGGGACTGGTACCCAAGTCTAAATGTGTAATTCAATTATATACCTTATACACATAATCTGCAGGTAATTTTATACAATATTTTTGTGCCTTGGTACGTGAAATCAGGCGTAGAATTTTCTGATTGTGTTGCCTGATTTTTGGATTTTGTAGTGCTTTGGATTTCAGATTTTTAAACTCAGGATACTCAACTTGTATGACATGTATCTGTCATGTGTAGGGTATAAGTGGATTGATTCCCCATGGAAGCCATCATCTGTTCTCTTTTCTCTTAGCTCACCCTGAGAGATCAGTAGCACACCACTACTGTTATTAATACCTTCAGCACTGATGGGTACTAATGCTTTATTCTAGCCCTGTGATACTTTCCCCGATCTCTGATATTGGACTGCATCTAACAATAAGAGACATCCTAGAGCAGATGTGGGGAGGTAATTTAGATTAATGTATAAATTTAAAAATGTCCTCCTCTAGCCTGAAAACCTGTGTCCCACAAGAAATGTTATAATTATCTTGTCATTTCATGATGAAAAATTACTCAGTTAATTTAGGGCTCACTTGTTAATGCAGTAGCCTTTGCCCGCTCTGTCTGTTCCCTATGAATTTGACATGGAAAATGTTCTGAAATTCCTTACCCATGTGCCTCTACTTCCTAAGTGCTGGGATGATGGGCATTTGCCACTACATCCAGATCAAAATAAAAATATATATGGTATCACTATATAGCCCTGGTTGCCCAGCTAGCCTAGAACTCAGAGCCCTTCCTGCCTCTACCTCCTGAGTACTGGGATAAAGCTGTGTGCTATCTGACCTGGCCAAATTGAGCCTTCCTAAACCTCGTAAAGAATGTTTGCCAGAAGGCTGTTATGTATATAATAATGAAGCAGTATATAAATTCTTTCTTTCACTTTTGTATATTTATGTAATATGCATGCATGTTCACATGTATGTTGCATGTATGTGTGGGGGCGTGTACATCCGTGTGTAGAAGCCTGAGGTTGACATTTAGTCTTCCTCAATTGTTCTCCACCTTATTTATTAAGGCGGGGTTGTTCAAATGAACTCTTGAGCTTGCCATGTTAGCCAGTTTGCTTGAGGTCCCCTGTCTCTGCCTTCAAATACTGGGTTTAGCAACAGAACAGCATTCATGTGGGTTCAGGGGACCCAAACCAAAGCTTCAGGGGTCTTGACAAAAGCTTTCTCAGCGAGTACTTGAAATACCAGGCTATCTCCTAGCCTCACAGTCTTCATAAAGTCAGCAGCAAGATAGGGTCCTTGTTTGGTGCTGCTTCACTGTTACACCCTGCAGGTCCCAGAATGCCAAGCAAAGAACAAGCAAGAGAGAAACCATGTGGCACCATGAGAATAAAGAACAAAGAAGAGAAGACCAGAGTGGGAGAATAAGTTACTCATGTTTGTAGATAGGAGTATGTGCATGAAGTCCTCGAGAACCTACAGACGCACTGGTGGGATGGTTCAGTGGGTAAAGATGCTGCCACACCAGATGACCTGAGCTCTATTGCAGGAGCCCACACAGTAGAAGGAGAGGACCAACTCCCACAGCTTGTCCTCCAACCTCCACATGTGTGCCATGACACATAAATAAATTAATGTGAAGAAATTACAGATAATTTATTTGTGTAAATTGAGCAAAAATTTTGGATGTGGAGGGGCTGGAGAGATGGATCAGTGGTTAAGAGTGTATTCTGTTTTTTCAGTTCCTAGCACTCAATTCAGGTAGCCATATCTGGCATCTTTGGGAACCTTTACATATACAGCATATATGCACAGAGATACACACACATACTTGGAAATAAAAAGAACTCTTAAAAATATATGGGGCTGGATGTGGTGGCACAGTCTTTAAACCAGCACTCAGGAGACAGAGGCAAATGGATGTCTTAATTTGAGGCTAGCCTGGTCTACTAAGGGAGTTCCAGATCAGCCAGAGACACACAGTAAGATTCAGTCTGAAAAACGACAACAGAACAATGGCAAATTGGATATGAGATTAATGTGCAAAAACTAGTACTATTCCTCAATAATTGCCATAATCAATTAGGATAAGAATTAAAGACCTGTGTTTGCAATATTAGATAGAACTCTCCTAGAAATATGTTTTATAAGACAGATGCATTCTTTTATAAGCCATTGTTGAAAAACTATAGGGAGACCTGAATAACTTTAAATTATTACCACAACCAAAGAGAAAAAGGTAACCTATGGACAAGAGGGAAAATATAAGGCATATGTTTGACAAAGGATTAATATCCAAAAAAGTATGAAGAACTATAAATTAGGAACAACCAAAAAAAAAAAACCCAAAGAATGCATGAAATCAGTAAGAAAACAAAAAAGTATACTTAAAAAATGAAATGTACATTCAACTCATATAAAAGGAAACAGGAATGTAAAAGAGGTATGTTCTCAGCATGGAAAGCATGAAAGCATGTATGGATTCTCAGTGTGGAAGGGGTGTGTGTGTGTGTGTTCAGCTTCAGTAAACAAATGATGAGTGTAAAAAAAAGGTTGTGCAGGGCAGTGGTGGCGGACATCTTTAATCCCAGCACTGGGAGGCAGAGGTCGGTGGTTCTCAGTGAGTTAGAGGCCAGCCTGATCTACAGGGTGAGTTCCAGGACAGCCAGGGCAAAGAAACCCTGTCTTCAAAAGTCAGTGCCCCCACCCCCCAAAGTTGCTTGCTGAGTCACTGAATGGATGAATGACCTGCAGCAGGCCCTCCTCTCAGCACCTTTGTGAGCAGGTTGAATGCAAGCGTTTCTGCTCCTCTTTATACATTGACTTCTTTCTTTTCTCTTTCATATTCCTTCAGGGTGCAGACACATTATTTATTTATTTACTTACTTACTTTTATTTTTAAAAGCAGCTTTTATTCTGAGAGCAAAACAAACATATTGTTGGTGGCCATGAATGTCCCCCACAAGCTCATTTGTTGAAGCACCTTATTTGTTTCCAGTTCCTGGCTGTTAGTGCTCCTGGCCCGGAATAGATGTTCAGTAAGTTTGCTGAAGTAATAGTAAATGTTGCTTTGTATCAGGACTTGCTAGAATGACTTCTACATTTTAGCTGTTGTCTTTGAATAAACACTTTACTTCTCTGAGCCTGTCTTCTGTTCTCTAAAGATGAGGTACCAGTTGTTCCCCCTGAATCTCAGGGAGCATGTGTAAAGCTCCATATGAATGTAAAGTTCCACTGGCATTTCAGCAGCAAGGGACAGTGTGTGTTTAGTGCAGGAGGGAGTCGCTTGCATCAGCCATGCTCCGTTAGGGGGTGTGTGAGCCGTTTACACTCTGAAGTAGTCATTCTTTTATTACTTTTGGAATCACCAACCCACTTTTATCTTTTATGCAAAAAAACCCTGCAGAATGGCCAGAATCTTATTTTGTTTTGCAAATCATGAAAGCAAAACTGTTTCCATCATAGGTATTTGAACCATTATTCATGCTTAAAATATTTCTGTGTGTATAGAAAAAAGAGAAAGAAAATAAGAGATCCATCCTCCTTGTCTTAGGGTTTCTATTGTTGTGAAGAGACACCAGGGCAGCAACACTCTTACAAAGGAGACAATTAACTGGGGCTGTCTTATAATGTTCAGAGGGTCAGTCCATTGTCACTGTGGTGGGACATGGCAGTGTTCAGCAGCCATAGTGCTGGAGAAGGAGCTAAGAGTTCTGCATCTTGATCCACAGGCAGCAGAAGCAACCATGTGCCAGTGTAGGCATAGCTTGAGCAAAGGAGACCTCAGAGCCTACCTCCTTAGTGACACACTTCCTCCAACAAGGCCACACCTCGTAATGGTGCCACTCTCTATGGGCCAAGCATTCAGTGAGTCTACAGGAGTCATTCCTATTCAAACCACATTACCCAGCCTCCTCCCCCAGGCTTGTAACTGTCATGTAATGCAGAAACGCATCCAGTCCAACTTCAAAAGTCACCATACCACTATAATACTATAACAGTCTCAACCCTGTTCAGAAGTTCAAAGTCTCTTCTGAGATTCATGTAATCTCTTAACTGTGATCCCCTGTAAAATCAAAATAAAAAAGCAGATCAGATACTTCCAACATATAATGGCACAGGATATATATTACTATTCTAAAACGTAGGAAAGGGAACATAGTGAGGAAATACTGGACCAAAGCAAGACCAAAAACTGGCTGGGCAAACTTAGAACTCTGCATCTCCATGTCTGATGTCAAATCATTATTCAAGTCTCTATTTCCTTTGATCTTTGTTAACTTCAGTACACACCTGGCTTCAGCAGCTTTCCTGCCGAAGTCACAGAGGGACTTCCATAACCCTTCTTTTCTCCTTGACTCTAAAGCCAGAACCACATGTCTAGCTGCTAAGTTCTGCTGCTTGTTGGGGTTTGACCATGGACCCCTTCTTCAATTACATCTTCTCCAACTTTGTGTTTTTGATGCTTTCCTTCCCTGCCTAAGCTTGACTGTCCTGGAACTTGGTCTATAGACCAGGCTGGCCTTGAACTTAGAGATCCACTGTTTCTATCTCCTGAGTGCTGGGATTAAAGGCAAGTACCCTCATGCCTGGACCTAAACTGGATTAGTTTAGGTCGGTTAATTTCTTTTTACAAATTGGAAGCTCAGCTGGGTGGAGTCTTACTCTGAAGTCACCACTTCTTTTATTCCATTTCTTAATCTGTTTATCTCCTTGAACATAGGATTTAACTATTCCACCTCCTAATGCCTCCTTTCTCCTCAAATCATACATTTTGTATTTTTCCTTGCACAGCTTCCTCCTTTTCATTACAGATCTGTATAAGAGTGAACACTAATAACTACATAACAGAGTCAATACTAATATGTTTTGAGACTTCTCTGACAATGGAATTAATCCAAAAACTCTTCAATTTAGCCTCAGGTAAACTTTTCAGACAAGGGTAAAAAGCAGCCATATTCTTTGCCAAAATATCACAAGAACAGTCTCTAGGCAACATACTAAAATTCTTTGAAACCTCTTGAAGTAGGCCCCCACAGTTCATATAACCCAAGCACCACTGTCTTCTATGCTTCTACTAGGATGGCTCATTAAGCCTCACTTAAAGCAGTCAACTGCTTTTTTAATATACAGTCCCGAAGTTCATATTCCTCTAAACAGAAACATTGCCTGGCCTATCACAGTGGTACCCCAGTTCCTGGTACCAACTTCAGTCTTAGTTAGGGTTTCTATTGCTATGAAGAGACACAATGACAACAGCAAGTCTTTTAAAGGAAAAAAATTGTGGCTGTCTTTCAATTTTCAGAGGTTTAATCCATTATCATTATGGTTGAACATGACAGTGTACGGGCAGACAGTGCTGGAGAAGGAGCTGATAGTTCTATATCTTGGTCCTCAGGCAGCAGGCGACTGTGTGCCACAGTAGGCATAGCTTGAGCACATAAGACCTCAAAGCCCACAGTGGCACGTTTCTTCTAACAAGACCACACCTATTCCAACAAGGCCACATTTTCTAATAGTACCACTCTCTATGGGCAAAGCATTCAAACACACAAGTCATTGGGGGCCATTCCTTTCAAACCATCACACACTTGGAGAAGATGCTGAAGCTATAGTTTCTGTCTGCAACCTAAAGCAGTATGCATCAAGTACTGATGGAGCATGAAAAGCTGATCATTCGAAAACCTCAGAGAAAAGTCACAAGAGACCATGGAATGAGCCTTAAAAACATCACAAAATGTTGGCATTTGGTAAGTTAACACAACAGTTTTCTTGATGATAGAACACCATTCCATATGTGAGTTACCAAGAGGAGTTTTGTTCCAGATAACCACAAAAAGCAGAGCAAATCCAGGTAGGGGAAAGGATGTGGCAGATAGGGGAAACAATTGGAGATACATGGCTATGAGAAAGAACTTGCAGCAACTAGTAAACCTTGAGCAGTTCAAGTGCAGAAGTTGGTAAGAGCTAAGTCTAGAGAGGGAGGTTAGAGTCTTGGGACTAAGATGTAGTGGAGTGTGACCATCTCTGGAGCTTGGACAGTCTTGACAATGAAAGGGGAAGTTGATTATTTTGCCAGGGCAACAGGAATAATCCAGGATTGTTCCAGGTAAACCAGGCCATAAAGTTAACTTATGTAAGGTGAAGAAGAGCCAGTGGCTAGGTATCTTCAAGGAGTGGAAAGATGAAGTGAATCACAGGCAGGAGGCTTGAGTGACTGGAAGGGATTTAGAGGAATGGTCTAATTGCTGGAGTGGGTACAGACCCAGAGCATCCTTACTGTTGTCAGAGAAGAGACTTGCATATGTGTAGATGCAACTGGGAGGGTGAGGAGCAGAGAAAAGGTGATGGGGAATGGAGAGGGTGGAGGAGTAATGATTAACAAAAGATGGTTGGAACCCTTTACCCAGAAAACCATAAGTATCATTGAATTGAAACTGTTAAACTGTCGATCGGTAGCCTTCCCAGTCAGTGTGCTGCTGTGTGCGCTCTCTCATGCATTTTTAGAGGGTCAAGAATACCACTCTTGGTTCTGCCACTTGATTTCTCAGCCTCTTACAAAGACCTCAGAAGACAGGTTCCATGTTCTGACCTAAGACTCTGGTGACAGTGTTGGTTCAGAACGTAAAAAGGCCAAGGAAAGTGAGAGGACTTACTTTCCCTAATATTGAAATACAAAGACTTCTAGAAGACAGTGTAGGGAAATATTTCCTTGACCTTAGGAATGAGAAAGACTTCTTGAAGGATCCACAGAAAGTGTAACTATGAATTAAAAACTCAGTACATTGTAGGGAAAGAATTAGAGTTAAGAACTGTTCCTTAGAAGAAAGGAGATGCAAAAGTCAGACTGCAGATTCTATAGACAATAGAAAGAAAACTATAAATAGAACATGGTCTGCTTCTTGCTCATTGATAACACTGAACCATCACACAAAGGATATTCAAATAACAATAGACATGAAAAGATATTTCATCAGTTACCAAGGAAAAGGAAATTAAAACCACTGTCAGATGTCACTGGTCACTGCTGAGTGATTTAAAATGTGCTTATGAGCCTGGTGTAGTGGTGGCTGCGTATGCCTCGGTGGATCTGTTGAGTTGGAGGCCAGCCTGGTCTACAGAACAAGTTCCATCCAGGACAGGCTCCAAAGCTACAGAGAAACCCTGTCTCAAACAACAACAACAACAACAAAAAAAAGTGCTCCTGAAGTGGGAATATAATCAGCACAACTACTCTTGGAACCCTTGGAGTCTGCAGACCAAAATGTGTATATCCCTGATCTAGTAAATCCACCTCCAGGCACTATGCGTAAGAAAAGAACCACAGTGTCCATAATAGCATTGTCCTAGTGTAAATCTGGAGCTGTATAAATGTCTGTTCACAGTGAAATTGATAAGTTGTGAAGAGCCATGCAGAAGCACAACTATAAAAACAAAAACCGTCAACAACTGTACTACCTGCAACATAAGTGAATTTCAAACATTTTGTGTGAGAGCAGATTAAAAGATACAGAGTCCATTTGTATAAAACTCAAAACGGATAGGACTTCATAATATTCAAGAACAGTGTTTACCTCACTGCGTGTAAGGGCGATTTGCTTGCAACATCTGTCATCCACATTGTCTGGCTACAACATCTGTCACCCCAGGGAAGCTCCAGTCAATTGGCCAGTCTGCTCCCCTCCTCCCTCACAGCACTCTGCATCCCTCCCAAAGGCAAGCCCTCCATGATCTTGTCTGTAGAGGAGGACTGTCCTTTGGTCAAGAGTAACTGCACTCCCCTGCTACAACCTCCAAATAAATTCTCAACACTAACGCTTGCCTTTGGGAGGGAGGGCTGTGTAAGAGATTAGGAAAAGTTACACAGGGGAGTTGACCTTGTACACAGCCTTTGTGTATGTTACATTTCAAAATAATGTTTTTCAAAGTGATTGTGTGTAAAGTGCAGATGTCCAATTGACAATAGCTTTTCGCTGTGATTTTCTTCTCAGTGGCCAGACCTCAGTGTCCTCCTCTTTGTGGTCTGTAGTGCCTGTGATTTCCACGGTGACTAAAATGGTCTGTGTTTGTACCCTCCATACCCACTAGCTTTCCAGAGTGTTTTTTCTGGTCTCGAGACCAAACCCAGGGCCTTATTGGTGCTAAGCTTTGCCTTCCCGAAGAGCTGAACTTGACTTCACTCATCTCTAAATTTTGCTGAATTTTAAATAAGTTCAATTTAAATGGTCACACAGGACTGTTGGCTACAGCATTGAACAGTGTATATCTAGGGCATTCTCAAGGGAAGTTAAGATTGTTTTTGAACAGATCATATGGAGAGGCCAGAGTGTCAGGTGCAGCATCCTTCTGTACTGAAGGACACTCAGGTAGTGTCTCATCCTGATTGCAGCAGGAGACTCCAGTTCTAGTTACAGGTTCTGAAGCCTTCCGGAAGTGCCGTGGATCCAAAGGAGTGCCCTTTCCCATTTTAGATTAGCAAAGGTTCTTTTGGGGAGAGCTCTCTCGAGTTCAGCTTAGGGACAAAGGTCACTGAGGGGGAACAGGTGACAGCGGCTGTGTGCACTGCTGCGTTCTGTCTAAAGAGTACTTACTGGCCCTGGGATGCAGGGAGAGGAAGGAGGCATGGATGCAGGGATGGAGGAAAGATTAAGAGCCGGGCAGTTTTCGCAGAGCAGGAGGGCGCTAGAGGGATTTGGGTGGGTTTTGTTTAGAAAATGATGCGGAACTGGACTGGAAAAATGGTTCGAGAAAGAGAGACTGCGTGCTGGTTTTTTGGTGCATGGAAGAAATGTTGAGACTGAGCACATACAGGGTTCTCCCTGCTGGGGCAGAGTGGTGACAGTTGAAGAGGTTAGCTGAGCCAAACTTGAACAGTCTCGAAGAGCATTAAGAAGTAATGTTGACTTGATTAGTTTATGGAAAGCCAAGGAATATTTTAAAAAGATGTGTCTCCTAAAGTTTGCACTTTAGAAACTGCTTCTCTGGCAATAGCAAAGACTGGTCTAGTTGGTGTCCAGACTGAAGACAGACTGCATCAGTGAGCAAGAAATCGGTGAAAACTGCCATTG
This sequence comes from Microtus ochrogaster, assembly GCF_000317375.1. NCBI lineage: Eukaryota > Metazoa > Chordata > Mammalia > Rodentia > Cricetidae > Microtus > Microtus ochrogaster. The sequence goes on along the minus strand of NC_022016.1, from coordinate 76,476,913 downwards.
TATCAGCAGCTGTGAAGATGGTGAACTTAGGATACACAGTGTAGAGTGTCTTGCCTAGCAGGTGCGAAGCCCTAGTTTCAGTCCCCAGTACTGAAGGAGAACAAAAGCAAAGGTAAAAGTTCCAAATGAGCATAGACAGTTACAGGATGAGGGCCTTTGTGAGCCCTCCTGAGGCCTGTCTTGAATGATTAGATGATGGACAAACTTAGGTTGAGAAACCCAAAAGAAAGAAGAAACAGGCATTTGGAAGTGGGTATTGCAGCTCAGTTGAGTTATAATTTACACACTGAGCCTGGGGATGTAGCTTAATTGGTAGAGTGCTTATCGAGCTGTGGACTGGATCCCAAACACCAAATCAGCTGGGAATGATGATACATTCCATTAACCCAGTACTCAAGAGGATGGGCAGGAAGATCTGGAGTTCGGTCTCATCCTTGGCTACATAGAGTTAGATGCCAGCTTGGGCTATATGAGACCCAGTATTAAAAAATGAAAATTCACATCCTGTATAGTATATTGATTTAAAGTGTATGGTTAATGTTTTGGGTATATTCTTAGGATTGTTCAACTACCACAATGGTATGGTCAATTTTAGAATGTTTTCATCACTCCATGAAGAAATATAATGCCATCCAGGTGTAGTGGTGTGTACCTGCAGTGGAAAACTGAGACAAGAATTTCTTGAGCCCAGGAGTTGAGGCCTTCTGGGCAGAATAGCAACACCTCGTCTCCAAAACAACCCTTCCCCCACTCCTGCTTCCTAGCATTCAGTCCCTATTCGCCGTACCCTCAGGGAACTACTGAAGTACTTTCCATCTCTGTGTGTTTGTCCATTGTGCCTATTTCCTTAGTGACAAATGTCTTTGATACTGTTTCCAAGGTTTGTCCAGGTAGAGCTCACTACTGGGTTTTATCTGCTCTTCTGGAGCAGAAAGGTCTTAAAAGCAAGGACCATTGTTTCATGTGCTCCATCTAGCACACACTCCTCTGCCGGGTTATTCAGTGCTGCTGTGTTTGATTTATTAGAAATTCACGAGGTTAGCCTAGTGAAGTTAACCAGAATGAACTGCTCTAGTGCGTGATGGTGGTGACCGTGTTCATCGTGCTGGACTAAGAGGTGCCATGCCAATGGCATCCGGTCTTGGTCCTGCTGTGAGCTTCTGTTGGATCTGGACTAAGTCTGCAGACATTTCCGTATTTGAGAACAGGGACAAAATTTCTTACCTACTCTGAAATAAGTAAGCTAAGTAAGGTGTGTAGAACTTAGATGAAGGTGAGGTTTAGCTATATAGTATCTGGGAAGAAATGAATAAGTATTTGGCTGTACTAATATTTTTGAGATAATAGTCACCCTACTTTTTTCATGTGATGAGGTTGTTATTGGTCCCCCCCCTCCATTCTTTTGAGCCTTCATTTCGAGGTATCTAAGAATGGACTGTGTGAGAGTTAATGTGGTGTGATGTGTTCTCTGGCCCCTCTGGGCTATACAAGATATTGAGTCCTTGAGACCATTGCCCAGTAGACTTTGATTTTGTATAGCTCCCCCTCCCCCTTTAATTCCGGTTGTCTGATTAGGATGCGTATAGTTGTATATAAAAAAATGTTAAAAGTTCTTGAAACAGCCAACCAGTGTAGCTCCCTGCCCTCTCACTGCCTTCTGAAAGTCGTGTTTTCCGTTAGAAAGCATACACTTGAGTGCCATTTGTCAGAATAAATGAAATTGTCCTGGTTCCCAGAAGCTCACAGCAGTTTAGTGGGAGGAGGCAGACACAGGAGCGCACAGTAACTCAGTGTGAAAGCTGCAGCGTCCACCAAAGCACAGTGGCTGTGGGAGCATCTGGCCACTGGGCAGTGTTTTGGAGCAAATGTCAGCTGGTGTTTCTGCACTAACAAGTGCAATACAGCAGCAGCCTGGTGAAGAGCACCTGCCGTCTTTGCACGGCACAACAACCTGGGGCGGTGTAGGTTTCTGACTCCCATTTTAGAGAGCAATTTAAAGCTCAGAAAGGCACAGTGGCTCGCTGTTAAACAGATTCCAGATTCAGCGTCTGTGCTTTTCCCCTCCCACTGCATCCATGTCCCTTCTGCAAGGCATGGAAAGTCTCCATGCAGGGTACTACTAAGGTATCCCGCCAGCCCTTCTCCGTTACTTCTTCCTCCTTAAGCAAAACAAGGTTCTCGGATTTCTCTGCTCGTCTAGCCTGCTTCCAGTGTCCTCGTTGCTTTGGGTATTCCAGGGCTGTAGCAGGAGTGAATATTGCTGATGTCATTGTTTGCCTTATTGGGATTTTGCTCTTTGTTTCACAGGGAGCTGTGATTGGTATAGACGATGAGGACGACAGCACCTTCACAATAACTGTTGATCAGAAAACCTTCCACTTCCAGGGTGAGCTGAAAGGGGAGATTCTTTCTCTTCATGGTCTCGCCTGCTTCTTCTCTTCTCTCGTGGGTTGTTTGCTGAATGCCTTAAATGCTTTTGCAACTGATCCTGCATGAACGAGTGCACAGGAACCTTCTGGATGAAGTGGTACTGCAGGTTAGGCAGGGATTTGTATCTGCAGTGGATGCACATTAATTTGAAGCGACTGTGGATCTGGCCGCAATTGGAGATTAAAAATTTAAAGGATAAAAATCAGTGAGAAGCAAGAGTAATGGGCTGCTGCTGCTGCTGGCTTGTGCTTACAGAAGGTTGCTGATCTTCTTTCTCGAGGAGTGTGCTTCTGCTTCTGCATGAAGAGTCTAAAGACTGAATGTGAAGGCTGCAGTGTTTGTCCTTGTGAAGCTCAAAATGTAAATTCAATTGAAGCTAGAGGCAGCCTTTGCCTGAAAGGTTTTACTCTGCTTCAAGAACTCCACGTTTGCATATTTCCATCTGCATTTCTGTGTCTTGTCTGCCAGCCATCATTCCTCTGCTATTATCCTTTCTGTAGTTAATAACTCCAATCCCATCTGCCACTGCTATGTTTCGGCATTGCATGCTATGGCTCACCGGTAGAAAGGGTAAGGTACTGTGTAATCATTCCCATTTCATCTTGCTTTGGAAGCACTCCATCAGCTAAGCTGATCTTAGCGATCTGGCCCTATGACCCTGTTGTCTGTTAGGAGTACCTGTTAATTTGGTGCTTTTTTTTTTTTTTTATTGTTTTGTCTATCCAGAACAATCTCTGTTTTAGGTTTAAAGCAACCCAGGAAACTTAGAAATGAGACTGTTTGGAGATGTTAGTACTTTGTCTGAACCTGTAGGTGATAATCACTGTTGCCAGGTACATCAAGGCAAATGAATACTAAGTACAGTTACAGCTTAGAAATGTTTGGTTATGAGGTCTGCTGGTGACCGTAAGTGCCAGGCAAAGTGTTTAGGCTACTGCTGTCCCACACTAGGACAGCATGCTGCAGTTGTTTCCTTCATTGTCTTGTTTAAGAAATTGACTCATAGAAGTGGAAAATGCTGCCTATGCATAGTAAAGACAGGCCAGTGTGCGCCAGTGACATTTCTAATATGTCGTCATGCTTATCCTTAAAATACTAACTGTGCTTTAGAATATTATTTGTTTAGAACTGCTTAAATAATAGTGCTCCCCTGGAAATTTCCACTCTGTTTAACTTCATGAAACCTTTTCATCACCAAGCAGCCCTGATTCTCAGGTTACATATGCAATGCTGTTTATAAGCCAAAGTAGCTAACTGTGCCTCTTTACTCTAATGGAGTTGAGTACTTCACTGCAGTTCTAGGAGCTGCTGGCTGCAGGGGCTGCAGGGGCTGCAGCACAGATTCTGCAGCTCCTGAGGAGGCCCCTCCGGGCCAGAGCACCTTTGTTTGCCTGGTGGAAAGAGCCTTGGATCTCTGAGCAAAGGCGCCTCTGCCTTACCTTTAATTATTTATGTTGAACTGATCTCCTTAGCATTTTTGTATTTATGTGGCTTGCTGATAAAACAAGACATTGTTTAAATGATAAAGATAAATAAGAATTTAAAAAAATGAACCCTGAGTTTCCAGCCTGCCAGATTGTTTGTTTTCTACTGTAGCATTTATGGAGTGTTAAGCAGTGTGAGCTTGTGAAAAGAGACTGTGCATTGGTTTAGGTGATTAGGAAAATTACTTCACACTTAGTGAAGATCTACAGATTTGATAGAAAACCTCTCAGTGTCTGATAGAGCTTAAATTTTATGGTATTCTTCTTGACCTTAAATTGCTGATGAGAATTGAAAGCAAATTCAGGTTGATACATTATCATAACATGTTGAGTGTTGTCTTTTTCCTGTGTCAAGCTAGAACTCTGGGTCTACAGAGTGAGTTTCAGGCTGCCCGGGTTACAGAGTGAGACCCTGTTGCCAAAAAAGAAATAAAAAAGAATCTTATTGTCATGAAAGACTGTTAGGACATTTTGATCAGAGAGTGACATGATGAAATTCATAATTTACAGGGTTGCTCCAGCCACTGTGTTGAGAATAAGGTGCAGAGGAGCACAGACCCAGGAAGCCATTTAGGAGGCTGTTGTAGACAAGAAGAGAGAAAGTGATGGTTTCCGTACTGTACCAGTGGGGATAGGGAGGTCAAATTGTGTGTGTGCTTAATCAACTTTAGTGGAGTATAATTAACATGTAATAAATTTATGCATGAGGGGCTGATGAGATGATGGCTCAGTGGCAGCTCTTGCTGCAAAAGCTTGATGATTTTGATCCCTGGGGCCCAGTTAAAGGTGGGAAGAGAGGACCAACTCCATAAAACTGTTCTCTGGTCTCCTCACACATGCTGTGGCATGCCTGAACTCCCTCCATCGTATGTGCATTCAGATTCATATGTACGCTGAAACATACAATAACAACAACAGCAAATGACAACTTTTAAAAAGACCTTCAGATAAAAACATTTTAAAATCTATGTCTCAGGTCGGGCAGTGATGGCGTACGCCTATAATTCCAGTACTCGGGAGGTAGAGGCAGGGGGATCTCTGAGTTTGAGTCCAGCCTGGTGTAGCGAATTCCAGGACAGGCTCCAAAAAGCTACAGAGAAACCCTGTCTTGAAAAACCAAAATAATAATAATAATAATAATAACAATAATAAATAAAAATATGTCTCATGTAATTCAGTAGGCTTTGGTCAGCTTATTTGTAGATAGCTGCCTCCACGATGTGGAACATTTTTATCACTCCAAGAGATTTCTTCCCTTTCAAAGCCCCCCCCCCCGCCCCCGCCTCAGCCCTGGGCCAGGCAACCACTGGTCTGCTTTCTGTCAGTAGAGGTATGCATACCCATTGGGGAGCTTCACAGAAATGTGATCGTGTCATGTGGATTTTCTTCTGCCTTACTTTATTAGCTCAGAACAGTGTTTTCAAGTTGTTGTATAACTTAGTTACTTTTATGTTGCTAAGTTCTAGTTCATGTTTTATTTTATTTTTCAAAACAGGGTTTCTCTGTATAACAGCCCTGGTGGTCCTAGAACTTGTTCTGCGGATCAGGCTGGCCTCAGACTCGCAGAGACTGGCCTGCCTCTGCCTTTTAGTGTTGGGATTAAAGGTGTGTACCACCATTGACTGGACAATGATATTTTATTTTGAAGGTTGAATTGTAGATTATGGAAAGACAGGTTCAGGTTGACACTGAGAATTTTAATTGAGGTAAAAAGAACAGAGTTGCCAACTGAAGAGGATGATTCCAAGAACTAGTTTGGAAGAAAGGAGAATTCGTTGAAGATGTTGAATGTGTAGTTTGGATATGGAATTCGGGAAATTTTCTGGTAGAAAAATAAATCTGGGTACTCATTGGCACAGACAGTGTTTATGGCCATGGGAATTTGGGAATAGGAGTAGAAAGAAAAAGTCTGAGCACCACGGTGTAGGCACTTGAAGATATGAAGCCTGGAGAAGGCGCTTTCTCGGAGGGAGAGAGGTCAGCAACTGTGCCAGACGCTGCTGATGAACAAGGGAAGTGGGCAGTAGGGAGTGATATCATAATGGAGTTTATCAGGAGGGGTTCTTGAAAACCTTGAGGAGAGCCACCATAAACCAGGACAGAGTGCTTTCAGGTTCGGCTGAGCTGATAGCAGGAACAGAAGGCATTTTGAGCCATGAGAGTCTTGGGGAGATTTTAATTAAGGAAAAAAGGAACAGTAATAGTGTTTCTGTGTTGACAACAGTGATTTCCATGGAGAGGAAGAGCTGATGATGCCAGAGAGAAAAGGGCCGGGGTGCAGGAGTGGGGAGGTGTTGGCTCAGTGTTCTGGACAAGGCAAGCGTTTATGGGACCCACAGTGGAATAGCTGTGGCTGGTGATGGGGTCCTGAACAGATCACAGCAGTGGTCATGGGGAAAGTGGAGAGAGACAGATTTGACATTTGTAGTGGGTAAATCAACAGGAGCTAGTGACTGGCTAGAAATGAGGGAGGAGAATTTAGTAGTAATGTTCTTGGCTTGGTTTTTCAATTGAACTTTGTCACATCTGAAACAGTCTTGAGGAATTTAGTTTGGAGACACAGAGATGATGGGAACTGAGTCTGAGCTCACATGCAAATGAAGCTAGCTATTAGCATATTGCTGTTAAGTAGAACTAGAGGTTGAAAGTTTAAATGACCAATTTGGATTAAAGTTAAACAAAGACTAGCAATTTGGGGTCTGCATGTCTGATGACCAGAGTTCAATTCCTGGAACCTACATGATGGGAGAAGAGAACAGACTGCCCAAAATTGCCTTCTGACTTCTGCATGTGTGCAGTGGCACACATAGGCACATATACACACACACACCATATACATACAACATGAAATAAAATGTAGCAATAATAATCCAGACTAGCAATGTAGAGGGGAAGCTGCTGTACCTGGTCCAGACAGTTAAGATGTTTGGTAAGGCTTGCTGAATGTTGACAGGTTCTCTACTTCTTTTCAAGAGAGGTCAGTTTTTCTTAATGGGAAATGAGTGTGTAATAGTTCCAGATTTTTAAATGTTTTAAAAAATGTCAAACTGCACCTTTGTGAGCTAAATAAAGCCTTTGGATTTTAAATCTATAGTTAAGAACATTGGCAGAAATATCTACTGTCTGTCTAGGAGATCACAGCAAGCAAAGAGGATGGAATGCCAGTAGACTGGGAAGAGCAATAAAAGAAGTTAGAATGGAGGCATGTGCATGCACATGTGTATGTGTACGTGTACGTGTGTGTGTGTGTGTGTGTGTGTGTGTGCATGCATGCATGCTTGGGCATGTGCAAATGCCTGTGCTTACGTGTGGAAGCCAGGTCTACATCAGGTGTCTTCCTCTATCACTCTCTGCCTTATTTTTTGAGCCAAGGTCTCTCACTTGCTGCTTACCAATGGGCTATTCTGGTGGCCAGGTCAGCAAGCCCTGGGGAACTGCCTATCTCAGCTTCTAGAGTGCTGGGTTCTGGGAACACATGACTTTTCAGGTGAGGGTTGTGGATCTGAACTCAGGTCTTTGTGCTTGTGTGGCAGGTGCTTACCTCATTGAGGCATCTTCCCAGCCCAGAACCTAATCATCTGAAAGTACTGTTTTTATAGATCAAAAGTTGTAACTTTTTTTTTTTTTGGTCTTCATCTTGAGACAAGGTCTTATGCAACCTAGCCTGGCTTCAAAATGAGACTGAGAGGCCGGGCGGTGGTGGCGCACGCCTGTAATCCCAGCACTCGGGAGGCAGAGGCAGGTGGATCTCTGTGAGTTCGAGACCAGCCTGTTCTACAAGAGCTAGTTCCAGGACAGGCTCCAAAACCACAGAGAAACCCTGTCTCGAAAAAACTAAAAAAAAAAAAAAAATGAGACTGAGAATGACCCTGAATGACTTATCTGTCTGCCTTAGCTTCCCAGGTACTGGGATTGCAAGGGTGAGCTACTATGTCTGGCTTATGAAGTTCTATCTTTGATGATTTAATGTCTGTAATGATTTATAGCATTATGGATATAGGGATAATAGCAAACAGTTATTGAGTGTTTATTTTATGTGAGATGTTATTTTGGGGTTCTACCTTTATTAAATCATGCAGCTCACTTTACAAAGTAAGTACTAGTGCCATCTTTATAGATAAGGAAGCTGGGACCACTCAGCTGATATAAAGCAAAATTGAAAACTGAGCATAGTACTTAGTACCTTATCTTTTGAGACAGGTTCTCATAAATTCTTGACTAGCCTAGAACTTGATCTATGGCCAGTGAGGATGATTCTTCTGCCTCTACATCCTGAGATCTGGGATTGCAGAGTGCATTACCTTGTCTGGTTTATGAGCTGCTAAGGATCAAACCAAGGCCTTCATGCATACCAGGCAAGCTCTCTTGAGAGGGATTGTTAAAGACATAAGTCACTTAGCTATCATGATCTATCATTTTATCAAGAAAGAATAAATGTAAAATAAGAGTACCTTCAAATAACAATGCAGTTGAATGCAAGGGTAAAATACCATGCCCTTAATGTCCCTGTGTTCCGTTACAGTGCTACAGTGGCAGCAACTATCGGGTTGCTACTAAGTAACTGATATGAACCAGACACTGTTCAGTGGACAGTGGACACCGCTGTATATAGTTGCTAAACCTGTAATCACAGATAGCTTTGTTTCTAGAGTTGGACAAACTGAGTTTTAGGACGTGCAAGTAGTAGAGCCAGGATTTGTTCTCAGATCCATCTAGGTCAGTGGTTCTAAAGTGTGTTTGTAGATAGAGCTTCAGCACTGTGTGGGAATGTGCCCTTATGAGCCAAAAGCTCTGGAATGGGTCCTCCACAGCACCTATAATACCTTTGAAAGCCTGAGCTCCAGAGTCTGGAATGGCAGTTACTCTAGGACCATCCTTGACGTATAGATGAGTGAGATGCAGAGCCAAGTGACTTAGCCTTGATCATAGATTGCCCTTAATATGATTAATCTAATTTGTATCAAAGGGTGTCTCGCCTTTGGCAAGCCTGGTGTATAAACATTTTTTTTCATTTTTAAATAAATGAAAAACCATAAAACTGGGCATAATGACAGGAAGGTCATAAGTTTGAAGTCAGTCTAGGTTACATAGTGAGGACCTATCTCAAAAAAGCAGGGCGGTGTGGGGGGATGTTTAAATGACAACATCTTCTAAACAGTACAAACTGTAAATAGTATAAGTTACATATTTTAGAGTAACACAAGTTTTCTAAGATAAAACACAGCACTTTAAAGCATCAAAAAGAAGCCTAGAGTAGAACTCCATAAGTCTCAGTGGAAGCAGCTCTCTGCAGTCGATATGATAACCAACATTTTCAGCTCGGCCCTCTTAAAGATGGATTAGTTATTAAAATGCAGGATTATTATGCAATGTGGTGGTTTAAAAAGTCATATTGTTCAAGTATATCAGTGCATCGATGCCTCTAGTACACGAATATTAGCCAGCTTATTACACACCTACACAGTCTGTTGTTTGGACTAGGCAGTAAGTCGTTCGACTAAAGCATCGTGATAGGTTTAGGTGACTCCTGCTTGGGGAGCAGGTACCTCAGCATTATCCCTGGTAAACATGGCACTGTCTTCTATTGACTTGAAATATTTCCTCTGTAGTTAAATGTTTCTGATTTCTATGTGATAACCTCTCCGAAACAAAAAGTGACACTTCATATAAGAGAAATAAATCAACTGTAATTAAATCTGTAATTAGCTGTTATAATTTCAGTGGTGCTCAGGATGTTTATGTAGGCTGGATTCATGTGTTGGGAGTTTGTTGTATAACTGTAGGAGGATTAGATCTCACTAATGTTCCTATGTTTTTCTTAATTTGCTTTCTGTTCGTGATCCTCCCTAAATATTTGCAACTATAATCTTCCCAAGTCTAATTATGGACTCTGGTATAGTGAGTAGTTAGATGTCTCCAATCCAGTATTACTTTTGTTAGCAATTTTATAATTTATCCCACCACTCATTTATCTTAATTGCTAATATAATATTTCAGTGTGACAAGCTGGCAGAGTAATATAAAGACATTGCTAATTATCACTCTGGTCCTACTGCCTGAAAGTGAGAACGATCAGGGTCACCTCCCTGACCCTCTGGTCCAGTGTATGTGTAAGAACAAGTCATCCTGTGACTGTTAGTAACTTCTATGTAGCGGTGACCAGACACCTGATGGAAATAACTCAAAGGGAGGAGTTCTTATTTCAGCTCATGGTTTCAAATGCATTAGTGCATCGTGCGGTGAAGGGCACGGCAGAGCAATGCATGAGCCAGAGTTTGTTTGGGCACTATCCTGAGTGAGGTAAGCCAGACCCAAAAAGAGGAACATGGGATGTACTCACTCATATTTGGTTTCTAGCCATAATTAAAGGACAGTGAGCTTATAATTCGCAATCCTAGAGAAGCTAAATAAAAAGGTGAATCCAAAGACAAACATATAGGCATCCCCCTGAATATTAACCTTCATCAGGCGATGAAAGGAGACAGAGACAGAGACCCAAATTGGAGCACCAGACAGAAATCTCAAGGTCCAAATCAGGAGCAGAATGAATGAGGGGGAGCACGAGCAAGGAACTCAGGACCGCGAGGGGTACACCCACACTCTGAGACAATGGGGACGTTCTTTCGGGAATTCACCAAGGCCAGCTGGCCTGAGTCTGAAAAAGCAGGGGATAAAACCGGACTTGCTGAACATAGCGGACAATGAGGACTACTGAGAACTCAAGAACAATGGCAATGGGTTTTTGATCCTACTGCACGTGCGGGCTTTGGGGGGGCCTGGGCAGTTTGGATGCTCAACTTACTAAACCTGGATGGAGGTGGGCGGTCCTTGGACTTCCCACAGGTCAGGGAACCCTGATGGCTCTTCAAGCTGATGAGGGAGAGGGACTTGATTGGGGGAGGGGGAGGGAAATGGGAGGCGGTGGTGGGGAGGAGGCAGAAATCCTCAATAAATAAATAAATTTAAAAAATAAAAAAAATAAAAAAGTCAGAGTTTGTTTGGGTTACTTTAGGAGCTTGGCAACTAAAGGACAACTGCATCAGGGAAAGCCCAACCCCGGCATGGGTGGTGACTCTGGGGAGCTGCATCTGGAGAGTTCCCAAGCAATTGTTATTGGGTATATAACCTTGGGAGGGACCTTGTGGTTCTTAGTAAGCAATCTTTTTAGTTTGGGGCACATCGCTTGGTGTGAAGAGTGAGTATAGATACATAATGAAAGGAACTTTTCTACTTTTTACAATGCTTAGGCACTTGTGGAGAATACTAGTGTTCAGTTTACTTCATCCACTCTTTTTGTTGTTGTTTCATTTGTTTTCCAAGACAGGGGTTCGCTGCGTAGCCCTGGCTGTCCTGGAACTTGCTCTGTAGACCAGACTAGTCTCAAGTCAGAGATCTGCCTGCCTCTGCTTACCCAGTGCTGGGATTAAGGGTGTGAGCCACCATTGCCCACTTCATCTACTTATTTTTAAAAATTGATTTGTTTTTGTGAAATCAACAAGTACCTGAGTATGTATGTAACACAAGGAATTAGGTTATCTTCTCAGTGTAAAGAGGGACGAACAGTGAAATTCGTAGATTTAGAAGCTCAATTTCAAATCCTCGTTCCAGCAGCAACTTCTTGGTTGCACACTTTCTCGTACTTTTCATATTATGGGTTAAATGAGTTAAAACTTTGGCAATTCTGACAATGCCTGGATTACACTGATCCTGCTTTAACTTTCAGATTGCTTGGTTCTGCCAGCATTTCCTCTCCGCCCTTTTATTAACATCCAGGGTGTGAACGTGCATTTTCATGACTGCGACCCTTCCTAATACACTCCACATGTAACATAAGTTTATCATATGAACTGAAATTATATTGTATGCTTGTCTTTTGTATGTGTGTGTCAGGCTCTCATGTATCCCAGGCTGGCCTGAAATGTGCTATCTAAGGATGGTTCTGAACTCAGAATTTCTTTCATGTCCTAGTGTGGATTGGAGTGTACACCACGATACCTGATTTGTGCAGTGCTGGGGATCAAACCCCATAGCTCTGTGCATGGTAGGCAAGCTCTCTGCCAGCTAGCTAGATCCTCAATCTACATCTTCTTAAAATCAAGTTAAGAGGACCTCAAGACAACTTACTGACATCTAGGAAGGGCTGAGATTTCAATGAATTATAAAAAGCTCTGTCTTGCTGGGCTGCTGGCTGCAGTGAGGCCATCTTCAGGTGACGCCGTGTTAGAGGTGTCAGGTGTTATATAAAAGGCCGTTGATCTGAGTGCATGCCATGGGTGGTGTAAGGCTGAGGGCAGGGATGTGATGAGTGGTTTTTGTTTTGCGTTTTGTCTTTGTAGAAGACGACTAGAGATTTTTTTCCTAGAGAAGGAGATTAGAATGCACAGTAGAAGTGAGCCTCTGGCGAGTAAAACAGGACTGGTGGGGAAGCAGCCACTGAGGGTCAGCTGAACGTTATGCTGGGCACGATAACCCTTGGCAGGACAGGACCACACTGTTGAGGAAGATGGTTTTATCCTTACCATATGGGCAAGACCTTGAGGCTCGTATGAATTTTTACTCATAGTCACAATAGCAGGGCCTAGATTTATATTCACAGCTCTCATTGTACAGTGTTGCTCACTCGCGCCGTACTCTCTGGGACTCCTGTCACGCTGACTTGCTTATCATACTGTAGCCTCTGTACCTGCTTTGCTGCTGTCGCCTCTTTCTAAACCAGTGCTTCATGGTAGCAGGTGGGTTTGTGTATGCACTCTGTGTGTATCCAAGCAGGGACTCATCACTGTGCTGGGCCCACTGAGGCAAGGTTAACTGGGACACTGGTCGGAAGAGATGGCAGTGAATCACATCACAGGTCACCAGCTGTTAGGGAGACTTAGGAGCTGGCCACAGAAAGCATGGGACTGTTCCCTGAATGGAGTTACTGATGAGGGGGTCAGGCATTGACCTTGTTCCTTCTTATTTCAGTCTGTTCATACTCCACAGTTCTCTTCTTACACCAGCAGAGGGAGCAGTTCAAAGTTTTTGAGGAAAAGAAGCCAACATGTCTGTCTTCTCTTAGTTACTTGTGTTATTCAGAAACCTGGTTTTTCTATGAGAACTCAGTGTGGAACATGAGGTGTTTGGCACTGGTTTAAGCATAGTGATTTGGCAAGAATAAATCCTGTGTTATGATGAGTGCTGAATTAATGACATTTTTTTCTTTGTCTAGGTTTTCTTTTATAGGGCAGGGCTGAAGCTTGTGATATGTACAAGGTTCTAATTACAGTCTTGGTCTGGAAGTGTAGTCTTTCTGAAGGAAAGGCAAAGATATTGTGTTAAAGCTTAGCACTAAATATAGCAGAGAGAGGAAGTGGCTTGCTGCTCTTTGCCCTGAGCAGAATTCCCTGGAGAAACTGGAGCCAGAGTGAAACCCTCTGAAGGAATTTTATACATGCTAATGCAGAATGCCTTCCCAGTACTCTGCTCCAAAGAAACACGTGCACATTTCTCCTTTTATATGTTGCTCTACCCGCAGTGTGTAAAGGATAATGTCTATTTTCTCTAAGCATTTTATTTAAAGAAGCAAACAGAAATTATTATGATTTTTTTCATAGGATTCTATTACTTTGTTAGGTCTCATCTATTTGATCTTGTTTACTTCAAAAGCAAACAAAAGAATTACTAGATAATTCTCTTTTCACATATTTTGCTTGCTTTGTTTTAGTCTATTTCCCGAATTTGACTTATTTATATTTATTTATTGGTGTGCCTCCCTCTGTAGCCTGGCTGACTGGGAACTCTGACTCAGCTTCCCAGGTGCTGGACTTACAGGCATGAGCTACCACACCCTGCTCTTTCCTGATCTTTCTTTATGATTTAAATAGGCTTTGATTTTCCTCTTTAGTTTCGTTTCATTTATTAATCCAAGTAAAGTGACCCTATAACGTTTTCCTTTCTTTCTAAAATTCTGTATTTCTCCTAGTGAGCTGACACTTTGCTTGAACTCTTAAATTTACCTTCTCCGTCCCACTCTCCCTTCTTGACTCCTGAATGAATTAAAGATATAGTATCATTTTTGTTTTTTCTCTAAGAGGGATTTTTTCTAATAACATGTGTTTGAGTACTTTTGTTCATAAATTCAGTAAAACTTTTATAATTTTCTGAAAGATAAGACCTGCTATATGGCTTTGGATCGCTTGGTACTTGTTATGTATTCCAAGCTGGCCTTGAATTCACAGACATCCTCCTCCTGCATCAGCCTCCAGAGGCTAGGATTGCAGGCATGTACCATTAGCTTAGCGCTTCTGGGGCTGGAGAGATGGCTCGGGAAGTAAAGTGCCTGCCACACAAGCATGAGGGCCTGAGTGTGAATTTCAAGAACCCATGCAAGGCTTTTCAAACCTTTGGAGCCCCCTCGTTTCTCATCTTGTATATTCTTTTGTCGTGTTTGTGTAAGGTCTTGCTCGGCTGGCCTCTTGTGACACACACTCCTGAGTGCCAAGACTGTGCCATGGACCAGCACCTCCATCTCCCCACCGAGCCAAGCTAAAGCCTGCTCCTGCTTTGCATCTGCACCCCCTTGTGCTCCTGTGTCACTTTGTCCACAGGGTGCTCCTTCTGGCTCCTAAGCCTGTCATGTGGGCTCAGGCCCTTATCATCTCCTTCACACTTTCTGCTGCTCCATTAGCCACCCACTCCCCTTCCCTAGTTTCTGCACAGCCAAAGCACCTTCCTGTTTAATGCCCGTGAGAACTCTCTAAAGCCGCAGCCTTCCTAAATGTTCCTACATCCCCATGTCTGAAAAAGGACTTTACAAAGTCTTGCTTTTTTAAAGTTATGGAATAGTGTCTTACTGACACTTTGACTCCTTCACAAAACCCTGAAGTTAATGCAGTGTGGAAAGCTGTAGAAGCTAAAAGTAGTAGTATATATATTTGCATAGCAATTTGTCAAGGATTTTCATTGAGTAGGAATAATTTGGCTGACAAGCATGTGATCGGTGAATGAATTGAAAAGAACTCATATGGTTTTCATTGTCCTTGACTGAATGAACACATAGTTGCCTGACACAATGCTAACTCTGTCTTGGAGATTCACAATATTGCTTCAGATAATCAAAACAGAAGTTGTGGAGGAGAGACACATTTGCAAATATTTGCATACATTTTGACAGTTTGGAGACTTCAGCTATAACTATTAATAAATCTTCAAAGGAGCCAATTGTGGAAAATTTAATAACATATCAAGCAAAGTGATTTCTTAGAAACCCTAACTTGCATATGCCTTTAATCCCAACACTCGGGAGGCACAGGCATATGGATCTCAGATTTCGAGACCAGCCTGATCTACAGAGTGAGTTCTAGGACAGCCAGAGCCACATAGTAAAACTTTGCCTCAAAAAATAAAAGAGAGAGAGAGAGAGAGGGAGGGAGG
>NC_022016.1:76456447-76461487 GCF_000317375.1 Microtus ochrogaster | reverse complement strand
GAGAGAGAGAGAGAGAGAGAGAGAGAGAGGAAGGAAACCCTAACTTAACTTCCGATGACAAACAAGAAATGAAGCACTATCCCCAGCAATATGATTAGTGGGCCATCAATTTTTATTCAGCAAATATCTTGTTGAACAGTCGTTTCCATGGTGAGAGTCTAACTGGCTGGGATGTGTCGAGAAGTAAAGACTGACTCCTGCTTTCTTTGTTTGTTTGTTTGTTTGTTTTTGAGACAGGGTATCTCTGTGTAGCTCTGTAGACCAGCTGGCCTCAAACTCAAGAGATTTGTCTGCCTCTGCCTCTCAAGTGCTGGGATTAAAGGTGCGCACCACCCCCATCCTCTAGAAAGACCCCTGCTTTTGTGGATCTTAATATTCCAGGGACAGGAAAGATGGGCAATAAATAATAGCCTGAACTAGCATGTGTATTAAAGGCATAAGGACACTAAAGAAACAGTAGGGGCAAGGTAGTGGGTGGGACGGGGGGTGCTGGGTTAGGGGGCAGTCTTCTGTAAAGACTTGTGGTGGTTAGTGTTGATTGTCAGTTTGGCAGACTGTAGAAGAGAGTCCCGGGAGATGCTTGTGGGAGGGTTAGCTTGATTCCTTTCACTGGTGTGGAAAGACCTATCTTAAAAGTGGGCAGAACCATTCCCTGGACTTGGGGTTCTGGATTGAATAAGATAGAGGAAGAGAACCGAGCTGCAGCATGCTTCATTGCTTTCTGCTCTTGAATAGATGTGACGAGCTGCTTCGAGCTCCTGTTGCCCTGGCTTCCCTGCTGTATCTTGTCTCCTGAGCAAAACTAAAACCTTCCTCCCATAAGTTCTTTTTATCAAAGCATTTTATCACAGCATCAGGGAAAAACAAACAAAAACAAAGAACAGAGATAAGGCTGGTCAGGAGACGTCATTGAGAAAGGCATCATTCTAGAAGACAAATGACCATTTGTTCTATTAGTTGCTAAGAAAATGATGGTGTTAGAGAATTAAGAAAATGTGGACCAGATTGAAGTCCAGAACCCAGGGAAAACATAGCTGACCTAGGGAAGTGGGGGTGGGGTGGGGTCATAAGCCTGGACCATTCTATCTGCTTTGATTGAAAGGTATACAAGGAAGAGATACATATATCTTCTTACCTGCTCTCCCCTCTAACTTCTATAGTAAGCAGCTAATTAAAACCATAATTCTGAAAGTTTCTAACTATCAAAATATTGGTTTAGATTTGGTCATGAGATCATTCTCTTTCCATATCACCTTACTGCTTTCTAAAAATAGCTTCTCTGGGGCTGGAGAGATGGCTCAGTGGTTAAGAGCATTGCCTGTTCTTCCAAAGGTCCTGAGTTCAATTCCCAGAAACCACAAGGTAGCTCACAACCATCTGTAATGGGGTCTGGTGCCCTCTTCTGGCCTGAAGGCATACACACAGACAGAATATTGTATACATAATAAATAAATAAATAAATAAATAAATAATTAAAAAAAAGCTTCTCCTGGGGATATGGCTCAGTGGGTGAGCTTTGGCACAGCATGCTATTCTGAGAACCTGGACTGAGCACTGCACAAACAGAACAAAACATTTTGACTATTCCATATGTCAGTTGCATTTTGAGCCACCAAATTATGTAAGTGGAATGGTTGTGTTTAGCATCTATTCTTCCATCCATTCATCTATCCGTCCATCCATCCATCATGTAGTGAGCAAAGTGGTTTGCTAGGTGCTTTCAATACAGCAACACATTCAGTTGAGCAAATTCTGCTTTCTGGGTACTTAGAATTCAGTGGAGGAAGTAATAAGTAATCCAGTAAGGTATTACATGTATGCCAGCACCTCTCAGACTTTTTTATTTGAGTATCCTGTGTGCCTTCTAAAATTATATGTCTCCAGAAAAATTGTAGTCACATGTGTATACCAACATTTTCGAGTTTAAAAATTAAAACTGATTTTAAACATATTTACTCACAGTATCATAAGAGCCAGCCATAATTATACACTGCTATAAACCTAGCACTCAAGGCTGAGGCTTTAAGTTCAAGGCCAATCTGGGCAACATAGTTGAGTTTTAGGGGGGGAAACTATCTGAAATAAACAATTCACAAACAATACAAAAAAATCTCATGATATCAGTAAACCCATTTCATTAGTAGACATAACAAAATAACCACTGTAGATGGGTGGCTCAGAGGTCAAGAGTATAAAATTGCTCTTGCAGAGAATCAGAATTTGGTTCCCAGCACCCATTTTATAATTGGCAACAAACTGTAAAATCTTCCTGGAATACAGGCTGTTTTTATTCATTTTGAGGGAAATACCTGCCAGATACCCCGGCGTGAATAAGATAGTTTTTCAGTTTGAGTTTTGTTGTTTGTTTGAGACAGGGTCTCCCTGTGCAGCCCAAGCTGGTTTGAACTCATTATGTAGCCCAGGCTGATTTGGGACTCACTGTGTAACCAAGGCTGGCTTTGAACTCCTGCCTCTCAGCCTCAGACGTGGTACTATCATCCTCAGAATAGATGAGACACTTAAGGCACAGAGGGCATAAGGAATGTGAAGGTCCAGGTGAAGAAGGGCAAAGCCAGGAATCAGATCAGAGTTTGGACCCAGGCGCCAGCCCTCTTGGTTTTTACCCCATAGAGCATAAGAGAGAATGGTAAGCAGTGATTTTGTGGGACATTAAAATGGCTGACAGTAACTTTTGTCAAACAGTTGATTTAATAGTTTATGAATTCTATTTGTTAAAATTTTTCATTAATTTTATGTGTGTTTCTGTGTGGATTCTTTAGTGTCTGCACACATGGTCAGAAGACAACTTGGAGTCAATTGACAGAATAACCCAAACCATTTCCCTAATCATCCTCACTACCTGTCTAGCCACCTGTCTTTTAGGCTGACTCAGAAATGTCAGTTAAATCATAGATCTAACTAAGCACCATTGCTCTTATAAAAATCATCGTCATTATGATTAGCAAGCAAGTTGCCCAGTGAGGAGTGGGATCCTTTCACGTGGTAATCATACCATGCCAAATACAGCAGGAACACGGCAGTGACAAGCAGGAGGAAGCGAAGGGCATTCTGGAAACAATCCTTCCGGGGCTTCACCTCTCCAGGATATACCCAGGAAGCTTTGCTGTCCACTGGACTGTATTCCTCCTCTGACATGGTCACCGGCACCCTGCTGTCTTTATGCTGGGATTATTGGACTCGGGGCCTTTGTGGGAAACACTATCAACTGATCCACACTTTTAGCCTCATATTTTCTCCTTTCTTTTTCTTTTTGAAACTTAAGAACAGTTTTATTGGAGTTTGAGAGAAAAGCCCCAGAGGATAGGCAAGCAAGCAGCCGCCAGGAATGAGCTATGAGATTAGGAGTGAGAGTTAGATGGCAAAGCAGGCAGGCTCAGCAGTGGAGTCTTTGAGCAGTGTATGGGGAGGAAGAGCTCCTCAGAGAGGGTGCGCATGCCCAGACTTCAGTCATGCATAGAAAGTGGGCAGGCTTAGCAGTGAGGGTTGGTAAGTAACTGCCTATGTTTTCTTTACTAACCATTTCATATGACTTCATATTTGGAACAGACTCTCTGACAAGACTTCTCTCTTCAGCAAATTCTCTGTTGTTCTGTACTCTGCATTTGTACAAAAGTTTTGGAATCAGCTTAGCAAAATTAAAAATTTTCTATTTTAATTAGCATTCTATTTACTCTAGAAATTGAATTAAAATTGAGCATTATAGAATGGGAGTTCTTTATGAATGTTATGTTTGCATTTATTTATGTTATGTTTGTTTTATTATCATAGAGTTTACTTTAAAATGTAAAAGTTATATTTAAAAATCCCAGTCTTGGTTTGCTGGGATGTTTCAGTGGATGAAGGCCCTTGCCACTAAGCCTGATGAACATGACCTAAGTTTGATCTGGGATCCACATGCTAGGAGAGAAGCTAGTTCTGCAAGTTGTCTTCTAACCTCCACCCAGACACACACTACAAATATGTAAATGCCTAAAAACAAATTTAAAAATTGCCTCAACCTTATAGTATTAAGAACCTTCTGAGTTCTTTATTTCCTGTAAATGGAAAATTCCCACATATGTGTGTAACAGTTAGGGCGGGCTGCTTGTCATCCCGGCCACCCGGCTATCTTAACCCCCGAAATAATTACACAGAAATTGTATTAATTAAAGCACTGCTTGGCCTTTAGCTCTGGCCTCCTATTAGCTAACTCTCACATCTTGATTTAACCCATTTCTATTAAATCTGTGTTCACCACGAGGTTGTGGCTTACTGAGAAAGATTTAGCCTGTCTGACCTGGCGTCTCCATGGCGGATCTCTCTCTGACTCTTTTCCTCCCAGAATTCAGTTCTGTCTCCCCCCTACCTAAGTTTTGTCCTATCACCAGGCCCAGAGCAGTTTCTTTATTAACCAATAAAAGCAACACAAATACAAAAGGACCTCCTACGCCGTATGTGCAATACAGCTCTTAGCATTTAGAAGTGTTAATGTGTGGGAATTGGCATTGATATAGCAACACCACTGATCCACTGACTCTCAAGTTCCACCAGTTGACCCAGAAATGTCCTTTATCCCAAGAGTATCTGAGTTACCATCACTTGGTCTGCACGTGCGCACATACATTGCACACATGCACATCTATATACCTACATAGTTCTATATGGCTTATCTAGCCACTTTACTCTGGAGTATTGAGAGTGTCTTCAATATTTGCTTAAGTATTTGATTCTATATTGAATAACCTCTTAGGGATTCCGAGGGCTGCTGAAATCTGTGGCGTAATATCTCTCATCAATTTTGGAAAATTCCGAGCGAGGTAGTGCCACTAGCAGCGAGCAGTGTGCAGCTTCGGCAGCTGTGACTTCTCAGGGTGCTTTAGGAACCTCCGTTCAAGTGAAATCAAGATCTCAATTCAAATCTCAGGAAGTGATTTCAGGAAGTCAGTGTGAAGCAAGATTGGGGTTTATCGCAAACAGGCAGCATGCTTCTGTGTGTGTGTGTGTGTGTGTGTGTGTGAGAGAGAGAGAGAGAGAGAGAGA
>NC_022016.1:76440481-76456347 GCF_000317375.1 Microtus ochrogaster | reverse complement strand
GAGAGAGAGAGAGAGAGAGAGAGAGAGAATTGGGGTGGGGATACTATAGACACTACAAGGAAGTGTAGACTTCCTGAGAGAGGTTAGCTGAAATTTCTTAGAAGCAGCTGGGTATATGACTTTTGTAGGTTTTGAACTGTAGGTATGTTTAAAAGATTAAACTGTTTTGGTGTATTTTTATCTAATGGTAAATGAAGGCATGTAAAGTGATTTATGAGGTGTACTGTGGGGGTCTACAGATAAGGTGTGCTGATTATATAAAAGTGCAGGACAAGAAAGGTCAGGAATTTTTGCAACACATAGGTCATAGGCAGTAAGACATCTTGAGTGTTACCATGATTCATAATCGTGGTAAGATTTCCTCAGGGAAACTTGTATTTGTTTGTGGTTACTAAGAGGTTGTGACGTGTTTTTGACTGTAAACATGTTTCATAATCTTGTTCATGAAATTTTTCTTGGCAAAGGGAGTATCATGTCCTTTGCTGGTGTTGTCAGAAGCCATGAGACTCAGTCCGCTAGGAATGTACACAAGATCCAGGGGATGATGGCTCTCTTCCTTTCTCATGGCCCCGTATTTGTTCTTGGTTTTCCTTCTTTCCTTAGTAGGGCTTCTCACCTATTCTTTATCTTCCCCTGGTATTCCAATCATGGTCATATTAAATTTTCTTACCTTTTTATTTATTTATTTTTAACCCCTTTATCTGTACTTTAAATTTGTCTACTTTCTTACTTACGTGTGTGTGTGTGTGCCATGTGTGTTCAAGTGCCCACAGAGGCCAGAAGAATATTTTCAGATACTCCTGGACCTGGAACTTTGGTGGTTGTGAGTTGCCCAATGTGAGCACTGGGAACGCTCTTTGGACACCTCTCTCAGCCCACTATGAGTACCCCATACCCGGGAGTGGCTGCTGCTGCTGCTGCTGCTCCTTATGATCTCTTCTAGGGCTCTAATTGTCTTGTCGACTGTACTCAATCTGCTGTTAAACCATCCACTAAGTTCCTAATTTTTATTATTATATATATTAGAAATACTGTTTTTCAATTTGAGATTTCGTATTTGGTTATTTGAAAAATAAAATGAGGAGCCAAATAGATGGCTCAGCATGACCTGGATTTAATCCTTAGAATACAGGAAAAGGTGAAGAGAACTGAACCTTCAAAGTTGTCCTCTGACCTACATGAAGTGCTCACACAGTGATGATAAGTTAAAAAAAAAAAAAACCTTTTACAATACTACCTGTTACTTATAAAATAATCTGGAATCCCTATTGACCTTAGTTTCAGTTATGTGTGGTATCATCTGCAGAAGCAACTTCATTTATGTGTATTTGATTGTATTTGCTTGTGTGCTAGACTATATTTGAAAAATTCTTTGTAGAAATACAAGACCAGTGGTGGCACACACCTTCAATCCCAGCACGTTGGAGGCCGAGGTAGGCAGATCTTTGAGTTCAAGGTCAACCTGGTCTACAGAGGGAGTTCTAGGATAGCCAGGTCTACACTGAGAAACCCTGTCTTGGAAAAAAAAAAGCATAATAAGGAAGGCAGGCAGGAAGGAAGGAAGGCAGGCAGGTAGATGAGTATGTGACCAAGATGGGGTTGCCATCCTTAGAGGAGATTTTCGCCAGCTTTGCTAGCCAGATGCCAAAATCACTAACAATATGGGGTTCTTTAGTCTATTTTAGATATCAGGATCTTTGTGGAACACACAGATGACCAAATAGTTGGCTTAATTCTGCTTTTTCCTTAGTTCCAAAGTGAAGGCATTTTGGGATCCAATCAAGACATGGCCTAATTTACTCCACTTTGCTAGCATAGTGGTTCTCTACCTTCCTAATGCGGGGACCCTTTTAGTACAGTTCCTCATGTTGTGGTGACCCCAACCAAAAAAGTATTTTCATTGTACTTCATAACTGTAATTTTACTACTGTTATGAATTGTAATGTAAAATCTCTGTTTCCTTATGGTTTTAGGTTACCCCTGTGAAAGGGTCGTTCTATTGCCAAAGGAGTCACAACCCACAGGTTGAGAACCACAGTGTTAGCGGGTCCTATTTTCAACTTCTCTTAAAAAATACTTTCAGGTTCAGTCTCAATGTACCAGAAAATAGAGTTTCCAAATCCCCTTGGCACACACATTGTCAGATCTCAAGTGCAGCATCCAGTCCACAACTCCTCCTTAGGAGTTTATCATGCTGCTAGGCAGAGAGCATCACTGAATGCAAGGCTTCTCCTCCAGGTGCTAACCGGTAATTCTTTACTACCTTGGTTTATGGTGCCTTCAATCTTTCTTTTCTTTTCTTTCTTTCTTTCTTTCTTTCTTTCTTTCTTTCTTTCTTTCTTTCTTCTTTCCTTCCTTCCTTCCTTCCTTCCTTCCTTCCTTCCTTCCTTCCTTCCTTCTTTTTTTTAAATTTATTTAAGTTAAATGTATTTTTTAACTGATACATAAAAACATAAGATCCTGAACAGGGCTAATATGCCTCAGTTATGTATACGTGTTATTTTAAATCAGGCTAAGTGTACCTATTTCTGCAAACATTAATCATTGCTTTTTTGGTAAAAGCTTTCAAAATCTTCTTTTAGATATTGGTGTTGATAGTCACCTAACATTACAGCAGCTAAACAGAGCTGCTGGCTTCCAGATAATGTAACTTAGTGCCTACCAATCTACCCTGTTCCCATCTTCCTTTCTCTCCACTCTGTTCACCCTCTCATAACCTGCAATTCACTATTGACCTCTCGAGTTGCACTGTTTGAGGATCATACAAGTGAGATCATGTGGACTTGTGTGTCTGTGCCTGGCTTCCTCCGCTGTTCCATCTGTGTTTTTATTTTTGTTAATGACTGACTGGTATTCCACTGTGTATATGTGCCACATTTTAAAACCCATTCATCTGTTAAATGAAGCTAGTAAAAACTAATCAGTCCGGCTTTTCTGGTTGCTCTCCATGGGAGTGTTGGTCTGTGACAAAAGTAACCTACGTATTATTAAGCATAACCATTCTTTTTGTTAAAATTGTTATAGTTTGTAATTCTTATTAGATATTGGATCTACTTAAGAAATCAGATACTTCCTTAAGATGAACCTTAAGGAAATGACACAGCAAATTCTAATCTTTTGTTCTAGCTCGAGATGCCGACGAACGAGAGAAGTGGATCCATGCCTTAGAAGAAACCATTCTTCGACACACTCTTCAGCTTCAAGTAAGAGGCTTTGCATGGTGTTTGGAGAGTTTGTCTATGGCTTTCTTTTGGGGAGAATGGTTGTTTTTGAAAAAAAAAAACTGCTATAATACAATGAGAACTCTTCATTTCTGAGTTGATTATTCTTAACTTTTAATGTTGCATAGAAAAGTTACAAGCATTTATTTTTTTCTACTTTCTGTAGAGCAAAATACAGATTTTTTAAAATCAGGAATGAAGTTAGTATAAGGCAATTTGAATGTGAAATGATATTTTAAAATGTGCCAGATACATATTTAAGTATTTTGTATCAATATTGGGCTATCGATAAAACCAAATTGTAGGCATACTAATTGATAAATGCTGAGAAGTTGACCTCATTTTCTTGTTAATAGAATTTGGTTATTACCACATACACCTGGTTAATACTAATTAGGATAAAGATGAAAGAAAACTCAGTATAAATGGGTCAAGAGAAGAGAAACAAAGCTGGCTGAGATCTGAAGTCTATACTCAGAGTCCCGTTCCATCCCTGGATTT
The DNA here is from genome assembly GCF_000317375.1 of Microtus ochrogaster. Lineage (NCBI taxonomy): Eukaryota > Metazoa > Chordata > Mammalia > Rodentia > Cricetidae > Microtus > Microtus ochrogaster. The sequence continues at coordinate 76,452,625 of NC_022016.1, read as the reverse complement.
TGTTGGCTCATAATTATTGGGACTTATTTCACTGCCTCAGTGGTAGTGAGACTGGTTGCAGCAGTTTCCAGCCTTGTATTGTAGGAAGTCTAGGTCCATAGTCAGTAAGATGAGCAGGTCAGTGGCTGAGTGGCAGAGTAGCAGAGTGGTGACAGCATTCAGGAGACTGAGCCAGGAGGATCCCTGAGAGCAAGGTCAGCCTGGGCTGCAGTCTGAGATCCTGTCTTTAAAAAAGAAAAAAAAAAAACTGATTATGGTCATGAGCCTAATCCTAACCAGTCAGAACTTTTGGGTCATATTCCAGCCTGGAACTGAGATGTGCTAGAAAACAAAACACCTTGTTAATAGTGGGTAGTAGATGTCGCCACCCTATCCCTGCCCTAGTAGCTTCAGAACAGGAAGTAAAACAGGGTCAGTGACAGATGCAGCTCACACCTCTTCTAGCATAGAGAAAATGCTTGCTTACACCTCGCCTCTGAATGTCCATGTGTGGCAGACAGAGGAGTTTGTTTTATGTTTTTTTTAGTCTTGAATTGTAGACAACTGGTGCCTTGTGACCCCCTTCTATTTTGTCTGATCCAGAAATTGCTTGATTTGGTAAGGTTTACCTCAGGTCTTCTCACATGGCGAGGCTTAGAAAACAGTGTCTGGTGTGGTTATTAAGGGAGGGGAACAGTGAAGATGGAGTTGAAAAGGCTTGTAGATTACCCTGATGTATGCTTTTTAAAGCAGCTTCAAGATTGCCATCAAGTTCTTTTTTTTAAATTTAGGTAGTTCCATAAATAAAATATAGCATATTTTGGACAGACGTGTGGTCCAATTAGAAGGTAACTGTTTTACATTTAATTGCATTGAATGTGTCAGATGCAGTTTCCCCCTAACTGGCTAAAGTGACTTGCAGGTGTCTGATGTGTCTTCAGCCTGCCCTTAGAGGCCTCTGCTGTGGGGCCATGAAACCCATCAAGTGCTCTTACTCACTTCTTTCCCTTAACATTCTTTATAGCTTTCTGGTCTCTACATTCTTCTGAGTGATGTTCTTGTTCTCTCTCCCTCTTTATCTCTTCCCTTCTCTTCCGTCTCCCCTATCCGCCTCTAATGCCATTTGCCTTTTTTTGTAGCTTAGCTCAGAGCTGACCTCTTTGGTAGCGCATACAAGTACAGACCCTCATCCTTCAAGCTGAAGGACCTCCCTTTGGATGCCACAGTCACTGCACAGTTCCTAAGTACTTTTGGTGGGGTGGTGGTGGCAGGATCTTGCTGTGTAGCCCATGTTGGCCTGGAACTCAAAATCCTCTGCCTTTCTCTCCTGAGTTCTGTGCCTTCTCTATCTTCAAAGCACACAAAACTCCCATTACTAGGTAACTGCTTCCAATCAGGTACCAATGTGGATCCAATTATAGAATCAGAATTAGAGTTTGGTAAAAAAGAGAGCTTACATGTTTTGGGAACAACAGGAAGGAAAAGATATTTTTGAAATATTCTAGGCTTTGACCACTTTGGCATTTTAAGAAAACATGTAATATGAATGTTCTTAGTAAATAGAGGCCAGGATGTTTAGAACTATGAAGCTGTGTGTTTATTTGAGTGGGCAGTACTGCCTTCTCAGAGAGAGTGGAGTGTGGTGAAGAGCCTCACTCTGGAGTTGGGTGTCCGATTTGTAGTCCAGTGCAGTGATTAGCATTTACTCATTAGCCTTGACCTATCTGACTGACAATATCTCCTCCTTAGCACCATTGTGGTAGTTACAAGAGTCGAGTATAGACTCCAGTTGTACCTCCCTGTTGGAAGAGCTGCACAGAAGTCAGCTGCCATCCCTTCTCCTGTGCTTGGTGGTTCATTAGAGCTCACCAAGTGTTAGTGATGGGAAGGAATTGCTGAGGTGATACATAAACAGTTGAAGTTCTTTTCCACCGTTACTTGTTGAGTACATGCAGGCACATAACACATCTGTCAGGAACTAAGAGATTGGCACTTTTGGGAGGGCCTGGGTATAAACAGAGACTGCTCTTTCACTCCCAGTTGCCCAGACCCACATAATCACACAGAAACTATACTAATTACAATACTGCTTGGTCAATGGCTTAGCTAGCTCTTATATCTTAAATTAATCCATTTCTACTAATCTGTGTATCACGACGAGGCTGTGGCTTACTGGGTAAGGTCTGTATCTTTCTCCTTCAGCAGCTACATGGCGTCTGCCTGACTCTGTCTTCTTTCTCCCTGCATTTAGTTTAGTTTTTCCACTTAGCTCTATTCTGCCCTTCCATAGGCCAAAGCAGCTTCTTTATTAACCAATTATAATAAAACATATTCACAGCATACAGAGGGGCATTCCATATCACCTGGGAGTGGAGATTCAGCATTGCTCTGGCCTGCTTATTACATTTACACCACCTCAAATGTCAAGAGTGTTTTCTTCACTCCATTCTCTTCTACTGCTTTACTTCCTCCAAACCTCTCTTCTCTCGCATTGGTCTTTTCATATCCATTTTCCCTGGCCATTTTAGTCTCCTTCCAGTTTTGCTTACCTCATTTCCCAGTGTAGAGCTTGTGGCCCACTTCTTTAACATTGCTTTAGCCAACACCATTAGAATTTCTTGTGCCTGGACAGTTTTTGCTGTGTATTACTCTAGTCTTCATTCCCGAGACTACAACTATCTGTTTTCATTGCTTTTATTGCCCCTTATAACAGAAGCTGTGAGGGCTGACAAGATGACCCAGTGATTAAGAGCACATCCTGTTTTTCCAGAGGACCCAGGTTCAATTCCCAGCACCCACATGGTGGCTGACAACTCTCTGTGAGCTTGTGACTCCAGTTTCAGAGGATCAGATGTCCTCTCTGACCTCTGCAGGCAAAGCACCCAGGATCATAAAATAAATTCAAAATAAGAAGCTACCAAAATGAAATGGCTATATTTATCTAAATTTTAATTGTTTTCCACCTCTAATGAAATATCCATCATGATTAAAAACTTCCCCTTTCTTTCTTAAAATTCCAGGACTCTGTGCTTGCTGGGCAGCACTCCATCAATTGACTTGTATTCCCAGCTCCAGAAGCTTTTAATGACCTTTTGTTCATTGCCAGTTGAATTTCCCACAGTGAGATCTTTTCTTTAGGTCTAGAATCTAATAAAAACCGGTTTTCAGCCAGATGTTGTGGTGCACACACCTTAATCCCAGAGCTTGGGAGGCAGAGGCAGGAGGACCTCTGTGAGTTTGAGATCAGCCTGGTCTACAGAGTGAGTTCTTGTCCTGCGAGGATTACATAGTGAGATCCTGTCTCAAAAACATCAATAGACCCTGTCCCCTCCAAAACAAAAAGACGCAAAAAAAAAAAAAAATCCATGTTCTTCTCTTCACATAAAAAGGTTTTTCTTCTTCAACAGTTCTTGAGACTTTTCTCTGCTTCACATATTCTTTTCCTTCTCAAAGATCAATAACCTTGATTCCTTTGAGACCGAGGCCTCCTTCCTTGACTCTGTGGCTGCCTCTGCCATTTTCGTAACTTGAGCTAAACTCTCTGTAGATGAGTCCCCCTCCTATCTTCATAAAGCTTTCAGTCCCCTCTGCCTTAGGGATCTACTGCCCTGGAATACCCGAGGCAGGGCTACAAAGGTGCCTCCATCCCTTTCTTTCTCAAGCCCTGTTATTAAGCCTCTTTTCTTTGATGATGCCAACCTTGACTTCTGAGGGATAGGAAGCTCAGTCTTGCGGCTGCTTCCCTCCCTGTCTCCCTCCTTCCCTGCCTCCCTCCTTCCCTGCCTCCCTCCCTCCCTCCACTTCAGTGCAGTCACACTCAGCCTAGGCTTTCGCTTTATCTTGGCAGCTCTATTTCTTGTACTATCCCAACCTATATTCCTTAATTTATTTTCTTTTTCATCCTTTAAAAGAACAACTATCATTAATGATCCTGAGGCATTCAAAAATGAGGAGAAAGAAACAACCTCCAGAGCAGTAGTTCTCAGCCTATGGGTCACGACCCCTTTGGGGATTAAAGAACCCTTTCACAGGGGTTGCATATCAGATATTTCATTACGATTCATAAGAGTAGCAAAATTACAGGTATATTGTATTTATTATAGTAAGGGGAATCTCTCCCTCGGCCTCTGCTGTGCTTTCCCCTCTTGTAGCCCCAGAATACTCTGCTGTGTCATCTTAGCAGTGAACATTTGAACATTTGTCTTTGCTAAGAGCGGTGTAGGCTTCAGGTACATCCTCTCTTCTTACTTATACATCCCTCTCAAGTTTGTAAAGCTCATGAGAGAGAAACCCATTTACTGATATACTATGTATGCTCATGGTACACATACAGAAGCACAGCACTAGCCAAGTTTTCATGGGTAGTTTGAGAACTGGGTAAGAAGAAATGCTTTAGATCTAGGTGAACCAGGACTAGGACTTAGGGCTTGCCTAGCTGTGAAATCTATGGTGATACTTAATTGCTTTTCAACCTCAGTTTCTCTCTCTCTCTCTCTCTCTCTCTCTCTCTCTCTCTCTCTCTCTCTCTCTCTCCTTCCTTCCTTTCTTTTTCTTTCTTCCTCCCTCCTTCCCCCTCCCTTTCTTTCTTTTTTTAGGGGACAGGATTTGAGACCTCTCTGTAGGTCTGACTATTCTGGAACTCCCTATATAAATCAGGCTGGCCTTGAATTTACAGAGATCAGCCTGCCACTGCCTCCCAAGTGCTGGGATTAAAGGTGTGCACCATTATGCCTACCTAGCTTTAACCTCAGTTTCTTCATCTTTAAAGTGACTTTAAAACCTCAGCAAAGCAGTTGTGTGATGGCAATTTGGAATCTCTAACCTGCAGTGCTTGCACATAGTCTTCTGTTCCGACTGTCATTTCATCTAAAGCTTTCTTCACCCTTTCTTCATCTTAATTCTAGTCCTTGTTTTTCTGGGTCATCTCTGCTAATTTATGAGCACATTGTAATTAGAGTAGAATGGAGATGGGAAATATAACAGAAATTTCTGTCCATTTAAATCCTGTGAAGCAAAGTTTTCCTGCAGTTATTCTATGTTAACTGTAGGCTCTTCTCTTTTTCCTTTCCTTTCTCTTAGCCTTTCCTATCCTTTTTCACATTTTTTTTATTGTGAATCACTTTATGTAGGCAAATATAGAACAAGATGTAAATGCCTCGGGTTTAAAGTCATTCAGGGAGCTTCCAAATGAAATGCAACACAAAACAGTGGAGTCTAAACTAAGACTCATGTAAGCTCAGCCCAGGGGAGTCTAAACTAAGACTCATGTAAGCTCAGCCCAGTGGCAACCAACACAAAACAGTGGAGTCTAAACTAAGATTCATTTAAGCTCAGCCCAGGGGCAAAGGCCTGTACTTATTTAGTAATGTAAGTTTGTAAAAATGAAATCTAGAAGTTCTTTCAGAATAAAGTGGCCAATGCAGAATCTTCCCTATAAAAATTAGGGCAATCGTATACATCAAATATAATATTAAAAATTGAATGGTACTAAAGACTCATAGAGGAAAAACTGGTCTCTTGTCCTCTGACTTCCCCGTTGTGTACCCTAGACTGTTTTTTTCACCTCCCCCCCCCCAAACACACAGTGTATTGAGGCTGTTACAATACAGTGCCTGGCATTTCATTACCCCAACAGACATTTTTAAGCTCCTAATTGTTATGCTAGTCCCTTGTGATGAGAAGCTGAGGACACAGGAGTGAACAAGACTTTGCACTATTGCAGGCATCGTGGGCCTGTGGAAAGGCTGCTAATTCTAATTCTGAACAGAATATTTCCTTTTGAGAATGTGTTGGTTACAGTTTCCCCTGGTGAAACATGGCAGCTTGATGGTAAGGTAGGTGGTGCATACCTGGCCTACAGTCCTACATAGGAATTGACTGGCTGACTTCAGTTTAAAATTTCTGAAGACTTAGGCTAAAATACTGAGGTTATATAGACTGCTTTTGAAAATCGAGTTGTCTTTTACCTGCTCTGGTCATTTGGCTTCTGTTGCTAGGTCAATGCCTAGAGAAATTGGTTTGGCTTAAAATACAACACACACCAAGTATTTTAGAGTAGTTTTAGGTTCAAAGCAAAAAACAAAAAAAACAAAAAACAAAAAACCCAACCCTCCCTCCCCCAAAAAACCGGAAGTTCAATGATTTCCTATTTATCTTAGCCCTGTTCCACATATGCATAGCTTCCCCTATTATCAGTATTTCCCACCCAGATGGTACATTTGTTACTCAATTTCTAGTGACACATCTTTACCTAACACATAGGTTTTGTTTTTTTGTTGAGTTTTTTGAGGCAAGGTCTCATGTAGCTGAGGTTGGCCTCCAACTCACCCTTTAGCCAAAGATGATCTTCTTGAGTTCAATGCCTAAGTGTTGTTATATGTAACATTTGGAACTATCTGGCCTTTTGGGATAGTCTTCTAATATTTAGAAAACTAAACTTGTTTCTTCTTGGTCTGTACATGTGTGCTGGTTAGATTTTCTTGATAGGCTAGAGTCATCTGGGAAAGGGAGCTTTGAGAGACTGCCTGCATTAGCTTGCCTATCCTCTGTGGGGCATTTGGGATTGCTAGTGGATGGGGAGTGGCAGCCACTGTAGTGGTACTGCCCTTGGGCAGGTTGTAATACAGCAAGCTGAGCAAGCACTGGGAGCAAGCAGGAAGTGGAATTTCTCTGTTGGTTTCTGTTTCAAGTCCTCAGGTTGAGTTCCCTGGCTTCCCCCATAATGGCCTGTAACCTGTAAACTAAACAAACCCTTCCCTTCCCACCCTGGTTGCTTCCTGGTCACTGTTTTACCAGTGTTTTATCAGCAAGAAAGTAAAATGCCATAGCATGACTTGAGTCTTTTTACTGAGGAGTAAATCCAGGGCCTACTGGGCAAGCACACATTCACAGAGCAATATTCCCCAAAAGGCCACACCTCCAAAATCCTTCCCAGATAGATCCAACTAGAGAACAAGTGTTCAGATATACTAGCCTTTGGGGGCCATTCTCATCCAAATCACTACATTTTATCACATATGAATTAAGACTCAAAAAGTTATTAAATAACTCAATAAAGTAAAATTATAGCTGTGGTAAATTCCACAAAATGTTACATGGGCTAATGATGACCTAAAATAGGAAGAATTTACATTGTTTGTCTAGAAATGATGGTGAGAAGTAAATTAAGAGTCAAAGGTGTTGTCAAGGAGATAGTGTGAAAAAAACAGCAGTGGTCACAGGGTCCTGAAGTTGAAAGGTCCTTGGCAAATTAAAGAAGCTTGAAAAGGGCCTTTGTGTGGAAGGCAGAAAAATAGGGGGTACAAGTTGAAAATGCAGGTAGGACTATAAAACTGTTGTGTTGAATTAAAACCCTTTTTGCCATGCAAAGCTATAGCAAGTTCCTTGATTAGTAATAGAATGCTATGGAAATAACACTCTGGCTCTTATGTTGAGAGTGAACTAACTGGTAGATTCAGGAAGACTGTAGTAAGAGAATTACTCCAAGAGGGGCCATTATTTGGGATATGAGGAGAGGTGGGATTGAAAGCGCATTTGGAAGTGAGAGTTACAGAACTAGGTTGATAGACTTCAGTATGGGACCAGGGGAGGCAGGCCCCTAGGTTAGACTGCTGCATTTAGAGTGGATGATGGTGGTTCCATTTACTGAGATAGAGATCATGAGAGAACTAATTCTGTGCTTATAAAAGGGGAAGCAGAATGAACTTCGAAACCATTTACATCAGTTAAAAATACCAATGAGTACAGCAGTACAATTTGAGTGTAGCAAGTATTTCTTCAACTGTGTGCCACAAAATTAATAATTGGATGTTTCATAGAACCTTAGAAGGGTTGAGATACCAAGGAAAAATAGAAAAGGAGATTGCTTTCCAGATCGATAAGCCAATCACTGGTGTTTGTGATTTGCTGCGTTTTGGGCCTCTGCCCAGGTGCTCCAAGCCTGAACTTCACAGTTACACTATTTGGATTCTTCAAGTTCTTCACAAACCACCTACACTCCTTACGGTGCTGTCAAAACAGCAAGCCCACGGACGCTCCACCGACAAATAAAAGACACCCAAGCTCTTGTTTACTGGTAGGCTGTAGTGTTTCCTCCTCTCCCACCTTCCTCGAGCGACAGGAACAACTTTCTGGCAAAATCCATCAGTAATCAACATGGAACTTCTGAGCTCAGGAGCTGCCAAAATAAGGTGATGGCGAATTAGCTGGTGAAGCGAGTTTCCCTGGCTCTCATGTCCCCCCAATTTCGCGGTGGGGGGGGTGGTAGGCGGGTGGGAGTCCTGAGCTGCCTGGGCTCCTTGGGCCTTGACGCCTAACGAGGCCAACCGCCAATCGCCAGCCGCTCACCTCCCATGCAGGTGACCCGTGGCCAATCGCCAGGGGCCTCTTTGCCTGGGCCAGCCAATCGGGGCGGCGCCTAGGCCGCGGCGCAGAGGGCGGGGGAGGCGTCCTCCGGCTGCTCTGAGCTGGGGCGCGGGCCGCGGAGGGGCATCCGGGGCGGGGAAGGAGGCCCTCCCCTCCCCTGGGACAGCGGCCGGCTGCGGCGAATGGCTCTCCTGCTGGCCGCTTGCGGAGTGAGTAGACCCCTCGGGTCCCAGAGGCGAGGGGCCGCCTTCCCCAAGCCCACGCCCCCAGGCACCCGTCGGAGGGACCCTCTGCCCTGCTTAGGAAAGATCTCTGTGGAACTTGGTTCTCCTTTCGAAGGTTGACTCACAATGAGCAGTCAGAGCTGAGCTTTCACGTCTAGAGCCTGTCAGTAGAATCTTCACTTGCAGGCCAAGTAGAATTTGGGATGTTGTTGCGTTGTGCTGGTGCCTGGTCCTGTATTTGTGTGTCAATTATGGATGTTGCTGTTTGTGGGTGGGTGAGGAGGTTGTTATTGTTTTTAAGTAGCTACTGGAAATGTTTTGGAAACTTCAGTACAGTTTTATGGGGTTCAGGGAACAACTGTAAGGAAGGTTTTTTAGGTTGTCAGCCTTAGCACAGTTGAGGAAAGTTGCCTGTGATTAATACAGCTGGAAAGCTCCAATCTGGAGAAATTGAGAGTTAGGTTGAAAAAGAACATTTTCTAATTTGAAGACTTGGTTTTCCGTGATCAGATTGTTTTACTTGTTAGCTGTTTTTAAAGAAATTGAATGCCAGATAACTATTTCCAGGTTTCTCACCGGGGACGATGGGAAGGGTCTTAAAGTGGTAGTTGCAGTTTAAAAAGCCTTCCCAGCGACTTAAAAGGGGAACTCTGATGAAGTTACTCATCAGTCATCCTTCAGAACACCCCCGTGCTGGAACAAGTACTAGAGCTCTTTAGTGACCAGTACTAACATTTCTTGTCCTTTACTTTTACTTGGGATTTTTTTTAAATTTTATTTTTGGTGCATCTCTACAAGAGATTACTTAAATAAAAGCCAGATGGTTTTCCCTACTCCAGAGTAGGCATACATCACTAAAAATGGAATTTTAGTTTGAGAATTTAAACAAGAAACACTCTTTTTAAGTTGGGTGTTTCCTGAGTACCCTGAGTTTGGTTTGGACAGGGATGACATTGTATTTGAAGCATGTCTCAGTAAATAAGAGACTGAAAACTATTTTGGGCACAGTCAAGTTGAAGATCAGCAAGGAATTTAGTTCAGTGTAGATTCATTTGTTTTCTGTGATCTCACTGTGCTCTGTTTATTGGAAAGCCAGTTGTGTGGTTTGCACTCTTTTGAAAGAGGGTCTTGGTACTTGAACTCTTGACCTTCCTGCAGGGTTACATACATGTACCACCACACCCGTGTTTTGCACTCTTGATTTAGAAAGGTAGTGATGATGACAAAGCAATCCACAGTCATGCATTTATTCTAAAATATTCCAGGATGGCCTCTGGGATGTGTTAACTTCCATCACTAGATGCTGCACAGTGGAGAAGTGACTGATGATTGTAGTGATTCTTACACCACAAGGCAAAGGTTTTATGGGTACTATAATATATATATATATATATATATATATATATATATATATATTGAATTTTTTTAAAAAAAGATTTAGCAGTCACTGCTATTTCTGAAGCTAATCTCCCTCTTTAAATATTTTAATGAGATCTACCATAGGGCCATTTCCATTCACAGCTGTTTCTATCCACCTTACTCTCCGTGTCTAATGCTCTGTCAGCCTTTGTAATATTAATGTCTCTTGGATTTTAATATTAATATCTCTGGATTTGATACTGCTCTGAGACCATCATCTCTCTGCTAGACTTTAGGAAATCTGACCTAGTGTGTGAGCCACACCCATCCTCTTTACTCAAAAAACACACTGACTGAGTCACTGCCACGCTTCTGTCTCTGGTGCCTTTCCTAGCCCAGTTCCTGGCATGCCTTTAAGGCCCTCCACAGTCAGGGCCAGTTCTTCTCACAGTGTCTGAAGCCAGTTGTAGGCGCTCTGCTCCAGGTGTTCCCTGTGAGCGGTTTCTCCTCAGAGCATGTCTGGCCTCAGTTCTTTCTCTTCACACCGTGACCTTCTCTCTTGTTTGATTACCACCCACATTTCAGGTGGTTAAGCTTTGTCTTGGACCTTAGTGCTGAGTACCTAGGCCCCTCCCCTTGCTGCCTAAAGCAAGGCAGTGGATTACTTTGTGTGCCGTCACAGAATTTGTCCATAGCTCTTATGGCTTTGCTAACTGTAAATTTTTGTTCACCTCTCTGACTCTTGTTAGGCCATAATTTGCTGGAAATCAAGGTTTGTGTTAAACTTTTGTCACCAATAGAGTGTCTGGCCATGTAGAGTGGTCTCTTACGGTTCCTTACTCATGAGGTCACATCTGTTACCCTATAAACAAAACAAGTTAACAAGAGAAATCCCCACTGCCCAGTGTGGGTCTGGTTCTTAAGGCTGGCTGTGGGTAAAGGAGTTGTAGCTTCTCCAGCTGCTCGGGAGGAAAGGGGAGCACGAGGAATTCAGAGGCTGTTTCTAAGCCCTTCTGGTGTCCTTCATTTCGGGGGGCAGCATTCACAAGTGCCATATTGGGGTTTGGCTTTCTGAGCCCCAGTAGAACATCGGAGGTGTTTAGCAAATGGGTGAGTTGTATAAACTGACGACACGACCACTTATGGTATGGTTAAGGGAAGGGTTTTTATTGTATATGTAGGGGGAGAATAGCCAGAGGCTTCTGGAACATTGTAGAGCAGAGAGAGAAAGTAGTGGACTGGACATGGCCAGTGGATTGGACCTCGCCATGAGAGGAGCAGGAGCAGAGCAGGGTGTAGAGGAGAGCAAGAGACAAAGACAGAATCAAGAGAGTGCATAGCTGACCTAGCAGGGATGTGAGGAGAAAGAAGCTGAGGGGAGGAAGCCCCTGAGCTGGAGGAAGTTTAGGGTGTGTGCGTGTGGAAAAAGCTAGGATGTTAGCATGGACCCTGGTGTGTATAACAGTTACTTGTGATACCGAGGAAGTCTAGAAGCGAGCATGTGTTCGGGTATGCTAATAGGCACCACACACAGCATTTGTCCCTTCTACTGGTATTAGGGGAAATGACTCCTCCTTTGGTAGAAGGAAACTAGCTTCATAAATTCCTGAAGAATGTTGGCTTTTGTCTAACCAGCAGCATTTGGGCAAATGGAGTTTCCTTTGGGCCTGACATAAATGTTCCAAATATGAACCATTATAATAACCTAAACATACAAACCTTTTACTCAGTTGTATTGGAACTAGATTTCCTTTTCCTGTGAATTAAAATATATCTTAGATCACTAGACTGAACTGATTACTTACAAGTATCACAGGGAATTGGAGAAAATGTTTAGAGACAGTGCTGGGGTGGCAGGCAGATTCTGTATCTATGTGACTTCTGTATGACTTCTGATGTTGAAATAATACCAATAGCAATACTAACACAGATTGGTTTCGGTGCACAGTATCATGGGACAAAGCATGTTATTGGCTAGAGCAATCAAGGGAACTTAGGAAGGGGTGAAATTTTAGTTTAATATTGGTTGGGTAATGCTGGGTTCTATTTACTGTTTCGTCCACTATCCTTAAAGAAGCCCTTTGGAAATCCTAATAAGCACCTGGCCATAACGGAGTCAGGACATGTTTTTGACATGAATGAATGGTAATTTTTGTTCTCTCTCTCTCTCTCTCTCTCTCTCTCTCTCTCTCTCTCTCTCTCTGTGTGTGTGTGTGTG
>NC_022016.1:76398968-76440381 GCF_000317375.1 Microtus ochrogaster | reverse complement strand
GAATTAAAAGACTAATAAGAGAGAGAGAGAGAGAGAGAGAGAGAGAGAGAGAGAGAGAGAGAGAGAGAGAGAGAGAAGAGGGTGACAGTATTGACATTTCTGGGGACAATTTAAAGAACTTGGCTGAATTATATGGACTACAGCTCGTTTTGTTTTTCTAGTATGTGAATCTTAGGCTGAGTTGCTTACTCTTTCTTTGCATTCTTGGTATTCTAGAGCTTGTTTTAAACTCTGGTTGCTGTTATATTTGTAAGATTCAAGGTTACAAGGAAGGAACAATAGGTACTTGAGTTTTAGCATTCTTTGTCAGACTCCCTTGTACAGCTGGAAACTGCAACTTCCTGTTTTTATGTAAATGAATGAGCCATAGATCCTCCCAGTGTAATGGAGCTTTTACTCTCTGCATGAACAGTCGTTAACCTGGATGCATTTGCTTCAGGAAATCCTAGAACAGGAAGGAAGGAAGCCTAAAATCTAATTGATGGCCATTCTCCCCCACCTCTCACCACCACCTTTTATAAGTAATGGAAGGTATCTTCCAGAAACCAAGTGATTTACCAAGTCTGTAATAAGTAGGGATTGAGCCTAAGTCCAGGATGTTTCCTGGTGCTCTTGGCACATCTCTACCCATTGCTCACCTGGCCGCTCAAGCTCTAGGAATTTTCTTGATTCAGCCGCTAATTTTGTTTCCTTTGAAATCAGTCTGTGTTTGCTGTGCTCTCCCTTCTCCCAGAATCATTCTCTGTTTTCTTTGTGTGCCGGGAGCCAGTGTTACAGGCTCTTTATTCTTGGGCTTTTGTTTGGCTTTAGACCATGAGAGGCAGTGACAGGAGATTGAAGAAGGGAACAAGAATAAGTGTCACTGCTTCTGCCCCTCTCTGTTTGAAGCCAGTTGTCCTTTGCTGTTGGGTCCAGCCCTTGCTCTATCTTCATGCTCAGGTGGATAAAGCTTCCTTGCTGTCCCTAATTCCTGAAGTCCTACAGAATCTTTTGTTGACTTGCTTAGCCCTGAATAGTTGCCATGAAAGAAGAGTTCGAACATGACATTTGATGAGCCACAGCCCCACTACTCTAATACAGACTCCTGCCTCTGTCCAGAGCCTGGATTCCCCAATGCTCCTCCTTAAAACCTCTCTTACCCTCTTTTCCTCTGAGGCTTTTGGTGCCTTTCTCATTGCATCATTCTCTGTTCAAATCAGATCCTCTAGACCAGTGGTTCTCAACCTTCCTAAAGCTGCGACCCTTTAATACAGTTCCTCATGTTGTGATGTCCCCAACCATAAAATTATGTTCATTGTTACTGTAATTTTGCTAGTCTTAGGACTCATAATGTAAGCAGCTGTGTTTTCTGATGGTCTTAGATAACCCCTGTGTAAAGGTCATTTGACCTCAAAGGGGTTGTGATCCATAGGCTGAGAAACCACTGTTCTAGACAGATGTTGATCTCAAATAGATGGAAACTCTTAGGTCAGGATCAGTTGTCTGTTTCACCTTGGCATCTCCAGGGTGTCCAGCACAGAGTGGAGTCACAGGAGCTGCCCAATGAATAAATAATCATTGTAGCATAGAGTTGTAAAGCCCAGAGTAGTGTGTGTAAGAATGTGCTCATGACAAGAGTTGGCGTGAGAGAACGAAATTTGTCACTGCCTAATCACCTTCCGTGCCATGCTGCAATAGCCTTTTGTCCTGTCACCTCTTTTTGTAATAAAATTCCTCATCAGCGTCGACGTCAGCATCTGTGCATGCTCTATCTTCATGCTCAGGTGGATAAAGCTTCCTTGCTGTCCCTAATTCCTGAAGTCCTACAGAATCTTTTGTTGACTTGCTGTTTGAGTGAAATTTAGAGGAGCTTCCTTATCTTCTTCTGTACTGTTAGGTGAGCATGCTGAGGGAGTTCTGTAGTCACCATCTTTTTTCTCCCCCCTTCAGCATTTGCCACAAATCAAGCACTAGCTTGGGGAATACAGTAAAGAAGAACGAATTCAGGTTATCTTGGTAGACTTTCAACTTTTTAAATGGATAATTTTGCGTGTACTTTGAGCAACTTCAGCAAAACTGAGCATGTGATTCCTTCTACTGGACATCCCCTGGCAGTAGAAATCACTTATACAAAGACCATTTAGCAAATGCAGTTTAAGGGATTTTGTCAGGACACCGTGGAACCCATTCTTTCAAAGGTTGTTTTGTTTCATTTGATGCGAGCTAAAAACTTTGGTGTGAGTAGTTTATCATGCAGATCTCGTTGAGTGTTAATTTGTCAGCTTGTTTGCTGTGCAGAGGTCAGGTCATATCAGTAGAGCATAGTGGGTTTGTTTAGAAAACATTGCATAATCAGAAGTTGTTAGGAGAAGTGTGTGCTTAAATGATCAGCTTATAAACTTAGACGGTTAATCTTACTTTCTCCTGCTTGCACATAGAGTGTACTTCCAGGAAATTTACCTGAACCGATTGCATTTGGTAGAATGTTGGTAATCTCAGGCTAGGACAGGGAAGAATGTTTGCTCCTCTGTTTCAGTTTGCCTAAGTGCTGAGATAACTTACCCTAACTGACGACTTGAAGAATGGCCTTGAGGGTGAAAGAAAGTCCCTGCCTGTGCAGGCCTGCTGACCTGACTGAAATCCCTGGAACCCACATAAAGGTTCCCCAAGAGTTGTCTTCTGTGTGCGTTCATTCTATGGCATACTCCCTCCTGAGAATAATAAAAACAAAGTAAAAAGCCTTCAGGTAGCCCAGCTGAGTTGCCTTTGTTTGTAAATCTTAAGTTTGCTTTCTTAGAAACCGAGTCATGAGCACGGTGGCAGGATGGGCGTGGAATGCCCTCAGTGTCTTGCTTTATTTTTTGTTAAGGGGCTCATCTTTCCCCCAGGATGTCAACAATCTCTGTTTGCAGGGCTTTTTGCTGCCTGGCACTTTACCCTTAAATGATGTTACAAATTTGGCTACGATTCATTTTGCTTAGAATGGGGTATGAGTAGTTTCAGCAATGCCAACTCTTTTTTGGTATATTTTAGGATTTCATAGATAATTTTTAAAGAGTAAACTTGGTGACTTTGCATATAATTTTTTGAAAAATATGTATAACTTGTGATTTCTGAATATTTTTTCCATGAAGCCTTGATGTTTTTATAAAAAAATACTTAGAAAAGTTAAACATGTCAAGCAAAAACTGTAAGCACAAATCTCTCTTGGCCCCCATTTCCTGAGTCCCCCCCCAAGAAGTGACAGAATTCTATGGCCTTGCCCTGTGTTTGACTTCAGGAGGAGCTGGAAGTGTGAGGACATCTAACCTAAAGACACAGTTTACAGTGTGCAGCTGCAGTGGATTTCTAAGTGTGGTTTCGGTGTCACTCATGTGTGAGCTAATCAGTTAGTGCTTACTAGTTTATAAAGGCCAGCAAACTCAGGTTTTCACGATTTTTCCCTCTTCTTTGGTTTTTGAGACAGGGTTCTCTGTCCTGGAACTCACTCTGTAGACCAGGCTGGCCTCACACTCAGACATCTGCCTGCCTCTGCCTCCCTAGTACTGGGATTAAAGGCGTGAGTCTCCACTGCCCAGCTAAATTGTTCCATTATCACTTTATGGAGTCAATGCTTATATTTTGTCCTGTCAATGGAAGAGTGCAGAGAGTTTCATCTTAAGAACTAAGCAGTTGTGCCCAGTCATGAATTTTAGTGCTGATATCTGTACTGATCTTAATTTTTGATTGTCCTGTTGAGTGAAACAGCCCATTTCTGCCCTATCTCTGGGTGAGCAATTTAGAATTTGTCATTCACTTTTCTTTTTTTAAACAAAACAAAAACTTAACTATTAAACTATTTCTTGTATAAATTTTTAAAATAGAAACAGTTTTAGTAGTTTGTTTGATTAGAGTTGTGTTTAACCATTATAATCTTTGGTGGAGGGAAGCTTTCTTTTGACTCTTGGCTACCAAGGTAGTTACTAGGTGCAGCTTACATTCTGTGCTGTAGGCACAATAGCCAACTGTTTTCTGAACATCCATACAGGGTTTTCCTCTGATCTGTTTGTTGGCTGTATTTTGCCATGTTTTGTTACTGCTTTTACCATTTTTATACCATCCATTATCTTCTTCAGAGTTCATCAACTTATTGTTAGTTTTCTTTTAAAAAGAGTGTTAAGT
This sequence comes from Microtus ochrogaster, assembly GCF_000317375.1. Lineage (NCBI taxonomy): Eukaryota > Metazoa > Chordata > Mammalia > Rodentia > Cricetidae > Microtus > Microtus ochrogaster. The sequence goes on along the minus strand of NC_022016.1, from coordinate 76,436,241 downwards.
TTAATGCTTGTGCCTTTTTCTTGGTTGTTTATTCCCAAGAAAAACTGCACGTGACTTATAGTATTATTCGTCAGTCTTTTTTCTCTTTTTAAAATCCATCAGCATGACTTATCTGTGAAGTACTATGTAGGTCTTGGGATTAAAGAAAGTGAATTCTGGCTTTCCAAGGCTCCAGATCTAGAAAGGAAATTGAACAGCTACCATTAATTAGTGGCCCCTCCTATTGATAGGGAAATGAAAGCAGGGACAGTGAACCAGCCTGAGTACACCTGTGGGAGTCTGTTAGGAAACTGTAGAGTCAGGACTCAGAACTTGCTCTGTTAACACTTGTTAGTGCTTCATTTCCACTACATCACCACCCTGTGTGATTTTCAGATTACATGTCTCCTCTTTTCAAATAGTACTGTAACATAATAGAAAAATGTAGTAGTATTTGTAGGTAGAGGAGTGGGTTAGAATCCTAATTAAAAATACTATCGGGAGGAGTTGGAGGAGCTGAAACTGCAATCAGAATATATTGTATGAAAAAAAAAACCTTAGTTTCAATAAAAAAGAAAAGAAAAAATACTATTGGAAGATTTAAATGTTGAGTAAGCACTTGTGAAATAGGTTCAGGGTTAGTCTAGCTCATGATCTCTCTTCTCTCTTTTATTTTAAGACAAGGTTTTACTTTGTAGTCCAGGCTAGCCTTGTACTTTCAGCTGTCTTCCTGCCTCAATCCCCCACGTGCTGGGATTCTGGGACTGAGCTTTGCCTATAACTATTTACAGTGTCATAATAAATTGAGATAAAATAAGAAATAAGTATTTAACAGACTTTATAGTATAGTACTCTGAAAAAAATTCAATATGTCTTATTCATGGTGAATCTATAGTGTCAGTATTGTTCACTTAGAATTGTTCAGAAAAGACTTTTTATGCATTCTTGGGGTGCCCTGAAGGTTTTGGTAAGAAACCAATAGCAGCAGTGTGGGTGAGAGAAACTGATTTGAAGCCATATGTAGCCATGGAAAGATGTCTTCCAAGAAAGTGTAGTGGAGGAAAAAGTTTATCGCTGTGCTCAGTTTTATGGATGTTTAAAATTGATGATCTTGTCTCCAGATGAATTGGCAGATGACTGTTACATCTTTAGAGTTAAGAATACGTAGAAATGCTTGCCTTCAGGACTCCTCAGTAGCTCCAAGACCTGTTCTTGGTGATGTGGCTGCACTGTGGGGCAGGATATCATTAGTATCCCTCATGGAATCATGGGCACATGAAAATTACTAAGTTGTTTCTTTGTATACTTTTTTTTTGTTATTAAATGAACTGATAGGAGGACAAGATGGTGCCATTTCCTTAAGAGCTTAATATGCTCACTTAATTTTCTGAGAAACACAAAAGCCAGTAATTTTGGCAGACTGTTTGGTTTTTAACGTGTCACTTGCTATGTCCTTATTTTCCTCTGTATAGTTGCAGGTTTTCTCTTAGTCCTTTGATCGCTGATGTCAGACTCACAGCATGGTAATTTTCTACTCTCTCTTTTCTTACCTTTATGGAAGATCAGTACCACACTTGCTTTTTTCCAGTCTTCTGGTATCTCTCCAGTTCTTGAATTTTCAAAAATAATTGTAAGTGATTGAATCGTAAGTATGTCCTCTGCTTCTTTGATTGGGTGACAGGTCATCTCAAACATGTCATCCTCAGTTGTTAGCATAGATGTTGCAAGTGCTCTTATTTAAATTAAAGTGGAATTTGTGTAAAAATTAATTATTTTTAGAGTATTTGTTTTGCTAATAAAATGTCTGTTTGTCCATGTTCTTTCTTACTTTTTATCAGGTGTGTTTTCTTTGAATTTTCCTTTGTTAATATTTTAAGCTATATTTTCGTTATAGTTCTACTGCCAATGACTTGCTCTCTATCATTTCGAACTTTCTCTGAAGACATAAATAATTTATTTAAAATATAGTTTTCCTTTTAAATAAATTAATTTGTTTTAAGGCAGGAGTTACTATAACTCAGGCTAGCTTTGAACTTATGAACTTCCCGTTTCCACCTATCAGATGCTGGGATTCTAGGCGTGTGCAATCACACATAGCTTCCTTTTCCTTTTTAGGGAGTACATATTTTTTATTGTATATTATTTTGTTCTGTTTAAGAAAAATGCTGCATAGCAAACTCAGTCCTTCAAGTTTTCATTAAGAAATAAGACTGATTGAAACTGTATTAGTTTTCACATTCTTTTGTATTATTACTCAGTCTCCTGTTCAGTGTTACTCTTAGTTCCTCAAGTTACCCATAAGTTTCTTTTCTTTTTTGGGTGGGGGACGTCCCAATACACATTTTCTCTGGGTAGCCTGGCTGTCCAGGAACTCGCTTTGTGCACCAGGCTAGCCTCAAACTCAAGAGATCTGACTGCCTCAGCCTCCTAGTGCTAGGATTAAAGGCATGAGCCACCACCACCACCTAGCTACCCATAAGTTTCTTAATTTCTGATTCTGGTCAAGAATACCTTAAGCCACCTTTGGTAACTCTGACCTTTGTTCATTGGTCTGTCACTGTTATCAGGAGTTGCTCTAAAACCTTTTACAGCCTGCCTCGAAAGTCTTACTAGGAGAGTCCCAAAGCAAGCTATGATTTGCATGTTTCTCGGGGTTTAAGATGACCCTTGTAATGCTCTTTTTAATTTGGATGAAACATTTTGTTGTGTATTTAATGTCCCACCTAAAATCGTTAATAGGAGTTCATTTAATTTAATTTGCTGGCCTGTTAGTTTTTAGGTGTCCCCTGAGAATATCAAGCTAGTCCTGTATATTAGAAATTAGAAGATTCATTTTTCTTGTTACATCATAGACCATTTTGTGTGTGTTTTTCTACCACTGCTTTTTAATTTTTTTTAAATTTTAGTGTTTTTAGAGAAGTCTGGCTGCTCAGACTCTTGATCTTCCTTCTAAATGCTGGGACTATGGACTTTTAGTTAAAATGTAAAGTACAATTCTATCCAGACTGACAAATAATAGAACTGAGGTACTTCAATATTGTAAGCCAGAGAGCAGCAAGGTCCTGATTGCCAGCACTGCAATATGACCACTTCAGTTTTTGCAGAAGGACATAGACAAGAGAAGGAAAGAGGAGCAGAGAACAGAAATCCAAAAGGAGCATGGGGAGCAGCAGTGGACATTCAATGCAGCCGCCACATGCATTCATCTAGCACTGCGACAGCCCCGAGGGTGCTGATGAAGGAATGGCACAGCTCTTGTCTTTTGTGTCTCTCTTCAGAGAAGTCAGAGTCACGTGCTCAGTGTTAGATAGAGCAGGTGCCAAGAACTGAGAAATGTGTCTGTTTTACTCCCAGTCTGCTGTTTAGCAGTGTGCAGTAGCACCGTTTTTAAAGGTCTGCCCTGCTTGCAGTTCTTCCCAAAGGAAGACAGACCACCCTCAGCCTGGGGAAGGTCTGTCTTCTTAGTCTTATTTAAAAAGAAGTCTGCAGCGTCAGCAGGATGGCTCAGGATGGCTCACTGGGTAAAAGGCCCCTGATGCACAACCTGATGATAGATTCCATTTCCCAGAATCTACTTGAAGAAGGAACAGAACTGACTCCTACAGGCTGCCCATCCATACATGTGTAGTACCGTGTGTACCTGCATGCATGTGTGCGTGCATGTGTGTATGTGTGTGTGTGTGTGTGCGCACGCACGTGCATGTGTGCACAATAAATAAAAGTATCTTTTTAAGTTAAAAGGACCAATATGAATAAGTGTAATGTCTCATTGTTATGAATATTGGCTGGAAAGAACAACAGGTATATAATACAACTTTTAATGTTTTTTTTTTGTTTTGTTTTTCATGTGCGTGCATGTGTGTGTGTGCCTGTGTGGGTTCATGTGCATACAGTGCTTGTGGAGGCCAGAAGAGGGCATTAGATCACCAGGAACTGGAGTTACATGAAGTTGCGAGCCACTGTGTGGACCCTGGGACCTGAACTATGGCCCTCTGCAAGAACAGCGAGTGCTCTGAACTTCTGAGCCAGCTCTTCAACCTTTTTTTAAAAAATAAAAATTCAACAGTTTTATAATTTTATTTTTATACTACAAAATGTAATCAGAAATTTTTAAAGTATCTTGTCATTCCATGAGATAGAGATAAGACAACTCAGCCACATCACTTATTTTTTGTGTTTGTTTTTCTTTTTAAATCTATTTATTATTTATTTATTTATTTATTTATTATGTATACAATATTCTGTCTACATGTATGCCTGCAGGCTAGAAGAGGGCACCAGACCTCATTACAGATGGTTGTGAGCCACCATGTGGTTGCTGGGAATTGAACTCAGGACCTTTGGAAGAGCAGGCAATGCTCTTAACTGCTGAGCCATCTCTCCAGCCCCCAGCCACATCATTTCTAATGTCTGAATGGGAAGATAGAGGTGGTGGCTGATGGGAAAACTGGGGGTAATTTTAGTGCACTTAGTCATTTTAAGAAAGGTGTCATCATTGCCACCTGCCTGTCCATGCTCCTGATAAATCCGTACATATTATTTAATTGGTTGTAGATAAGCTAACTCTGTAGAATTCCTTTTAAAGCAACCTACAATTTTCGTATTGCTATGCAGGGAAGTTATTCCAGTTCCGCGGTTTTAGGCTGTTGACCACCATTACAAACCTCCCCATAAGCCTTCCATACCGTGAGGTTATGAAGCCCGAGGTTTATTCTCTTGGTGAAGGGAACATGTGCAAGAGCGCCTGCGGGATTGAGAAGAGAGCCTAGTGAGGTCATATATCCAAGAAACAACAAATATTTCTGAAGAATTAATTGAGGTGGGGTTCAGACTTAAAGTTTAAATAATGTATTTCTCTTCTGTAGAAGAGTTTCACTAACTGATTTATTTAAAAAGCGCTGTTAATTTCCTGACAGTGATAGTTCTAAAAGAGCTTAGAAGAGCAAAGTCCTTGACCATCTCCTTTCCTTTCTCCCCCTTGCCGTCTGTTCACTCTGGATGTGTCACTGGTCTCTCCTAACTACTGAGTTAGAGCAGTGTATTTAACTGATGGTAGCTGGCTCTTGATAGTTAAACCACTGCTAGTTATGCTTGTATTACTCTTGGAATTAAACAAAAACTAAGGCAGGCACCCGATTTTCCTGTGGTGTCTTAAGTGTCAGAGGCACTGTCCCTTCTGTGAAATGTCTGAACTCCACTTTGCTTAGCAGACATGTCTAATATGAAGTTCTCTGGGATAGTTTTTAAAAAATGAAGAAGTGTGTAGCTGGGTGTGGTGGCCCAACATGGTTAATTCCAGCGCTTTGGAGGCAGGCACAGGCAGGTCTCTGTGAGTTCCAGGCCATCCAGGGCTACATAGCGAGACCCTGTGTCAAAACAAACAAAACCCAAAAGAATGTGTTTTGAGTATAATTTTGTTATTATATGGATTGTGAATACATTGATTATAATTTTTCTTAAACATTGTTTTCATATATATCACTTACTGGGAAGGGATTTTTCAATTAATTTCTTTACATGCTTGTAAAAGTAAATACGGCAAGATTTATTAGCTTTAAATTTGAAAAAGAAAATAATTACAAGACAACTGGCTTTTCCAATGGTCATGACAGGCTGTAATTTTTTAAATTTTTTAACATTTGGTGTCAGAATGTCAACTGTAGTTTAAGAAGAGCATCAGTGAATAGTAAGTAGTGATGTGAAGGTGTTTTAGTAGACGGAGCCGGAGGGAAGGAGTGGGGCGAGCTGGGAGTTCCGTGTGCCCAGGTGGGATGTTGCTATAATATGGAGAGCTCCACTGTCGGCTCACTCAAGTGGAGAATATACAAACAAGCAGTGTGCGTTGGCCAAAGGCAGAAGACTGGGAACAGCTGAGTTTGCTGGGCTACACCATCTGTCACCCATTTAGTACAGTTTTCTGGTTGGCTTAGAAGTCGATGGTGGTAGTTCCTCAGGACAGGACAGCTGGGTGTGCAGGTAGATGCCAGGGGCTGGGAATGGGGTTCTCTCCCAATGCTTAACCTTTTACGATTGTTCACGTAGTCAGAGATAATTAAGAGCTCAAAATTTCTTTTGAACAGTCCGAACAAAAAGTGTATTGAGATGCAGACAAAAAGTAGGGTATGCTATTGCTGTACTTTTAAAGTGAGGAAGAAGAGAGGCATCTAGATAAATAATTTACACCCTGTCCAGAGTGTAGTGTTCACGCCAAGGCTGAAAGTGAATAGGGAACTTAATAAGGTGAGAAGAATCAGCAGTTGCACTTAGAAAAGACTATAACCCAGGCTAGTTGTAAATTTACAGTTCTCCTGTCTTAGCCTTCCCAGTGATGAGACTGTTGATGTGTACCACTGTGCTCAGCTTTCTCCTAAAAAAAAAAAATTAATAAGGAAAAAAGAGGGTGGAAAATTTCTGAGCTGATGGGATGGGTTAAGCTATCTGTAATCCCAGCACTCAGGAGCAGAGGCAGTCTGTGAGTCTGAGGCCTGCCTGGTGTGTACAGAGTTCCGGGACAGCCAGGACTGTTCCACAGAAATCTTGTCTCGGAAAACCTGCGTGGTGTCAGGGCAAAACTGACTCCACAAGCTGTCCTCTGAACACACACATTGAGCCCCTACCTCTAAAGAAACAAACATGATTCTTGGGACAGGAAAACAATGAGAGGAAATAGGAAATAGCCTAATAGGTTTTCTATTTCTTATTATATTATATTTTATACTAAATGACTGTGACTCTGGTGGAAAGGGAGCCAGTCGTGGGGGGAAGGTGGTGATTTTGAGGGTGGGGCACCAACCCTCTCTCAGAGCAGCTGCAGTGCATGTCTTACTGAGTGGAAGGTTGATGCAGTACTTGTCTCGGGAAATTTTCTTAAACTCGTTTGTGTAAATGGACTGACTGTTTTGAAAGTTGAAATTACACATTTGTGAAGACGAAGCGTTTCCTGTAATAATATGTGTGGCTTGGGCACTGCCAGATCATTCACTTTGTTTTCCTCTAGGGTTTGGATTCAGGATTTGTTCCTAGTGTCCAAGACTTTGATAAGAAACTTACAGAGGCTGACGCTTACCTGCAGATCTTGATAGAACAATTAAAGGTATGGCATGCTGTTCTAACATAAAGTAGTAAACGTTGATAAGCTGGGCTTCGAAGTTACTTGAGAGTAATTTACATCCCTCACGGTTTTCAGCAATTTTTAAAATTGATAACTCCTTAAAAGTAGGATCTTTTCCTCTAACTATATTGATAAAATGTATGTTCAATACTCTTTGATTATTGAGGAAAAGGTAAATAGGATGTCGCTGAGATCTTGGGTTCCTCCTCCCTTTCATTTTTTTTGGGAGTGATTTTTCTCTTTGAATTAAAATGATAGGTCATAGGAAGAAAAAGAAACCCATTAACTTAGAAAACAAAGCAGAAAAAAAACTTTGAGTTTAAATAAATATTTCTAGTTACTGCAAGTTTTGTGGGTCTAGTGTCTATAATCCTAACCCTCAGGCTGAAGTAGTAGGATCACCTATTTGAGAGTAACTATATAGTATGCTACATATTTCCCGGCCAACCTAGCTTACAGAGTAAGACCCTGTTTTCAAAACAAACAATAAAAAGTCTTGTGGAGGTGCTGGGAAGGTGGCTCAGTGCTTGATGTGCAAGCATAAGGTCTGAGTTTGGTTTCCCAGTTCTCATAGAAACACTGGGCACAGCAGCACATGTCTGTACACCAGCATGGGTGATACCACAAGCTTTCTGGGCACCGTGTGAGAGCTCCACATTCGTTGAGACAGACACTCTGTCTCCAGAAATAAGTTATAAAATGATGAAGACACTCAGTGTTCTCTGATCTCCACATAAAATGTGCAGAATGGAGACAGGCAGATCCTGGGAGCTTGCTGACCAGCTAGCCTGCCCAGAACAGGTTCAGTGAGAGTTCCTGTCTCACAGAGCAAAGTGGAGAGTGAGGGAGGAAGACACTGGACATGCTCCTCTGCCTCCATAGGTACACACGCACACATGAATCGCAAACACAGGCAAGAATCACTTTCTTACTGTAATTCTACCATGGCATTTGGTCTTAGCAGTTCACAGTCATTCTCATAGAAGAATGAGATTTGATACAGAGCCTAGAAATAATTTATGTGTATGTTAGCCACAGCAAAAATATTTAGGAACTAAGGTTTACTTTTCTGTTTGGTAAGTCTACACAGTGTAATAAATATCTTGATACTAAAAGTGTCTTTTTCATACCCTGTAGCTTTTTGATGACAAGCTTCAGAATTGTAAAGATGATGAACAGAGAAAGGTAACTTCTGTAACCATAATTTACTTAATTTTTTAAAATTCAAAAATGTTTTGAAAAAGTAATGGAAATACACCAGTATTTTATTATGTTAATATTGTTGAAACGGGGTGGGGGGGAACTAAGGCATACTTAGAATCCCAGCTCTGGGGAGGCTGAGGCAGAAAGATCAGGAGTTCATGGCCAGCTTGCACTACCTAGCAAAATTCTATATAAAACAAGGCAAAATGGATGAGGCATGGTGGCACATGTCTTTAATCCCAGCACATTAAGCTTTGTGAGGACTACATAGTGAGACCCCCATCTCAAAACAAAAAACAACAATAGCAAAAAGCCAAATCTACCAACCCACCAGAAACAATATCACTGATCTACTATGTATTATTGTAATGTTCCCTCAAGTGGTGTTTTCTGGTAAATTTTCAGTTGCAGCTTAATAATTAAATAAAAGGGTACTATTCAGGTTTTAATGTAATTCTGTTTTGCAAGTATTAGATGTTTGGGAGTAAGTTTTTTACATATAAGGTAGAAAGGTATTAAATTTCTAGGACTTGGGACCAGGCACATGCCGTTAATCCAAGTACAGATCTGTGTTCAAGGCCAGCCTGTTCTACATAGTTTGTTCCAAGACATTCAGAGCTACATAGTGAGACCCTGTCTTAAAAAACAAACAACAAAACAAAAAGAAAGTTACTGTTTCCGTGTGGTCACTTCAGGGAGAGAACTGCTCTGAAACAGCATGTGACAGGGAGAGCCAGTGCTTGCATTGTGGCCTCCAGGCCTTCAGTTTGGTTTTCCTGGGTGTTTGTCGGGGCTCATAGGTGCCGCGTCTTCTCTTTTCTTGCACTGTTCCTAGTGCAGCATTTTTTATTGTTTTGCTTTCTTGCTGACAGTGGCCTTACAGTTTGGTCAGCTGCACTTAATAATAATATAAATTCATGTTCTAACTCACCTTCCATTAATTCTTAGTTTTGGAATTTATTTCTAGTTTATTTAAGTGACATTTTAGGAAACTTTTTTTGAAAAATCATGAAGTCTATAATAAATATAAAATCTGTTTTCCGGAAAGGTATAAGAATGTTTTATACTTTCTTACAAGTCTTGAAGTGCATGAATTTTATGAGTATTTATCCATAAAATATTTGGAATTTTAAATTTAAATATTGGATTTAGACTAAAAAATACAACAAAAACTATTTCTTTCCTAACTTAATTACACTAACTTGGAATAGTGTAAGTGAAAAACCCTTCAAATGCCTAATCCCCGAAAATAACAATATGCACCTCTTTGTGATTTTCATTATTTCTATTTTATAAAATTTATTTTTCACAGAAAGTTGAAACTCTCAAAGACACAACAAATGTAAGTTATTACTAAACTCTGACTTTAATTTAGAACCTGCTGTTATTAATAAGAACAAACAGTGTCTTAGTTTCTGTGGATTTTTATGAGGGTATTTAAGAATCAAGTCATTGGCCAAGAATTTGTATCCCTGTGGTTGAAATTAATCTGATGTACCATTTTATTTGTTTCTGGTCTTAACTTCAGTGGTATCTTGGAATAAAAGTATCCTCCGTGCATAGGAGGCTGTTGTTCAACATGGTAGCACATACCTGTGGTCCAAGCACGGATTAGGAGTAAAGGCCAGCCTCAGCTACATAGTGATCTCATTTTGAGACCCTATCTCAACAACAACAATCAAAAAAAAAAAAAAAAGGAAAAAGAAAAAAATGGTATCTCATATATGAGATACTTGACACTGGAAGTATCTCTAATAGATCGTTTATACATGCATAATATAAGATAAATAGAGGAGGGGACTCAAGTCTGAACTCAAGATCCATTTAAGTTTCTTGCAGCTGATGCTTGCAGTTTGACTCTCTGACACCTGAAATTGTGAATTGGAACTTGGAGGATGAGGGATACTCAATCTATACATACTCTCCTCTTGAAAATGCAGTAAGATTTGAGTTTCCTTAATGCACTGGCCTTTGATCTTATTTAATATGATGTTACTAATGATATTTGTATCTTGATAAAAGTATTTTTAAAATAGGCAAAATAATATTTCAGATCTAAGTATTCTGACCAGATTCTGCCCCGTGTCTTGCTTTAGGCATTGACATTGGGGTTGCTACTGTTGATCTAAACAATTGAAGGTTAATCAAACTCAGACTCGCATACTTTCTCTTTGAGAGAAAAATAGTAGATATTATTTGGTATAAATGATAGTGTGATCTTCCTTAGTAAATCATAGAATTGCTAATAAGTAGCTTGTCACACTGTCATCAAATTAGAACTCACCATATACATAGAAAGGTGTATTTATTGTGTAGACTTTACTCCTTTGTATATTTGAACTGATTTTTAAGACTATTTTAAGTTCTAATATCATATAACTATTTTATTTGCAACAAGACCCTAAAATCAGTGTTTTGTCTTTATAGAGCATGGTAGAATCAATTAAGCACTGCATTGTGTTGCTACAGATTGCTAAAGTAAGTAAACTTTACTTTTTATTTCCTTTCAAAGTTTATAATTTAAGAAATTGTATTGGAATTTTCCTTAGTATATACAAACTTAGTTCTGAAACATTACTTTTCAACAGTAAACAGAATTGTGGAACTCTATAATTTGTTAAACAATTACTATGTTTGCATGTACACACACACACACACACACACACACACACACGTCTGTTTTCTGGTAAAATTTTTCATTGTGGCTAGGAAGTAAGGGAGCATGTTTAAAGAGCGCATTCTTTGGCTAGGAAGTAAGGTAGTATGTTTAAAGAGCACATTCTTTGGGTAGGAAATAAGGGAGCATGTTTAAAGAGCACACATATTCTTTGCTTTAACCACAGCTGCAGCTTGGAATAGATGGCTATATTTTGTTAAATCTTTTACATAATTTTTTTCTTAGAAATCAAGAGTTAAGCTTTACCACAGCTGTTTTCTTGTACATTATAGAGTATAATAGATACATTTTTGAAATTGGTGTATTTTGTTTGTTTTTGCGGAGGAGAGGATACTGAACTACATTGGTAAACCAGTCATTAATTGTTATCCATGGAACAAAATGGGTAGTGAATTATTTTGGGCTAAATACTAATCTATACCCACTTTTATGAAAGTTTTTTTTTTTTTTTTTTTGGTCCTGGGATGTTTAGAGAGAGAAGTAGGTTTGAGAATAAGCCTTGCATTCACCATTATGCTTACCGTTGTGTGCCTGTAGCTAGTGGGTAGCAGCAGGTAGGTGACAGCTTGGCAGGGAGGTTGGAAAATACTCGGTGGTGTGTTTTACTTGTTCACGTGGTTTTGTTTGCCCAGGGTTAGAATCTCGTTTTCCCTCACATTGTTAGTGATACAGTAGCATAGGGCAGGGCCGGAGACAAAATTCAGGCTAAGGTTTTGTTTAGTTTTTCTGGATCTAAATTTACGTGACTGCATGGAGAGCACCTGCAGATATAGGGGAGGGGACAGAGAGGGAAAAATTACACTCTCATCCAAAAGCATAGCTAGTATGGTGGCGGAAGAAATGCAGCTTAGACTTGCTGGCCAGCCTGGGGAGTCTCTGAAGGACATTCAAAATACTCAGACATATAGCTCTACTTGGAGTGTAGCCTTTTCTTGGCTCAGCGACTACTTCTTAGTTACTCATTAGGTGTTGAAATAAGAGCAGCGGGGCTGCTTCCCTCCCTGGCAGCCGGCCGCCCACATGGCTAGCTTAGCTTATGCCCCGAAATAATTACACGGAAACTGTATTCTTTTAAACACTGCCTGACCCCAATAGTTCCAGCTTCTTATTGGCTAGCTCTTACATATTGATCTAACCCATTTCTATTATTCTGTGTAGTCCACAAGCTGGCTTACCAGGAATGATCTTAACCTGCGTCTGTCTGGCGTGGGAGAATCATGGCGACTCCCTGACTCAGCTTCTTTCTCCCAGCATCCTGTTCTGTTTTCTCCGCCTACCTAAGGGTTGGCCTATCAAGGGGCCTAGGCAGTTTCTTTATTAATAAGAAATCATTCCCACATCAATTAGGGAGCGTTTATTACGTGATATATTCATTGTGTGTAGCAGTCAGAGCAGCCAGCCTGTGTTGATGCAGTCTGCTGTCATGGGGAATTTGGTCTTCAGCCTTGGTGTTAAGAACCTTTGCTAGCTGAACTGTCTTGCTGGTCCTCATCAGGAATATTTTTGATGTTCTCTGTCTTTGAACTGTATTACAGTTCAGATTATTCTGTTTCTTTCTACTAGTTCCCACAGCTGAATGTGTTAGTCTAGGCTGATGGATCTACTTTTCAGTGGTGGTACCCTGGAGTCACTTTAATCAATCCCAGCAGGAAGTTTGAGCATGTTGTAAGGCTTTCAAGCATGCTACACCCTACATGACTCTGCATCCGTAAGCTTCCTTTCTGTGTCCATCGTCTCAGAGGCCTGCGCAGGTATCTTGAGATGTCAACTGGGCACCATAGTGCTTGAGCCCTTACTCTCTTTCATCTACTGCTTTACCACACTGTTTGATAACTGGGGGCCTGTTTCCCTTTAACTTTCTCTTCAGGGGAGACAGCTTTCTTCTCAGTTTCAAGGACCTTTGCTTCTGTTGGGTGGCTCCTCTCACATGTTCTCCAGGATGGTCTTCCCTCACTTTGCTCCAGTTTCTGCCACATGAAATGTCTTGACTATCTGAACAATCTCCATGTCACACCAGTTTCTTTTTCTTCCTAACCCTGCATTACTGGTCACAGCCACATGATGTATTGTGCTTACTGACATTTATTTTCTCTGTGAGAGCATATTGTCTCCTCAAGGACTCACTTGTCACCTGCCTTTATCAACGCAGGCTTTTATAACAAAATATCATAGAAACTAGATGGCTTAACCAAAATTAATTTTCTTACCATTCTGGGTGTTAGAGATTAAGGCTCTAGCCTTTTGAGCTTCTGTTGAGGGATCCTTTCTCGGCCTAGCACCTGCTCTTTCTTTTTGTCCTCTCAAAGCCTTTCTGTGTTTTTTTTCTTAATAATTTATTTACTTTTATTTCATTTGCATTGGTATTTTACCTGCATGTATGTCTGTGTGAGGGTGACAGATCTTAGAGTTAGAGACTATTATTAGCTGCCATGTGGGTGCTGGGAATTGAACCCAGGTCCTCTGGAGGAGCAGTCGGTGCTCTTAACCACTGAGTTTTCTCTTCATCCCGTTAGCCATTTCTCTAGCCCCTTTCTGTGGCTTTACATTTAGATTCTCTGCCGTCTGTGATGATGAAGATTTTGCTTGTATGTTTTTTATTTTCTCTCTCAAGTTTGTGGCAGTGTTGCACCTTGATTTTTATTATAGTATGAGTAAAGAATCCAAATTCATTCCTTCTTTAATGTGAATTTTCTATCTTCACAGCCACATTTGCTGAATCTCATAAGACTTGAATTATAAGTTAGAATTTATGTGGGTATATAATTAAGACTTTGCCTCATTAGGGCAGTGTAGAATGTATTTAATCTTTAATTTTTTTTAAAAAAAGTATCAATGGTTTAAAAATACTGGAGTTCGGGCTGGAGAGATGGCTCAGCGGTTAAGAGCACTGACTGCTCTTCCAGAGGACCCGGGTTCAATTCCCAACACCCACATGGCAGCTCACAACTGTCTGAAGATCCAGTTCAAGGGGGTGGATCTGACACCTTCACACCAATGCACATAAGATAAATAAACCATAAAAATATTTAAAAAAAATACTGGAGTTCATAATTCTAGTCAAAAGTTACCCCAAATCATAAAGTACACATGCTTATTTTAGTGACATTTCCAGATCTTAGTCATGGTCATGTGTTCAAACAAGTTAGAAACAGCCCTTGTATGTGGTACTCATGCTGTGATTTGTGTGGGGCGACAGGGTCCTTTTCCTAAGTCCTTTTGAGTTCAGTAGAGTCTCCGGTGCAAGGAGACTAGACACTCTTCTGTAGCTAATCTGATCAGCTATGCAAAGTAAGAGACCAGCTATCTACAGCTTATGATGGATGATAAAGCTTTAAAGAGGCTGTGTGCTTATGTGGATTTCATGTACCTCAAAAGGCAAATAAGTCTGATTTAGAATATTCTGTAAGATAGCATATATGAAAAAAAAGTTTGAGGGAAAATTGTCCAAGTAGTTCATTTTATCATACAGGAATTAGAAGTGTTCGGTTTTTGTTGTACTAGAATTTGTGTTTTTGTTTTTGTTTTGAGGTAGGGTCACTTGTAGCTCAGGCTGTTCTTACACTCAGTGAGCTGAGGATGAGTTTGGGGCCTGTGCTTTGCGTTGGCAGTGTTGGGGCTACAATAGTGTATAGACATTCCCAGGTTGTGCAGTGCTGAGGACCACACTGCAGTTTCCTGTAAAGCTGGGCTACATCCCCAACCCTGGGTTTTGTAAATGAAAGTGCACCAGTGATGCCAGTAATCTGTAACAAATCACCTTAAAACTGAGTCTTAAAATAGCTTCTACTCACTTATTCAACCATTTCTGTGTTGTGTTGACTTCACTGGGGGCTGGAGGACCCGCTTTTCTTTTCTTTTTTCCAATGGAGACAGGAGGTTTTATTGATGCTGATGGTGTAGGAAAGGCCCCCAGGAGCATGGGGCCTAAGTCATTCAGCAGACACATAAGGTCTGGGCACATGGGGCAGGTTAGGGCATTTTTCTTCTCAGGGTTCTGTGGCTCCTCCTTTGTGGGGGGGATATCTTAGAGTGCCTACTCTAAGAGCAAAGGCAGAGGTTAGAGCCCCTAACCTGAGAGAAGGCACCACAGCAGGCAGCAACTCTGTGGAAAGCTGGATGAACTGGTCAGTAGCAGGAAATGGAGGGTGGCACTGGGCTTGCCTCTTGGAAGGGTCAACCTGGCTTAGGTGAACTCATGGAATCCTTGGTATTCCCAAGCAGAGTGGGGCAGGGCCCAAAGCCCCTTTCCCCATGTACCTCCTTACGGAATAAAAGGCAATCAGGGAGTCCCCTGGCAAGGGGTGCCAGAATTAGTCCTTAAGGCACAGCTTGGGGGCAGACAAGGCGCCAAGGCACAACTGGTAGGGGGACAAGGGGTAGCCTCTAAGTTGAATGCCAGGGTCACAAGAGGATGCAGGACCGCCCACACTTTATCGGTGTTGGGTTGAGCACTGCCCAGACAGCCTCTGCAAACACCTCCTTGATGCTGTCCTGCTGCAGCGCTGAACACTCAAGGTAGCGCACAGCATGGATCTGCTTGGCCAGTGCCTGGCCCTGCTGCGGTGTGATGGGCGCTTGACCCTGCTCCTTGAGGTGCCTTAGGGTATCAGGCTGGGCTCTCAGGTCCTTCTTGGTGCCCACCAGGAGGATAGGAACATTGGGGCAGTGGTGACACACCTCTGGATGCCACTTGTGCCTCACATTTTCATAGGAGGGTGGACTGGCAGTGGAGAAACAGATGACAAAGACGTTGGTCTGAGGGTAGGAAAGGGTGCGCAGCAGCCACATTCCTCCTGGCCCGCTGTGTCCCACAGGTTCAGGTTCACTGTGCTCCCATCAACTGCACTCTGGGCAGTGTAACTGTCGAACACAGTGGGGATGTATTCCTTGGGGAAGGCATTAGTCGTGTAGCAGATAAGAAGGCATGTCTTGCCCACGGCCCCATCACCCACCACCACACACTTGATGTTCTGCTGGAGTGGAGGCGGTGCCTCCTCCCTCTTCTGCCCCCCCCTCTCTCTTTTCCCCTCCCCCCTCTCTCTCTCTCTCTGTGTGTGTGTGTGTGTGTGTGTGTGTGTGTGTCTGTGCGAGCGCACGCGCCATATGCATACACAAGCCCCCTGAGGTCAGAAGAGAGCACCAGATCCCCTGAAACTGGAGTTCTTTTGAGTGCTTGGAACTGAACCTGAGTCCTCTGGAAGAGCAGGAGGTATTCTTAGGCTAAGCCATCTCTTCAGTCCGGAGGACCCACTTTGAAGATGGCTTACTTACATGGTGGTGGTGTTGGGGAGAAGAGTTCAGTTCCTCTCTGTAGTGTCTTTGTGGCTGCCCAGGCCTCCTCACAGTGAAGTCATTTCCAAGAAAGCCAGGCAGGTTGCAGTGTTGGAAATCATGCATAACTTTTGCTCTTAGTGGGGATAGTCACAAAGGCCCACATAGGTTTGGCATTGGAGAGGATATGATATTTGCCTAACCACAGACCATTTTGGCACATTTGATCTCCTATATTTCATATTCTTTAAGTCTTAGGGAAAAATCAGTTTGCTGTTTAGAAACTGGAAGAAAAGAAAATGTCATAAGTTTATAAACTGAGCAGGAAAATTGAGTTTTCTTTCTCCATAATTCTAAATGATCCATATTTAAAATTTTTCTGTATCAGAATTACTGACATTAGAATCTCAAGTGTGTAGTTAACTCAATTTTTTACATAAAGGGGAAAGTACTAATTTGAGTTGTGTAGATATTAAAAGCAGTTACTCTCGGAGTTTTGTAGAGAATGTGTGTGTGCTGGGCCAAGAGTTCCTAGACCTCAGCTAGGCTCGCTAGGACAGATAGGACACAGCATTCAGTCAGTCACAGAGTTACATAACCAAGATCAGCAAAGAGAATAGCACAGAAATAGCACTCAGAAAACCAGACACATACTCAAGTCTTCCCTAGTGAAATTCTATATGATGTGCCCAGTTCCTGCAGTCACAGACCATTACCAAGTGTGAGAAATGTTGTTTATTAGGGAAGCTCCTTAGAGATACTGTGCCCAGGTTTCTACCAGAGGCTCATCAGTAGACCATGCTGTTCCCACAAGAGGCTTAGTGAGCCACTCTTTGTATTCGGAACTTGAGACGGAGGAACTGCCGCAGGTCTGCTGTAGTAGCCCTTCTCTGCATATGCACTTTAAAAAGTGATGCCAAGTCTTCAGATTCTTCCTGATGAACATGTTGATGTCTAGATTTCTGAAGGTCTATATTAATAGATAAATTTTCGGATATAATTTGACCATTATGTTTAAAACAAAGACCAAACAAAGATTGCCTTCTACTGAATCTTCCAGAAAGCTTCCAGAAAGGACAGTTTAATACATTAGCATTTTATTTATATGTTTTATCTGCATAATACTAGAGGATGGTTGTGGTTATGCTTGCTACTGTGGGATTACTCTTTTATACTACTTGTGTACCTGGCTTCTCTTTGCATCCCTGTTTTGGAATGTCCCCCAAGTGTCTAGTGGAAAAAACAAAGGCTATAGCTGTTACCTTATCTTAGTCTGAGTCTCTGATGTCTTCCTTTGGTACTGCATGTCCTAGTTACAGTTTGACTACTGTGACAAACACCATGAGCAAAGGCACCATGAGAAAAGGCTTTGTTTCTTCTTACAACTCTCAGGTCACACTCCATTGCTGAAGAAGTTAGGAAGGGCACCTGGAGGCAGAACTGAAGCAAAAACCATAGAGGAATGCTGCCTACTGGCTTGCTGTCCATTGTTTGCTCAGGCTGCTCTCTTCTACCCCCAGGATCATCTGCCTGGGTGGCACCACCAACAGCCTGCTACCTCTCTCCCCATCAATCACTAATCAAGAAAATGCCTACGGTCTTGTCCACAGGCAGTCTGATGGAGACACTTATTCCATTGAGGCTTCTCTTCCCAAATGTACGTAGGTTAGTGTCAAGTTAACAACTCTATCTAGGACATTGCCTTAGTTTCCTTTAATTTAAAAAACTCAGTTTTAGGGTGCTGGAGAGATGGCTCAGTGGTTAAGAGCATTGCCTGCTCTTCCAGAGGTCCTGAGTTCAATTCCCAGCAACCACATGGTGGCTCACAACCATCTGTAATGAGGTCTGGTGCCCTCTTCTGGCCTTCAGGCATACACACAGACAGAATATTGTATATATAATAAATAAATAAATATTTTTTAAAAACTCAGTTTTATATCTAACTTTTCTCCCTTAAATGCTTTCCTATATTTTCTCATTTTATCCTCATAAAAACTCTGAAATATGTACAGTTTTACATGAGTGAACATGAAGAAACCCAAGAAATATAGCTTTCTGAGGTTGCAGTATTCTAAAAGTACAACAATCATACAGTGATTTTTATTTTCCAGCCTCAGTTTCCCCTCCCTCCTCTCAGCCCAGTCCCTGCTCTCCCCCCTCCCATCTCACTTCTGTTCCCTCCCCTAATCCAACTCTTGTTTCTTTGATAAGAAAGAGTATCAACAAAACATGGCACATCAAAATGCAATTAGACTTCGCATCTCCTCATGTATTAAGACTGGTCAAGGCTATCCAGTGTGAGGAGTAGGGCCCTAAAAGTCTGTAACAGAGATAGCCCCCGCTCCTACTGTTTGGAGTCCTCTTAAGCTGCACAACTCTAATATATAGAGAGTACCTACGTCAGTTCCCTACAGGCTGCCTCATTGGCTCAGTCTCCATGAGTCCCTATGAGCCCATGTGAATTGATTCAGTGAGTTTTCTTGTAGTGTCTTTGACCCCTCTGGCTCCTACAGTCCTTTCTCCTCTTCTCCGACCAGTGCTGGCTAAGGGTCTGCATCTTCTCCCCCAGTTGCTGGATGACGCCTCTCTGGTGACAGTTGGGCCAGGCACCAATCTGGTCACAGGAGACGGCCAGTTCAGGCTAAAGGATTTTTGATTCCTCATATTTTTCTGAGTATGTATTTTCTCGTAGAGATCTTTGATTACTTTCTAGATGGTATTCACCAGGAGATGCTTTCCCATGCCTGTCTATGCCTGAGAGCACCCAAGAAGACTAATTCTTCATCTTCACACCCATGTTGGGCACAGAGCCTGTTAGAAGGCAAATGGGAAGAAGGGTGCAGAAGAGTTCAGGGTCCACTATTGAAAGTCTTAAGTCCTTTCTCATGCAGTTGTGAGGAAGGATTTTTGTGTCACCAGCTTTCCACCACTTTCTTCACCCCCTGAGGCACACACAACCTTGCAGAGGTAAGACAAAATGGTAGTTAGCCAAGAGCGTGAACTCTGCAGGGAGGCTCTCTGTATTGAGAGCTTACATCTGCCACAGTCCAGTGGTAACAGTAATGCTGCCTGTGGGCATGAGATGCAGCTCAGTTAGTAAAGTGTCTGCCAGCATGCGCAGAATCCTGGCTTCCATCCCCAGCCCCATGTAAACCAGGTGTGGTGGTGTAAGCCTGTAACTGGAGACAAGAAGATCAAGAGCTCAGGTCATCCTTTGAGTCCAGCCAAACAAGCAGGCACAGACAAAAGAAAACAAAAAAGAAAAAAGTACCTGTTACAGGGTTATTGATGGAGTAAATTAATGTACATACAATACTTATCAGGCAGTGTTATCTATTACATCATCACTCTGTGGAAACAGCTGTTAAGTTTACTGAAATGAAAATTAGAAAAAATTAGGAAAGTATTGGTGTAATTCTGAAGTCATAACCAGATGTGTGAAATAATGACCATCCTAGGTTTTTCAGATCATGGTTCAGACAAGGGTCATGCCCGTCAAGTGCAGTAGTAGGGATTGTGAGGAGTTGGCATAACTTATTGTAAAGTTGAAACTTAGAAATTTTGAGGGTCTCTGTCCTTATATCAACATATCTGCTTTTAATTGTTGCCATGAATGTCAGTAAACTTTGGTAGGATACATGCTGAGCGCCAGTCAGTGCCTCTGTAGAGATAACTGTTATTTTCTTCTGGGTTGTGTTGCCAGTGATAGAGGTGTTTCTGGTTAGGAATGAGTACCACATGAGATGAAAAGTCTCAGTGAAAGCAGAGAAGTAATTTCTAACTTCCTTACCTAGTAAAAGAAGCCTTCTTATTAAGAAAAGTACACAAGACATTACTTAAATGTAAGAGTGAAGTTAATGTCTTTAACGTTTTTCCCTAAGGACCAGAGTAATGCGGAGCAGCACGCAGATGGAATTATAGTAAGTCTGATGTGGTCTCTGTCCCTTTGCTCTCGCAGCGCGTAATAACCAGTCATGTCAGGAGAAGCCTGAATTTCCGTTCACTTTTAGCACAGACTCCTCTCTTCACCTGCTCACTGCTTTTTGTTTAACTCTTGCGATTTTTCTTGAGCTCCTAAAGTTGACCATCTTTCAACAATCATTTGGAGGGAAAATGGCAGTCTTAAAATTGTTCTAAGTCTTGATTCTGTGACTGAATCACTTTGCATGTGTCAGCTTGAAGGTCAATCAGCTTTCACAGGCACTGCTCACCAAACTGCTTTCCTGACCCGACTTTTCTCTCAGATTGAAGCAGACGGAGGGTGTGCAGTATTGAAACATACCTTCATCTACTAAAAATATATGTATATCTATATGTTTCTCTTGTTTGCTTTTTAGATTTTGTATGCATTTGTCAGTAGTACTGTGTTGCATAATGTATTCTTGGTAGAACAAATAAACATGGATTCTTTGACATAGTTATTTTCTTATTCTTCCTTAGCTTTTTACTGTTCTATTACTCTTAACATTTTATTTATAAATAAGAAGAAAATTATGACTATATTTCTTAGCTGGTAATAAAAGATTTTAATGATTTAAAGCTTGAGGGCTGGGTAGATGGCTCAGTGGGTTAAGTGCCTGCCATGAGACCACGAGGACCAGAGTTTGCATCCACTGTACCCACATAAAGACCAGGCATGGTGGCATGCATCCATGGTCATAGCACTGGGGGTACAGGAGAGACCTGTAGGTCCTGTCTCAAAAAATATGATAGAGAGTGCTAGAAGAAGGCAAGCATTGTTGACCTCTGACTTCTGCACACAGGCACACATGTGTACACACACAGGCACCCTCATACATACACACAAAGATCAGTAGTTTTATAGTTTTAGTGACTTCTGTTGACTATTGCTAATGTAGAGCTGTCAGTGTACCTTAGCTGAGAGTTCTTGCTTAGCATGCGAAGCCTTGAGTTTGATCCATATTCCCTCCTCCCAACACATCAACAGATGTAATGGTGACACCTATAATCCTAGCACTCAGGAAGTGAAGACAGAAAGGTTAGGAATTAAAGTCCACACTCAGCTACATAGGGAGTTTGAGGCCATCCTGAGCTACACGAGACCTTATCTCGAGAGAAACAGAGACTGTACTTGAAACAATAAGTAGCCTCTTTACCCTAATATTGAGTGCCAGTTTGTCTAAGGCCTGGAGATGACATGGTAGACCCTTGACAATCTCCTCATGGTGCCTGGGAGGGCAGAGCTTGTGGCCTTTACATCTGTTTTGTTCATTATCTATAGGTTTTTAAAATCTTCTTTAGACAGTAGTTAAAGGAATCACTTTTAAAATATAAATAAATATATTGGGATTTTTAGTTGTATTCAAGGTGTAAGCCCTGGTGATTAGCACACCACAGCTTTATGGCATCAGCACAGTGCAGTGTGGTCGGCCTTGTGGGCGGGGCTATGTGCATGGTCCCCAAGAAGACCCTTTACAGATGCAAGGGTTGGTTGTTTTTAATCTCTTTTCCCTTCAAAGATCAATTCATTGTGTGTAAAAATAGACAGGGTTTTAGAAAGCATACCACACATGTTTAATCCATTGCAGTTTTTTTGTTTTGTTTTGTTTTGTTTTTCGAGACAGGGTTTCTCTGTGGTTTTGGAGCCTGTCCTGGAACTAGCTCTGTAGACCAGGCTGGTCTCGAACTCACAGAGATCCTCCTGCCTCTGCCTCCCAAGTGCTGGGATTAAAGGCGTGCGCCACCACCGCCCGGCAATCCTTTGCAGTTTTAAGAACATTGGGAAGATTCATGTGTAGCAAGATTAAACTTGTAGAAAACAATCTTGAGTCTTTTTGTATAAAAGTTTCATTTTGAAGATGGGAAGCCATGATACATTCACTGTCCTCTCCTGGCCTTGGGCTTGGCTTCTGCATGCTAGTTATTTCTTAGACTCTTCAGTGGAAAAATAGTGTGTTTTCATTCATGTGGATCAAGGTATTAGTGAAGGGGACTTTGCCTTTGTTTGGTTTTGTTTTAGAGTCCTGGGGATCAAGCCCAGGGCCTTTTTATGTTCGGTGAGCCTCCACCACTCAGCTGCAGCTTGGAGTCCTCAGAGAAGAGCACGAGAGACAAGCAGTTTTTTTCCAGAGCAGCCTCAAGGCTGCTCAGAGTAATAGTCAGAAAGCCATTAGAGCAGGGGTTCTCAGCCTTCCTGATGCTTCCACCCTTTAATACAGTTCCTGCGCTGTGGTGACCCCAACCATAAAATTATTTTCGTTACTACTTCACAACTGTAATTTTGCTCCTGGTAGGAATTGTAATTAAATATTTTTAGAGATAGAGGTTTGTTAGAGGGATTGTGACCCACATGTTGAGTCCTGCTACATTGAGGCTATATAATCCAGGGCTTCTTCCATTTTACTCATTGGGGGAAACTGAGCCCAGAGAGAATGAGAGGCTTAAGTACTTCAAGGAATTAAAATTCCATTGTCTACTTCCCTTTGCTAAATTTTTGATTATTTGAGATTATCATGGTGTCATCTGTAGGTGTCCTTTGCTTTTTTAGTTAATATCTGTGCTAACTAGAATCAGAATTCTTATGTTCAAATTATTTCATTTAAGAAAATGAGATTGAATACTTTTTAAAATAGAGAAGAGTTTTGATAGCATGACAAACAATTTAGACATTAAATGACAATACTTTAAAAAAACTCTACCATTATCTCAGTTTTTGTTGCTAAGTGGTTTTTAACGTTTTATAGATACATTTGGGGATCCTTCAGTAGCACAAATATTATTTAAACAAACCAGGCATGGTAGCAAACCTCTGTACTCATAGCATGATGGAAGCTGAGGCAGGAAGATAAAAGTTTGAGGCCAACCTGGCCTACATGCTGAGCTCCAGGCTATCCTGAACCACAGAATAATACCCTGTCTCAAAATCTGTCCTTTTAATTGATTAACAAATTAAATTTACTCAGACTACCTCCCTCTTTAAAAAAACAAAGTGAGTCTGGGCAGTAGTGGCGCACACCTTTAATCCCAGCACTCAGAAGACAGAGGCAGGTGGATCTCTGTGAGTTAGAAGCCAGCTTGGTCCACATAGTGAATTCCAGGACAGCCTGGGCTACAAAACAAAACAAAACAAAACAAAGAACAAAGTGAGCACGCTGTGAGGTTTGGGTTAAAGTGCATCATGCTGTCAGAATTAACTTTTTGATTTGGAATCAGAGAAGTCTAGATTTTTGTCCTTACCCTACATGGTCACTACATGTTTGAGCACCCAACCCCCCAAAAAAGTCCTCAAGGAAGGCTTCTTCCCATGCTCTGTCGAAGGCCCCCATTGTGGGAGTGTTGTGAGACACCTCCGCTGCGTGGCGTACAGCTGTGCGGGAGATGGGGTCCCAGTGGTTATCTCGTGACTGGTGTCAGGTTATAACGGGCAGCACTGTGGTGAGGTAAGGGTGCGGAGCACTCAGTGGAACTGAGCTGGTGTTTGCTTTCTTGCCCCGCAGGTTTCCCACTTAGCTTCTTCGATGACAGTGATTCACTCATTCTTCCTCCTTTCTGTGCTTCACTGGGAGGAACTCTTACACCTCTGTATGAAAAAGACACACTTCCCTTTGTGTTACCTATGTCCTCTCCTGTGGATTTTGCTGTTAGAAATGTGGCATATTATTGTTTGGGGGGCAGCATGAGAACAACATTTAATTAAAAATAACTCTGCTGTGTTTCTTATCTCAGAGTACTATTAATCCTGTAGATGCAATATACCAACCTAGTCCCTTGGAACCTGTGATCAGCACAATGCCTTCCCAGACTGTCTTACCTCCAGGTACAGTATTTGGAACCATGTTTCACAGAGTAGTAGATATGAAAAAATTAATTTGTTTGATAATCGCAGTACTCTCAGATTTTCTATATATTTAAAAAATAATAGCCATCACATACTACAGCTGAAAATGGGCTGGGAAGAGAAGACAGTATCTGGGGTCAATGGAAGGAGCTTTGGTTGTTAGAGATGGAGGACAGCACAGCAGTGAAGGTGTCGCTTTGCTGATAGGACTGAAGTCTATGACTCAGCATTTGTAGACAGTGGGAGACTCCTGATCTAGTTAGTGTAACCCAGCAATATGCAAATGTGGGGTATTCTTTATCATTCTGAACAATATAAATATTTTACCACAGTAGACATTAATGAGAGGGAATATATATAAATTGTATATAAGAGGCCCTACTATCTGAGAGGAGACTAGTTAATACTATTTAAAGAAATAGAATTAACAGAAGCTAGGTATGGTGACTCATACCTGTGTCTTAGCACTCAGGCAGGAGGATCCCCAAGAGTTGAGGCTAGCCTGAGCTAATAATGAACTCTTTTCTCAAAAAACCATTTGTTGCACCATACAGTTCTGCGTTCTCGCAATGCCTTAGTAAAACCACAGACTACACTGTATAAAGAAAGGGAGGTCCTTCATAAAGAGACCAAATGAAGTCTTTTGTGAACTTCTCTAGGATGAACTTTCATCACTGAGCCCTAACAAGGGAGAGTGGGCCCTGAGTCCGATCTTACAGGGCTTGGGTGTCAGGTGCACACTGCTGTCAGAAGCCTTAGGTTTGACAGAGCAGTTGTGCTGGATGTTGGCCTCTCTGACCGCTGGTGCCAAGAGTGTCAGTTACTATGAGGGGCTCAGAGATCATAAAGAGAAATAGCTTGAATTTGATTCAGTATAGAAAAATCCAGATCTAGGAGTTTTATATTCCAAACAATTGCATTTCTAACTTATTTCACATATTCAAATCTAGAACCTGCTCAGTTGTGTAAGTCAGAGCAGCGTCCATCTTCCTTACCTGTTGGACCTGTGTTAGCTTCCTTGGGACATCATCAGACTCCAACACCAAATAGTACAGGTACAGGTTTGTGTGACCTTTATTTCTTGTGACTTTCCATTAATGTGGGATTGTGTTTGGCTTCTAGTGGGGAAAAGGATGAAGAAATGTAATAG
Organism: Microtus ochrogaster; assembly: GCF_000317375.1. Taxonomy (NCBI): domain Eukaryota; kingdom Metazoa; phylum Chordata; class Mammalia; order Rodentia; family Cricetidae; genus Microtus; species Microtus ochrogaster. Next base: position 76,411,052 of record NC_022016.1, on the reverse strand, counting down.
CTATTAGCACTAACAATAGTTTTTAATTAGAGTTCCTTCTCGAATTGGGTAACTTTGTGATTGATCCAAGAGCACTAGTAATTATAATTTTAATTTTTTAGTGTAGGGCTTTCTTTGTGTACCCTTTACTTAGGGCTCCTGATTGAATATTAAAAAACAACAACAGCAACAAATTTAGACTTTAGACTTGGACGTTTTCTCATGGAAAAGGCATATGGTAGTATGTAAGTGCAGACTGGAGCCAAAGGCCTTGTTGATGCTCCCCCTCATTTACGTGTGTGCACCTGCATCTCTTGTGTGCAGTTTTGTTCTTCCTCTGTTCTAACTAAGTGAAGTCGTGTGTTCCTGTGCCTGGCTCTCTTAACAGAGATGATTGAGAATTCCCTGTGTTTACATGGTTCAGCAACGTTCTTTTTGTAGCCACCTGGGTGGTTGTTACCCGTTTGCCCACTGATGATTAGGTGATTCTAGTAATTTCTTTGTAGGGCGATGTATCAGTGATTCACCTTTTAGCAAACATTTATCAGTCCCATTCTTGTCAGTTTTATATCGTTAACTATGTTATTTTATATTTTATTTATTTATAATGGTCTTTACTCTTTCTCTGATATGCAGGGCTACACCCCTGTTAGATATTAGATTTATTTCTTCCTTTAAAATCAAGTTTGCATTGTGTTACCTGTAGAATCAGACTCAAGGAAGTACAGTTACTACTTTTGACTCTGTTCAACCAGGAGATTTAAAAACTGTAAGTCCTGGTGAGCAGGTGGGGTCTTGGTATCTTTTGTCACTCCACAGACACTTTCTTGGTAGAACTTTTCTGTGTAAACAGTGAAAAATTATCATGTGACTTTAGCCCATATTAAATTTGGGGACAATGAGTGGTGCTGTACTTGGGCCTTTCATATTTAACAAGATTAATACCTTCTAAATTTCAAAAGAAAAAAAAAATGAGCCAGCAATAGTTCCTTTACTTGGGAAATGCCAATAAACAATCTCATTGAGACTAAGGTTTTTTTTGACTCCTGTATTTCATGGACTATGTCATATCTTAGTTTAAAAGCAGAATCTGTAGCTGAGTGTAGTGATACACAGGTATCATGCCAGCATTGAGAAGCTGGATCAGGGGGACACTGCAGGCTTGAGGCCAGCCTGACCCATATAATGAATTACAGGCTATCCAGGGCTACCATAGCAAGAGGTTCTGTTTCACAAAACCAAAATGAAAACAAACAAACAAAAAAGCCCATGAGCTTTTCTTATTTTATTTTGTATGATATATGTTCAGATTGTGAAATGGTCAAAATTTCCTCTACTTGGAAATACATAAAACTGGTTAGTAAATGAAAATGTGACAAACATTTCTGTATGCCAATTAATTTTAAGATAAATTATTTTCAGAGGGTGAGGGTTATCTTCTGAGAATTATTTCTGAAGAAGATACTTCAGAGTATCCTAACATTTTGGAGATATATTTAAGGACAATGAAAATTAAGTTAGCATATGATTTCTGTGTGGTTGTCCTCCTAATTTCCCTATTTTTCCATCTCTTTTCTTCCTTTTCTGGCATGGAGAAGAAATACATCCTTTAATGAGAGGTTGTGTTGAAATCTTAGTACTTGAGCTTGCAATCCCAGTCCAACTCTTTTCCTATGCTTTCTGTTATGTGGTCACCGGAGTATTTGTCATTAATTTTTGTTTGTTTGTTTCGTGTTTTCCTGTTCCAATAAGAGTTTCTTCGGTCCCTTAGTTTTGCTATTGAGAAACAGAGAGAATTTTAATTATTTGGTAAGGAGAGTTACCTTTGGAATTTCTGCGAGAAGTTTTACTTTAGAGAACAAGCTGTTTTATCTAAAAGGAATCTTTGTGAACTAGTTGGTTTGTTTATTAACTGAACCAAGTTACAAGAACAGGCTAAAAGTCTGGGGGTAGGTCTTCATTTGCTTTTGTTGTTTTTGGCAGGATCTCTCTACGTGGCCTTGGCTGGCCGGTAACTAACTAGATAGAACCAAGCTGGGCTTGAATTACAGAGATCTGCCTCTGTCTCCAAAGTGCTGGGATCAAAGGCTTACACCGTCATGCCTGGGTTCCTTGGCTTTTGATTGGCAGCAGTAGCAGTAACTGAACTTCAGTTTCCACCAGGCATCTACAATAGATTAGCCTCAAATAGCCTGACAGCTGTCAGACATTGAGTAAATTAGTCTCAGTACACTGGTGTTTGCTTGTTCTTGCTTTATTACTGAACAGTGTACCAAACAGTCACTTCAGAGATTAGACTTTCCCCACAAGGGCTCTCCATAGTTCTGGATTCTGTAGTTAGACTCCATCACTAGAAAGATGCTCTTCTCGTCTTCCTTTTCTCCATCTTTCCCTTAGTAGCTCTGTTTTACCTCTGCTCCGAGCCATAGGCACCTGACTTAGGTTTAGGCAGAAGGGTCTGGGCTTCATGGGGATGTTTATATTTACTAAGATGAGTGCCATGAAGAATGAATATGAGTGTGGCACCCTGAGCAGTCGTGTAGGCTTCGTCTTGCATTTCCACAGACATTAGTATCTGAGTCTATAGTAGAAAGATCCTGGGCTCCCACTGGTGCCGGTGTCTCTTGTGAGATGCCAAACACCAGCACATGTACAGTCAAAAGAACCCCTTTCCAACACAGAATACAAGTTAATCTTGAATTACAGAGTGGAGGTATGAATTTTTTTCCATTTGTTTAAAAGGCCATATCCAGTCTGGGGGATGTTACTGCTCAGCAGGAAGACATTCTCCTAGTATGTATGAACCCTTGGGATCAGTCTTCAGTACCATAAAAGAATAAAAAGACTGTACCCCATCTTGTAGTACAAGTTGCCTTCTTATGTTGAATAAAAGAGTAATATAGAGAATTTTATCAATTTAACTAAACTCGGTCTTGACTTTAGAAAGGTCTGTTGTGGGCCCATCTCCCCAATTGCCATCTTTTTCCCTAATTGAAAACTTTTGACTCCTAGGCAGTGGGAATTCACCACCTAGCAGCAGTCTAACTCCTCCCAGCCATGTCAACTTGTCTCCAAATACAGTCCCAGAGTTCTCTTACTCTAGCAGTGAAGATGAGTTCTATGATGCTGATGAATTCCATCAAAGTGGCTCATCCCCAAAGCGCTTAATAGAGTAAGTATGTGAGTAATGTGTGCATTCAAATGGATCCTGCTTTCTAAACGATGTGGTCTTTGGACTGCTCTTAGTGACACTTGCCTTGCTCAGTCTGTGAGAGGACTGCTTGCTTTTCACAGGCTTATTGAGCAATAAGTATTGACTTGTACTCCTGACTTAGTAAAACAAACTGAATAAATGACATCAACTGTGATAACGTGCTAGTAATATCATGTTAGCTCTGTATATTCCTTTAGTGGCACTGTCTTCAGGAGGAGGATCCAGTGAGAACTGAGTAAGCTGTAAGGTATTACGAAAGGGGAGTCACTGTCACATGTGCTTGTATTAGAGTGGGACATTTAACAACTAAAGCAGGGATTTTACTGGGTGGTGAAATGATAGAAATAACTTAGTTTTTAAAAATATATATATATATATATATATATATATTCCATGATATGTGGGGTTATTTATTTGAATGATTATAAAATGGAAGCTTATAAATAATAGGATTTTATTTCTCATATTTCAGTCCAAAATCTGAGGTGTCTGTGATAGAATTTGCAGCATTAATGGATAGGCTCTGCAAGTCAGGTCATGATGACATGGACAAAGTGGCCCTCGTCTTTGGTTACTCCATTAGCAGTGCTGTGGAGCATTCAACAGACAGGAATCGCTGCTGGTGATTGGCTTTGTTTTGTTTTGTTTTGGTTTGGGTTTGGTTTTTTGTGAAGGCATAATTGATACAGTTACATGAACATCTGTGTACTTCAAACCATCAGCACAATCTCAGAAGCACAACCATTTCAAAGTTCTGTTGTGTCCCTTTACCCCTCCCACTGCTGACCTCCTTGTGGACAAGCGACCACTGATCTCTTTTCTGTCACTAGATACTTTTTCTTTCTTTCTTTAAGAGTGTTGGGTGTATATCCAAAGGATTCTCAGTTGTGCCACAAAGACATGTGCTCAACTATGTTCAGAGCAGCATTGTTTGTCATAGCCAGGAACTGGAAACAACCTAAATGCCCCTTGACCAAAGAATGGATAAGGAAAATGTGGTACATTTACACAATGGAGTATTACACAGCAGAAAAGAATAACGACATCTTGAATTTTGCAGGCAAATGGATGGAACTAGAAAACATCATTTTGAGTGAGGTAGCCCAGATACAGAAAGACAATTATCACATGTACTACTCATAGGTGGTTTATAAACATAAAGCAAAGAAAACCAGCCCACAAATCACAACCTCCAAGAACCTAGACAACATTGAGGACCCTAAGAGAGATATTCATAGGTCTAATCTACATGAGAAGTAGAAAAGGACAAGATTTCCTGAGTAAATTGGGAGCATGGGGACCCTGAGAAGAGTGTTCAAGGGGAGGGGAGCAGAGAAAAATATAGAACTCAATAAAAATAATAAAAAAAATAAAACCTAAAAAAAAAGAATGTTGCAGGGCCGAGGTATAATTGAGTGGTGCCTGCCTGACATGTGTTAAACCCAGCACTGGGGAGGGGCAGAAAGCAGCACCAACAACAAAAAGAGCAAAAAGGATGTATTAACGGGCCATACAGTGAGCACTTTTGCCTTCTTTTACACAGCATTTTATTTTGAAGTTCCTTCATGCTATGTCACTAGCATATTCCTTTTTATTGTTGGGCATTTTTCTGTTGTAGGAGTATATACTACACTATTTTGTTCATTTATTGATAGGCTGCCAAGCTGTTAACAGATTTTTAGTTGTTAACAGATTTTTAGTTGTTCGAAATAAAACTGCTATAATATCTTTTGTGCCCCTCCCCAAAGGCATGAATGGCTTGATTTGTTAGTAGTAGCTCAGTGCAACTGAAGTGCAAGGCACATGGTTTTGTTTGGTAAGCTTTTAGGAATTTTGAACATTGTCCTATGAGTGTTGGCAGTTTCTGGCCAGGTCTGCATTTTGTGGATAGGTGCCTCAGATTGTGTAGTGTTGCGGGATGGTGCTTACTGCCTATAGAAAGAGAAGACAAAACCTGGTAGTAGACTTAAGAAGTTCAAGTGACCTGCCCTGTGGTGGTCCCTGGGAATGGCCAGTGCTGGAGTGAAGATACTGAGCAGGAAGGTTGGCAGGCCCTCTGATAGGTTTTTCATTAGAAAACGTTTGACTTGTTTTCCTCCATTAGTTGAAATCTAGCTACATAACATTGTACAGAAAAAGTTTGACAGGTGTTAGCTAATTAAATAACAGACTTATCGACCTCTGTACAGGTAGGTTGCTATGGTTCAGATGCCTGAATTCTAGAATCTCTGATACATTGCCTTCTGAATCTGTTCTGTTGGTTGCCCTTGGTCAACTTACTTATCCTGTGTACTCCTCAGTTTCCTCATTGGTGAAATGGGGCTAATAATAAGCTCGGTGTGGAGGAGTCTTTGTGAATGTTTAGATGAGAACAGTGTAAGTCAGATGTGCTGAGCTTAGCATAACTGCTCTCCTAGAAAACACAGACTTTGCTTTCACGTTACTTCTGCTTGTCAGAGGCACAGTTAGCTTTATTTTTGCTAAACATTTCTTCCTGCTTTTCCTGCTTTCTTTGAAGTTGGTACAATTATTGTAGGCTGGGTTTTGCTTTATGTGGCAGGATAAATTTAAGAGACTGATTATATGTGAACTGCACATTTCAGTTAGTCATTGAGAGTTCTTTCACTTAGGAATATGTGTAGGACTCTTATGTACGTGAATTAAGAACTGGAATTCATCTGTAATAATGACTCAAAACCAACAGTTGCCAGGAAAACAACTGGTAGCTTGTGAAGTTCATTTTAGTGAGGGGAATTTGACTTCTAATTTGAGGAAGTAAATTAAATATAGTCTAGATTAACACCTGGCGTGTGAGTTGGGGGAGGAAGGGGTGAAGGCCAGATGAACAAGAGTTAGGTTCTCTTTTTCTCTCTCTTGCTCTGTGTCTTCTAATCCCTCCCCCTTAGCTTTCCAAGTTTTTCATGTTTACTATTTTTAATTCATTTCTCCCACCTCAAATCATGACCTTTTTCTTTAATATTATTACATACATACTCGACATGTAGTCATATATGTGTGTGTATATATATATGAATAGGCATATAAATACAACCTGCTGAGTCCATTAGTATTGCTTGTGTATGTGTGTCCTTAAGGCTGACCTTGGTATTGGATGACTAATTAGGGGCGCTCCCTGGAGAAAACTTGTATCTCCCTCTCTCGGTAGTTGTTAATTACTTGTATCTCTTTGACTAGGGGCGAGAGTTCCTCCATCCACATCAACTGGCATTGTCACTGTTGAATCTTGTTAGGTAGCCATTTTGTTGAGATATTATGGGTGTGTCTTCCCTGTTATATAGAGAAGATAAAATTTTGCAGCACACATCCTGGTCGTCTGGCTCTTAAAATCTTTCTATCACCATTACAACCCCTTTAATGTTCCCTGAGTCTTGAGTGTGGCATTTGTGTGGTAGGTGTATCAGTTGGGGCTGGGTATCTCAAGGTCAGTTGCTCTCTGTCTGCATTTTGACTTTGTTATGTTCTCTGCTAGAAAATGAAGTTTTTGATGTGAGATGGGAGCTGCATTTGCCCATTGTAAGGATATATATTTAGACTGCAGTTAGAGAGGATAGTTAGAGGGAAAGTTGGGAAAGTAGCTGTAGTAGGTTCTCCTGTAGGTCCCGGGGAGTTAGCTGGGTTTACAATATTAGACATTTCCTCTATTGGGTGGCTGTTAAGTCCAGTCAAACAGCTGTTGGTTACCATGAGGCTTCACAGCTGGGTAGGACTATAGATTGTGTATCATCTCTTGTACTCCAAGGCTAGTGCTCAGAGGAGCCCTCTGGGTCAGATCCAGCTCAGTATTCCAAGTCCTGTGTTTTCAGCAATAGGGACTTCTTCAAATTCTGGAATGGCAATAGCAGTAGTCTATGGTGTTTGGGATTTGCTTGGGCTCTCCTGACCAACTCGAAGGGCTCCCCATGTCTCTTACTTGGGGATTGTGTTAGTCTAGGCTCTTGGGGGAGCATTATCATCCTAGGTGACTATCATAACTTCACTTAAACTATACACATAATGTATACATGTATACTTAGTATGTAATTTTAGGTAGATATAATATGTTGCAGAATGAATGATTTCTACACTAGCCTAGGATGGAGTATAATAAAGGTTTATTTATTAGGGGTAAACTCACAGAAAGAGTAGTGATCCTTAGTCCTCTGTGTGCTCTGGGAACTGGAACTGAATCCAGCAGCCAAAGGGCCTGCACATGCTTTTTGTCTGCATATATAGTACCTGAGACCACACCCAAAGTGGGCCAATATCTTAAAGGCTATTGGCTGAAGGAGTTCCCACAGCACCTCCCACTTTTGTCTAAATAAGAGAGTTCTAAGCCTAATATAAAACTATATATAATAAGAACAAATATCAAGTATAAAAATTAGAATTACAACCAGCATGAACAACATCAAGCAAGAAACATATGCTAAATGTTTTAATAGTTATCCTATCCTAAGGAGTCTAAGTCTTATATTAGAAATGGTTTGACTAAGTCATGAGAGGAAAGTAACTACAGCTCTTTAGTCTTCAACCCCATCAAAGACTTGATAAGGGAGGTAATATTACTTAAGTAAACAGGAAGTGCAATTGAGCAACTTCCAAAAGATGCAAGAAATGACAGAGACAATTGGCTACCTGGGCAATCACCCAAAGTCTCATTTGCAGTGTTGGGGCAACCAACTTTGGCTAAGGCCTAGAGTGACTGACTGACAATTTTCAGAGGCAGGAAAAATTTCAAAACCATCTTACCCTGTCTTGGCAAGTTTTGGCAGTCTTTTTGGTTGTATTCTGTTTATCCATTCTGGACACTGTGCACTTTATCAGTGGTTGAGGCAGGGGCAGTTCTTTGCCTAAAGGCCAGTTTTGCCAAGAAGAAAACAAGCTTCAAGTGGGGTGTGTTTGGTGCCCAACATTCTCTCGGGAATAGATCGGTGCTGCCAGGAGCAATCGTGTCTCAACGTCAACAGAATCCTAAGTTATTTACATGCCATTTTCTACAGTTCTTTGAAGTGGTTGAAGGTTACCTATCTATGCAGAATACAATCTCTATGCATCTATAGAACCTGATTATTCTAACTATGACAATCATGGATGACTATTGACCTTTAATTCTTAATACCTATATAGTTTAAAGTCTAAGGCTTCATATTAAAATATTTTTTTTATTTATTATGTATACAGTATTCTGTCTGCTTGTATGCCTGCAGGCCAGAAGAGGGCACCAGACCTCATTACAGATGGTTGTGAGCCACCATGTGGTTGCTGGGAATTGAACTCAGGACCTTTGGAAGAGCAGGCCATGCTCTTAACCACTGAGCCATCTCTCCAGCCCATAATATTAAACAATCTTTTAAACAACTGTGCAACAAATAAGGACAATGACCTTCAAATGTAAACAATGTATTTTGTTCAGAGGTAGAAATGTATTGTGCAATATGATAAATATATACTAAAATTGCATCAGTATACAAAATATCTTAAGCAGAGGTAGAAACATGCATGCATACAATATGACAAAAATAACTTTGCATAGGTGCACAAATATTATATACAGAAATAGCTTATTCAATATAACAAATATAATTTGAATTTATATCAATGTACAAGAATCTATACCAGTGTAAATTGTCTATAAATTGTCACACATATTAGTGTATGTAAGTGCACACTAATCTACCTATTATCCCTTTTCAAAAGAGATCCCTGGGCCTACTTAATTTACACCCCCAACCCTGTACCAGGGTCAGACTTGGTTGGGAGAAGGAATGAGTTCCCCAGCAGTAATATATGATTCCTGTGGCTTTTTAAACATCCTTCCTCCCTCTCCCTGCATTGCCCTCCTTTCTCCCCTGCCTGGTTAAAGCATCCATGTGTCCTGCCTGTCCCTGCCTCTAGAGCATCTTTCTTCCTCCACCTTCATGGTTTTTTTTCCCCTGGCTTCTGCAATTACTCCAGGTTATATACTTATACCTGAAGCTGTGGAGTTAGGAACCACAGATGAGGGAGAATGTGTGGTGTTTGTCTTTCTGGGTCTGTTTTACTTAACTCAGTATAATATTTTATATTCCATCCACTTACCTGCAGATTTCATCATTTCATTTTCCCTTACTGCCAAATAGTAATCCGTTGTATATAAGTAATCATATTTTCATTACCTATTCTACTCATCAGCTGAAGGACATTTACGCTATTTTCATTTCCTACCTGTTGTAAATAGAATAATGAACACAGCTGAGCAATGAGTAGGACATCTGATCCTTTGAATGGATATGCTTACCATCCTTTGGATGGCTCATTTGGCCTAGTTTTAGCTTTTTGAGAATTCTTCACACTTGATTTTTCTCACTTGCATTCCCACTTACAATAAATAAAGGTTTCCCTTTGCCTGCCTATCTATCTATCTATCTATCTATCTATCTATCTATCTATCTATCTATCTATCTATCTATCCATCCATCTATCTATCGTTCTATCTATCTATCTATCTATCTATCTATCTATCTATCTATCTATCTATCTAATCAATAAACTCATTGTTCAGATCCATAGCCCATTTTTTAATTAGGTGTTTTTTAGTCTAGTTTTTTTATTTAAGTTTTTGGTATAGCCTGGATAGTAATCCTCTATCAGCTGTATAGCTGGCAAAGATTCTTTCCCATTCTGTGAGTTTCCTCTTCCTCTGCTGTATAGTTTTTTAGTTTTATAAAGTCCCACTTTTCAGTTTTTGGGTTGGGGAGACATTTCTCACTCTCCCACACAGCCATGTGACTGTGGGAACAGCTCTCCCATGCTTTACAACTTAGGGGCTGGCTCACCCACACCTCCGCCAACAAGGTTGGCTCTATTGTGTTACCCTAGGTGTGGTGCAGGGCCTGCTCTCCCAAGTTTTGCAGCTGGTGGGGCAGGAACAGCTCTCCTGCTCTTGTGACCTCAGGGCCAGTTCTCATCTTTGCTTCAGGCATTGGTAGGTGGAGGTGGGGGTGGGAAGGAGGGCAACTCTCCCCCTCCCTTGCTGTCATAAGACAGATGGATGATGGGGACAGCTCTCCCTTGCTCACTACTTCCGGGCTAGCTTGTCTACACCTGTGCCAACAGGGTTAGCTACATTGTGTTGCCTAGACAAGGTGCAGGGCCTGCTCTCTTTGAGTGTTGTAGCTGGTAGGGGTCAGAGACAGCTCTCCTGTTCTTAGGACCACAGGGCCAGCTGTCCCTTCTGCCTCAGGTATTGCTGGGCATTCGGGAGGGGTAAGGGGTGAAGCATCTCTCCCCTGCCTGTACAAGACAGGTAAGTGCTCTGGGGACAGCTCTCCCATGCTCACAACTTTGGGGCTGGCTCACCCACCTTCTGCTAACAGGGTTGGCTCTATTGTACTGCCCTGATGAGGTACAGGGCCTGCTCTTCTGAGTGTTGCACCTGGTCAAGGGGTCAGTCAGCTCCCGCACCATCTCAGCCTGCTCCCGTCTCCTCCCATTTCTTCAGATATGCCTCTGTTCACAGGACCTGAACTGTTCACTTTCCTCCCTCCCTCCTTCCCTCCTCCCACACAACACCAGATCATACCTCTGCTCATTCTAATAGTGCCCATCTGACTGGTACTACAAGGCACCAGATGGGACTATGTTTTTCTCCTTGGAGCCCAGGGCAGACAGCCCCAGGCCTGCATATGGGTCTCCTTGTCCAGCTCAGGTTGACTTTTAGGCTGGGCTGGGCCACATACTTCCTTAACTCAAAGAGATCATTATAATGCCCAGCTACCTGGCACCATGGGCAGGTAGGCTCCTGGTTGGTGCATTTGACTGAGTTTCTCCCACCCTGGCTGCATAGCGTTGGGTGGGGACTTTGCTGGAGTCTCGTGGCAGGCTGGGGTTAGGATCCCCGGCCCCCTGCTTGAGGTCTTCTTTGGCATGGTTCATCAGTCAGTCATGTGTTGTTTAATCTCCATGAGTAGTTTGTGTAATACTCAAGGTTTGTTTGCTGTTGGTTGTAAGTTTTACTACATTGTCTGACAGGATACACAAAAATTCCAGTTTTTCTGAATTTGTTAAGATTTGTTTTGTGTCCCAGTATGTGATCTATTTATTTTAAAGAAGCTTTCATGGATTTCTGAGTAGAATATATGCTCTTTGGTGTTTTGGTGGGATAGTTTGTAGATATTTCTTAGGTCCATGAGCTTTATGATGACGCTTCATTCTGAAGTTTGTTTACTTTTTGTCTGGGTGATGTATTGGAGAAAGTGCGGTCTTGACATCATCTACAACTAAGCTGGAGTTCATCTTTGAGTCTTTTCATTGTAGCAGTTCACTTCCTGTGTTTCAGCATTTGATGCATGTGTGTTTAGGATTGAAATATCTTCCTGGTTAATTGTTCCCTTGATTAAAATAATGTTTCTTTATCTCTCTGGTTAGTTTTAATTAGAACTCTACTTTGTTGACTATCAGAATAGCAACACTTGCCTGCTTCCCAATCCCATTTACTTGAAATCCCACCCACCTTACAATGTCTTCATTTTAAGGTGATGCTTGCCTGTCTTCACAGCTGAGTTTCTTCCAGGCAACAGAAAGGTAAATTTTGTTTTTTAAACATTCAGCTGTCTCATGTCTTTGTTTGGAGAGTTGGCACTATTAGTGTTTGAAGTTACTATGGAGCAGAGTGATTTGCAGTTATTTCATTATTGGATTTTCTGTTGTTAATAGTACTTTGCATTTGAATGGTTACACTTTCATTTTTCTCCTTTGATGGTCTCTTGGTTCTGCTTGTTCCTCTCTTCAGTCGGAAGTATTCCCTCCAGTGTTCTGTGTAGAACTGGGTGGTGGTCATGGATCCCGTTAGCCTGCTTATATCGTGGCAGTGTTTTCTTTCTCCCTCACCTATGACAGTTTTTCTGGGGTCA
>NC_022016.1:76385292-76398409 GCF_000317375.1 Microtus ochrogaster | reverse complement strand
GTGACTTGTGGAGTTTGTTGTTGTTCCCTTCTCTTGCAGCTTTCAGTACTCTTTCTTTGTTCTGTTTATTTGGTGTTTTGACCATGATATGCTATAGGGAGTGTTTTTTTTTAATAGGGAGGTTTTTCTGGTTCTATTTGGTGTTTTGCGTGTTACTTATATCTGTAAATGTGTTTCCTTGATTTATGGAAGTTTTCTTCTGTGGTCTTGTGAAGACCTGGTGTATACCATTAGCCTGGGATTCTTTTCCCCTCATCTGTGCCTATACTTCAGAAAATTGATTTTTTAAAATATCTTTTTGAAATTTAATTTTTACTAGGTGTATTTATTTTATGCATATGAGTATGTATGTGCAGTGTGTGCAGTGCCCACAGAGTCAAGAGAGGGCATTGGATCCTCGAACTGGAATTATGGATGGTTGTGAACTACTATGTGTATGCTAGGAACTGAACCCAGGTCCTCTACAAGAGTAACAAGTGTTCTGACCTCTGAACCATCTCTCCAGCCCCAGACTCGATGTTTTCATATATCCCACAGTTCCCACATGGCCTTAGTGTTTTAATTTTTCATATTCTTTGTTTGCATGCTCTGGTTCCTCTGTTTTATCGCAGGCTCTGATATCTGTCTTCCCCTTGCTCCATTCTAATTGTAAGGTTTCCTCCTGAGTTTTCTCATTGGGCTACTGAGTTTTCAATTCAATCTTTATCTTACTTGGGTTCTCTTCAGTACTTCTGCCTTTACTTGAATTCAGTTTTCAAACTCTGGTTATTTGGTTTATCGTTTCATTTGGCCGGTGTCTGTGTTTTTGTGGTCATCACTAGGGTGATTGTTGCTCTTCAAGTTTATTGAGCTGTGTGTGTCTGCACTAAACTCTGGATTCTTTGATGGCGTTTATGATTATTCTTTTAAGTTCTGTGTCCTCGGGTTCATCAAGGTAGTTCTCCCTGGAGAGTGTTTCTGCAGGACTGCTGGGTTTAGGGGAGGGTATGCACTGCCTTGGCCTTTGAGATTGTCGTTTGTGAGGAAACCTGGCCATGTGGATGTCTTTCCTTGGTTGTGTGTCTAATGTGAGATTCTAGGTCTCTCTGTTGAGTGGAACTTTTGTTTGGTTATTGTCCATGCTTGGGTAATTTCATCTGATGTAGGAGGAGTTGATTGGTCAGTCTTCAGATATCAGTGTTGATTCTGAGTTGGAGGAACGGGTGATTCCAGTTCAGTGTTAAACAGGAATTTATGTAAATTGGACAAATGACTGAATTTGCTTGCACTGATATGCTAGCAGTGCTACCCAAAGCTTTGCCTGCATGTGTGGGGATAGTATGGGTGGAACAAGAGTCTTGGACACTTCCTAGACTAGCATGGTACAGGCAAGGCCTGCCGGCTGGGGACAGCACAAGTGAACAGCGTGACAGTACTTACTGTGATGCTGTCGTGTCATAAGCAGTTGAGAAACCACTAACAGTTTTCCTAAAGAAATTTTTAAAGATTTAACATAATTTTATTCATGTTTGCCTAGGGATGGAGAAACAGATCACTCAACAAAATCATACAGTAAAAGTGGGAGGGGGGAGTCTTATGTGCAACTTTTAAACTACAGTAATGATATGCTTAATGACTGTCATGAACAGCAGTACAGGCTTAGCAAATAACCACTTCGACAAAATTGCAAAGTAAAAGGCTGATTTTCTTATTTCGGCTGTCGTTTTATATTTAAACAGAATTTAAAGTCTCTTTAAACAATAGCTATTTTCTTTTTGTTATTACAGTGTGTGTGTGTGTGTGTGTGTGTGTGTACTACAGTCACCTATGAAAGTCAGAAAACAACTTGTAGGAGTCAATTTTCTCTCTTTACCCTGTGTATTCTAGGACTGAACTCAGATCACCGGGCTTGGGGACAAATGTCTGAACCCTCTGGGACACCCCACCAGCCATTAACTATCATTCTAAATATAGCAGAAGTGAAGATCTTTTGTCAGCCAGTAGATTGAGCCGCCATCACTGAGTCTTTTACAGTAAATCTAGCAGCACACAGTGAACTGCTGACAGCGTCACCGCAAGTCTCTGCTCTGGTTAAAGGTTACTCTTGCCATGCTGATGGTAATTTCGTCATAGGTGTGTCTGTAAGACCATGTGCACAATTCTGGCCCCTCTCACTCTACCCTCTGTTTGGTTCTCTTCTCTCTCTTCTGTGCCCCCCTACACACCCATGTGCAAGCACCGTGTTGAGCCTGGCATTTCAGGCTCCTCTCGTCTCTCAGTCCTTATTAGACTTGGACTGTCTCAGTTTGGATCTCACACTCATGGAGAATATAGATGCTTTTGGCCAAACTAAGTTCTTTTTATTGTTGTTGCTGCTGCTGCTGTTGATTTTACTCAGTTGCTTTCTGTTTGTGATGAGGCTTTGAATACTCTGAGCTGGGTGTGCTGGCTAGTGCTGTCTATGGCCTCCTAGCCCCGGTGTTCGACTAGTCTGCTCATGTTCTCTGTTGCCCGCCACTGGGCTTGGAGCCGGAGCTGTGACCCCTGTTGCTGACTGCTACCTCCAATTGCCTATAACTCAGGTCAAGTTCTTGTCCTTATGTGTTTCTCTGTGTGTCTCTGATAGGAGGGAGTCTGTGCCCTTTCATTACTTACTCAGCTCCTTAGGAACTGTGGAACTGTTGCACAGTTAGGAACTTGTGTTACAGATGGCATCACTAGCCAGTGTGCTTCCATGACTGTCCATCAGTGAGAGCTATGTTGGAAAGAACCTGTGCCAGGTGTGCATTCAAAACAACCTCTCTGCTTTGCCCTCTAGGGCCTCAGGCCTTCATTGATCCCTAGTACATCACTGTTCTCAGAATGATCGTGCTTCTCTGGGAGGGTTGTTACGAATGCTTCGTAAGTTATACTAGTTAATGTTAGAGCCTAAAACGTTCCCTTATCTTGGACGTACAAGCTAAATACTGTGTACAATCACATTCTTTGTTCTGAATGGAATGTTCACATTCCATTTCTGAATGGAATGGCTGGAAATGTATCCCATGCGTTTGTTTGTTTCCATCTTGAGACTGTTTCACATGCCCGGCTGGGCTGCTGCAGCCATTGGTAAAGAGACAAGGCACAGCATAAATCACAGGGCTTTGGAATTTTATCAGAATAAAATAGGAGTTGAGGTTTGAAGATCAATTTGGTAAAAATCTGATATAATTTAGTATAAAGTTGAGTTGGCTTAAAAGATTGACTCTGTTTTGATGATCTGTCATGGGGCCACACATTTTGGCAAGAATTCCCATGTGGTTCTTTGTAAACATAATTTGATTTCTTACCTGGGTCTTTCACTCATTCCATTTCTTCTTAAAAGATATACTTTGTAACCCCTATGATGTAGCAGAAAGGCAGTGAGTAATTACCTGAGGAGATAGAAACAAGGTAACCTAGAGCACTGCAGTTAAACTAGGATAATGCATACCCTAGTCTCGATTTCACTTTATTAATCTCAGCAGAGCCCAGAGGCCTTTGAGATGGAAGTGTTCCGTACATGCCATTCTTCATTTGTCTTACAAACCCGGCAGGTGCATAGCAGTAGGGGTGAAGCCTAAACTGTGTGCTGGGGGCCTGGGGTGTCCTGTGGACCCCACAGTTGGAATGAGAATACTGCTCTAGTGCCGAGCATTGGAGGGAGGCAGTGTGCTATGCAGGAGCGGGGGTACTGGGCACTCTGTACTTGCTCAGGTCTTCTGTGAAATAGTTTATTTTCTTAAAGGTCAGAAAAAAACAACAGGGTAAACTATTTAACTAGGGTATATAATGTACAGTATACATAAAGATTTGTGAGAAGACTGGGTATTCTGTAGCATGTTTAAGTGTATGCATTATGAGAAATTTGGCTTATGTTTTTATACTTTACATAATTGCTTGCCCTTGTAATTATTTGGTTTTTGAGGCAATTTCTTACTGTGTAGCCCTGGCTGGCCTGGAATTCTCTGTGTGGACTCAGCTGGCCTTGAACTCACAAAGAATGGCTTGCTTTTGCCTCCCAGGGATTAAAGGTGTGTGCCACCATGCCTGGCTGGTTATTTAATTTCTATATGAATTCTTGGGTAGGTGCTCATAAAATCAGTTGCCATAAATTTATTTGTAAAAATAATATATTTTAAAATGTTGTTAATTGAAATTTACCTTTGAAATGTTGGGAAAAGTGTTAATCCTCTGTGGACTACTTCAAGGACCTCAGGAAATAAAAACCTGAGATAAGGGGTGGTGATGTTACCTTTTTAATCTTTCCCCAACGAGTCTCACTCTGTAACTCAAGCTGGCTTCAAACTCAAAGCAATTCTTCTGCCTCAGCATCCCTGTTGCCGTTTTTGAGGAAGTTGCTGTGACTGGCACATCTCCATGTGCACAAGGAAGTGAGAATGGGAATCTAGGTTTCAGGTTTGGATACAGAGGCAGGCATCCCACTGCCTTGACGATGGCCGTGGGCTGGGCTTGACCAACACATCCTGTGCCCAAAGCCCAGACCTCGGTGTGGAATGCAGAGGCTGCCTAGAGGAGGGTCTGCTGTTCTGCCGTCTGTCAGTGTGTAGGTTTCAAGTAACTTGTGATCAGCATTTTTGTTCCATGCTCTTTCATCAGCTGTAAAGACTGATCTCTCTCCCTACACCCCTTGTCTTTTAATTCAGTTCTTCAGGATCTGCCTCTGTCTTGACACACAGCAGCTCTGGAAATAGCCTAAAGCGCCCAGACACCACAGAATCACTGAATTCCTCCATGTCCAATGGCACAAGCGATGCTGGTGAGGGGCCTGAAACCTTTCTTTTCTTAGAAATCTTCGTAATATTGGTAGGGCACCACCAGCCAATCTAACACCGGCCTATAAGACAGCCTGTTCTGTTGCAGATCTTTTTGATTCCCATGACGACAGAGATGATGAAGGGGAGGCGGGATCAGTGGAAGAGCACAAGAGCGTTATCATGCACCTCTTATCACAAGTCAGGCTCGGAATGGACCTTACCAAGGTAGGAACCAAATCTGTCCTTCCATCCAAGTCTTCCAGGTGACACAGAGTACACATGGGTGGATGACCACAAAATGAACATAGCGACCCCACGTGTGTTTTCTTGTCTCCTGTTTCGTGTGTATGTGTATGTAGATGGCTGAGCAAAGCATGGCTGTGGGTGAGGAAAATGCTAGTTGTCAGACAGCAGTGTGCACTGTGTGGACTAAGGACTGAGACACCCTTGCCACCCTCAAATATTTAGATTCATGCCCTCTGGCATGAAAATACTTACTGAAAATGAAAATGTTGGAGTCTGACAGGACCCATATCATTTTCTTGCTAGTACGTGTCACACTCTGGGTTTGTGCTTCTGTCTGCTGTAACTGTGGGTGAAGGAGTGGTTGTCCCCACATCTTTATGTCTTCTTCTGTGTCATTTCTGTCTTATTACAGCATTACTGTCCTCTAAGAAGCAACTTGATGCATTGCTTCTTAGCTCTGCCTCTTCCTCGTGCCCAGAGCATTCTTCCCTCAGCTGGACCCCAGGGCGTTTAATCTTAATCTTGTGTGATGTTTGTTATATTCCAACTAAGATATAAGTGCTAGTGTGTCACACTGAGGGATGGCAGAAATCTGTGCAGAAGAAGCACATGGAATTATTGAGACCCCTCTGGGGTTCCACATCTGGTGGGCAGGGCCCTGGGTGTTCTGAACCAGAGCATCTTGGGAAAGGGTTTAGTAAAGCACAACTGAGGACCTGTGGTGGGTGTCATGGGATGGATGTCTTCCTGCTATGCAGAAATATGTTTCTCGTGGAATTCGAGCCTCAGGAGTCAAATGTGTGTTTTACAGGTAGTTCTTCCAACGTTTATTCTTGAGAGAAGATCTCTTTTAGAAATGTATGCAGATTTTTTCGCCCATCCGGACCTGTTTGTGAGGTACTTGGCTGAGCACAGCAGTTTGTAATCTTTACAGATATATTACTTCTTGGTAACCTTCTGTCCAGGTGGCCCAGCCAGGCCCTCTGTATTCTTTAAAGCATTTGGGGTAAAAGTTGAATCTTTTGAGGGCCTGCTGCTTAGGTCTTGTAGTGGAGTTGGGGGGAGCCATCAAGTCAGTCACCTCAGAAGCTTCTTTAAAGCCAGCTAGCTAACAGGTGGGCAGATGGGGTTTAAAAGGTCAAGACTGTGAACTTACTTGAAATTCAGTTAATTTTCTTAGCAAACCTTTCTAACGTCCTTGTCATTTGGTAGGTACTTTGTTATAACCTGAAGCAAGGAAAAGCTGGAAAGTGCAATTAATTGCCTGAATCATAAGCTGTAATATAAAGCCTGCGGTTTGTGCTGTGTGCACAGGGATTGACGAAAGCTCATTGCTTTTTGTTAGCAGGAAATATTCTAGTCCATATTCTGTAACTGCATCCCTTGTTGTGGAGGAATCGTGGCTTCCTGAAGCCATACGCACATCACTGAGGTTTCATAGTCAATGGACACACTAACCAGAGAAGGGCGAGGAGAGGGAGGAGCAGAAAGCGAGATTTAAGAGAGTCGTGTTACCAGTTCTCAAAGTGCAAATATTTAAAAAAATCTCTGGTAGTGTTCAGTAAATTTAATATATAATTGATAGATGATACCTATTTGTATTGCTTTCAGGGGAATCAGATGCCTAACCACAGTAGCAGGGATGTGTGTGAGAGAGAAAGACAGATAGACACTTGGCCTAGTTTGGACATTTGAAATTTCTAAGCCCACCTCCAGTGACATACCTTCTCCAGCAAGGACACACCTCCTAATCCTCCAAACAGCTGATGACTGGGGACTAAACATTCAAACATTTGAGCCTGTGGTGGAGGGGGGGCATTCTCATTCAAACCACGACACCATGCAAACACTGAACACAGCAAAGTCTTATGGCTGTATTAGCATCAAAGGGGCAAAGAAGATAAATGTTCTGTAGTCCCAGCATTCAGCAAGTAGAGGCAGGAGCATTGCTGTATGTTAGAGACCAGTTAGCATACATAGTAAGCACTTGGGCTAAAGAGTGAGATCCTGTTTTAAAACAAACAAATCCAGAGACAAAATAAAGACAGTTTGTAATGATGAAAGAATGAATTTATCAAGGAAAAAAATATAAAGATACACACACACACACAACTTCAAGATATATGCAGCAGGCCTAGCATAGCCCAATAGTAAGGTGACCTAGCAAGTGTGAAGCCCTCACACGATCACCAGTACCACCCCCAATACCAAACAAAACAAGAAAAACCACAGGGAGAAATAAGCCAGTCATTTCCTCTAGAGTCCACTGGAGAGTCATCCCAAGAAATCATAAAGGCAGAAGAGATGCTCAGTGGTTGAGAGTTCTGGCTGCTCTTCCAAGGATCCCAGGTTTGGTTCTCAGAACCCAGACATCTGCAGCTGACAGTCATCTGTAGCTCCAGTTCCTGGGGATCTAATACCCTCTTCTGTCTCCCACAGGCACAAGGCATGCATGTGGTGCATGTACATACATGCAAGCAAAGTGCCAGTACACATAAAATACAAAATAATAAAATTTAAAAAAGAAAATCAGTAATCTCATAGAATATCTGAATCAATTAAAAACAATTATAATCATATAATGGCTTTTTGACCATAAAAGAATTAAGCCAGTTGGATGTGGTGGCGTAAGCCACCTGTAATCTCAGCTCTTAAAAGAACTAGGTAGGAGAATCAACTCAAATTCAAGGCCAGTATGGCCACAGACTAAGACCCTCTTTCATAAACCGAGCCATGTTTAAATTAGTGGTTGGTGGTTTGGAATATAGGGAGTCTCTCCAGCAGTGAAGCAGCACCCCTGCATAAAGTCCTAGAATAAGCAAAGCAAGATTTGGCTCCCAAAACTAGCAGCAGTATTTGCCTCAGGAGGGCATGAAGTGTGCAGAGGGAGCTGGGGACTCTAGGAATGAGGGAAGTTCTAACTGGGTGATGACTGACTAAATGGATATAAACATTTGCTAGAGTATTCTAGCCAAACAGTAAGTAAACAAAGTAGTCGTACATGTTGTACCTTGGTGTCCAATTGGGATCAGCATCCACAGTACAAGTGGCCCAAGGTAGACCAACCATGCTGCATGCTACACCAGTGCTCATCCTGCCTAAGAGTAGAACATCACATTTGTCATTGTCTTTTCCAGCATTAGTGACCAGAAGGATCCCAGGGATCGAATGGTTCAGGTTGTAAAATGGTACCTCTCAGCTTTCCATGCCGGAAGGAGAGGATCAGTAGCCAAAAAGCCGTACAATCCTATCTTGGGCGAGATCTTTCAGTGCCATTGGACACTGCCGAACGATGCTGAAGAGAGCGCGGTGAGTTCTCCATCTCTCTCTCTCTCTCTCTGCATGTGTATGAGAGTGTGTGTGTGTGCATGTGTGTATGTGTGTGTATTTCTGTGAATGTGGTTGAGTGTGTGCCATAGACACTTGTGTGCTCAGAGTCCAGCTCCAGGAGGCAGCTCTCTCTGTGTGGGTCTGGGGAGTGAACTCAGACACCTGGCAGCAGACACCTTGTCTGGCTGAGCCTTCTGGTGGTCCTGTGTTACGGTTTTCAGTTATTTCACACTGTGTGAAATGATTTAAGATTCCCTTTATCAGGATCAAATAATGGTGAAAGCAATGATCTCAGATGCTCACTATTGAAAGAGCATTGTTGATGAGCAATAGTAAGTAGAGGGGAGGTGAAAGAGAAGCATGGTCTGAGGATGGGCATTGAGTCAAATTACGACAGCCTTATACACTATAATGCTAAGTTTGTGACTTATTGGGGTCTTGGTCTTGCTTTGAGAAAAGATCATTATAATGATTTTCTGAAAACTAAATTTGGAACCACAATGCTTAAAGAGGCAGTATTCTAGAAAAAACAGCTGGTTCCAGCTGCACATGCAAGGTGGAATTGATGCGTGGAGAAGAGAGATATTAGAGGCGTCCTTGCATCTGGACGTCAGCACTCCAGTTGTCAGTTTGCTGTCGAAGGAAGGATAAACCCAGGCCAATCGAGACTGTTGGACGTGGAACTTTCAGAGTGAAATTTGAGTGTGTGTTCTCTAGAGAACTCTAGAGAAAAGAGACTTTAGTGTCCTTGATGGTCTGGATGAAGTTATACAAGAGTACAGCCGGCTAGAGAAGAGTAGGTAGCCTAGAGCTGAGCCCAGGGTCCTGATATTTATGCATTTGTTTATTTGATGAGGGAGACATGGTGGATGTGAGAGCAGAAGACAACTTTGTAGTAATACATGAGTATTAGAGGTGGAACTTGGGTCTCCAGGCTTTCATGGCACGTGATGAGCCATCTCACTGGCCCAGGGCTCTGTTTAGAGTTGTTTTGCAGACAGAGACCAACAACCAAGAATGTAGGCCATGTAAAAGGTCTTAGTCTGTAGTGCCTGGCCCATAATAATCTTGTGGAAAATGAGACTCCTGCATCTATTTCCAGGAGCCACATTAATGTGTAGTCCTTACTAAAGGCAGAGCATACTAGTTTTTGTTCATTCACAAGGATGGCTGTTCAGGCCTGGCTTCACAGCCCGCCTCACATTAGGCACATGAAGCCTTCAGAATTTTAATCTAGTCGGAGAAACTACAGATCCTGACTGACAGTGCAGTTTAGTGCCGTAATGGAAATGTGTGTGGCCAGGAGGGACCAGAGATGCTGCTTACTAGATTCTGCATCATCTGAAACATTTTTAATTGATGTTACGATTCTTTCCAGGAGCTTGTTTCAGAAGGGCCGGTACCCTGGGTTTCTAAGAACAGTGTAACGTTTGTGGCTGAGCAAGTTTCCCATCATCCACCCAGTAAGTTACAGGTTTTTCCTACAGCCTTCAGTCTTAAACTGTCCTAAAGCCAGTCACCGACTTGTCACTTGAGTGCTGTCCTTTCCCTGTTACCTGAACTGGAAACTGTAGTCTCAAAGACTCAGCATCACTGTCTGAGTGTGTACAAAATGAAGGGGTTTGTGAAGTAACATGCAGTGCTTCTAAAGTCATGTTTATCATTTCTGCATGATGTGTTCCAGACATGGTGGGGAAAATATATAGCCTCAGGATCTTTGTTCAGTGTAGTATTAAGAGTGGAAATACTGAACTGGGCGTGATGGCACTTGTCTTTAAAGATTAATCCCAGGATTCAGGAGATAGAGGTAGGTGGATCTCTGTAAGTTTGAGGCCTGCCTGGGACAGCCAGGACTATAATTAAAGAAACCCTGTCTCAAGAAACAAAAAAGAGTAGAAATACTGAAGGGGCCCAGATCAGGGAGGGAGAGCATGAGCAAAGACTTGCTGACCAGAACAGATTGCCCTTTAGATTGCAAACCTTAGGGATTGGCCGTGACCCTCTGTTTGGGGTGGTGGGAGCGCTGCCCACTGGCTCTGAGTGTACTTGCTCTGGGGAAAGCATGACCGGAGGTTCTTCTCTGTGAGGAAAAAGGCTTTTCTGTGGGGCCAGTTTGGAGAAGTGGCTACTTAACACTCACAGGAAACATTTTCTTTTTCAGTTTCAGCCTTTTACGCTGAGTGTTTTAACAAGAAGATACAATTCAATGCTCATATCTGGACTAAATCGAAATTCCTTGGGATGTCAATTGGGGTACACAACATAGGTCAGGGTAAGTGTGTGGTAGTGTGGATTCTAGCATTTTTCTTAGGGAAAAATGACCCCTGGAAGTAAGGCTGGGTGTCATCATTTCCATGTCAATGAATCTGGAAAAGAGAGCAGGGTGGGTGTGTCCCTCAGCACCCTGAAGTGAATGGGCTGTGGCTGCTGCCCTAGCAGAGCTGTTGTTCTTCCACAGGCTGTGTCTCTTGTCTGGAGTACGATGAGCACTACATCCTCACCTTCCCCAATGGCTATGGAAGGCAAGTAGACTGTGCTTTTCATCAGCTGCAGCTCTGCTGTTCTTAAGCCACGCCCCTCCTTTCTCTCCAAACCGCCAGTCTTACCTGAGAACCTTTAATTTTTTAGGTCTATCCTGACAGTGCCCTGGGTGGAATTAGGAGGAGAATGCAATATTAACTGCTCCAAAACGGGTTACAGTGCAAATATCGTCTTCCACACTAAACCTTTCTATGGGGGCAAGAAGCACAGAATTACTGCAGAGATTTTGTAGGTATTTTTTTCTGCCTCAGTGTTCCACTTTTCTGAAGTACTTTACTCTCTTGAAACTCTGTTAGGAACTAACCATCAACTGACTTTGTAAGCCTGTCTCCATCTTAAAACAAAACAACCTCATAGGAGGCAGAGG
The DNA here is from genome assembly GCF_000317375.1 of Microtus ochrogaster. Classification (NCBI taxonomy): domain Eukaryota; kingdom Metazoa; phylum Chordata; class Mammalia; order Rodentia; family Cricetidae; genus Microtus; species Microtus ochrogaster. The sequence continues at coordinate 76,387,150 of NC_022016.1, read as the reverse complement.
CAGGTGGATCTCTGTGAGTTTGAGACCAGCCTGGTCTACAGAGCTAGTTCCAGGACAGGCTCCAAAACCACAGAGAAACCCTGTCTCGAAAAACAAAAAAAAAAAAAAAACCTCATGTCAGAAGAGACCTCCCTAGAGCGGTCGGGCGTGGAGGGTGGGCTCTCTTCCCTGAGGACTTATATACAGGGGATCCGGTGCCAAGCTCCCTGTGCCATAGAGTCCAGCCTTCTTGCCAGGCTGGACCATGAAAGCAGGCTATGCGGCCCCAGGAAAGACCTGCAAGCCTGCACGAAGCCCTCGTTTTCTGTCCCTTTGTTGGGAAAACAGGAAACATCACACCTTGGTATCTGGCATGATTTTTTTTTTTTTCAATAGTTAGGACCTGGGAGGCAGCTGTGTTTCTGAGTAAGAGTTTGTAGATCAGACATTGCCTGCAAAAGGAGGCTGTCCTGTTGTGCCCTGAAAACAGCATCATGACCAGCTGCTTAATCAGTTTCCCAAGAGGATTTAATTTGAATGTCAGATTCAGCTGTCACCCCCACCCCCAAAGTAGGATGGAACCCTGGAAGAAAAGTTTACTTCTGGTAGAGAAGTGGGCAGGCCTGAGTGGCACAGTCAACAGTCACTCAGCGGCCTCCAGAAGGAAGACATGGTTAGGTCTGTTTGGAGCATCCCTGAGCTCTGATGTAATTTATAGAAGACGACAGATGGGTTCTCTCCTGCTGTGTGTGTGCAGTCCATTGCTGCATCCATACACCCTCTGAAGGCCGCTGTCCTGACTGAATAAGGAAGAACGGGGCAGACAGCTTCTCACTGTGAAAGGGGTTTGCAGCTGCTGTCCCTTGTTCTTTTGACCACTTTCTTGAGACTAATATAAACTACTTGAGAAACTTGAGACTAATCTAAATTGGTTTTTTGTTTGTTTGTTTAGTTCTCCAAATGATAAGAAATCTTTCTGCTCAATTGAAGGGGAATGGAATGGTATCATGTATGCAAAATATGCAACAGGGGTAAGAGTCGTGTTTGCTCTTTGTCTAAGCTGCATTGTGTGTAGCCTGCCCTTCGTGTATGTAGTTTCCTTCATCTCTTCTGGGCCCTTCCCTCCTCGCTCTCCTACAGTGCAGGTAACAGAATGGCCTTTACTTTTTTCTGGTCTTAAAACAAGAAGCAACGCTTGGCTGTAGCTTGAATTCTAATTTGTCTTAATAAGAAAACAGAGTCAGATATGGGGGTAAATGCTGAAAGATCAGAGAAGTAATGAGCCAGCGACTAGAGAGACTTTATTTCTACTGAATGCCTTGCCTGAGAATTTTCTGAGTTCCTGTCTCTTCCCCAACCGTATCACTCCTGTCTCCAGCTCCCTAGTGTTGGGATTAGAGGCCTGTGATCCCAAGTGCTGAGATCAAAGATGTGAGCTCTGTTTCTCTTTTAGACTGATTGAGTCCCACAAAGATCCATCTGCCTCTGTCTCCTGAGTGCTGGGATTAAAGGTGTGTGCCACCACTGCCTGGCCTCTATGGCTAACTAGTGGCTAGCTCCGCACTCTGATGATCTTCAGGCAAGCTTTATTTGTTAAAGTACAAACAAAATAATATCACCACACTTGGCAGTCACCTGGTAAATGTTCAGTCTCTTGTCAAAAGGTTGGTAAGATGAAATGTGCTTAGTTAGGGTTATTGGTATGATGAAACACCGTGACTAAAAGCATCTTGGGGAGGAAGTGGTTTATTTCACTCAGTTTCATGTAATAGTTCATCATTTGAGGAAGTGGGTATAGAAACTCAAGCAGGGCAGTTGATGCAGAGGCCATGGAGGGGGGTGGTGCTTACTGGCTTGATCATCATGGCTTGCTCAGCCT
>NC_022016.1:76349236-76385092 GCF_000317375.1 Microtus ochrogaster | reverse complement strand
TTTATGTACATTGGTGTGAAGGTGTCAGATCCCCTGGAACTAGATCTTCAGACAGTTGTGAGCTGCCATGTGGGTGCTGGGAATTGAACCCAGGTCCTCTGGAAGAGCAGTCAGTGCTCTTAACCACTGAGCCATCTCTCCAGCCCTCAGCCTGCTTTCTTAAGAGAACGAACCCAGGACCAACCGGAACAGGGATGATACCATCCGTAACGGACTGGACCCTCCCACATCAATGACTAAGAACATGACCTAGGGCTTGCCTACAGCCCAGTCTTAGGGAGGCAGTTTTTCAGTTGGGCTCCCTTCTCTCAGATGACTAACCTGTGTCAAGCTGACATAAAATTAGCCAGTACAAAGTGCTAAACTAATTTGTGTTTTATACACTCAGGTTTATGATGAAATTCACTGATGGCTTTGCATCAGATAAATAAGATAGTAACCATTAAGGAACTTGGGTTTTACGTACTCTCATTGTTTCTCCTAAGTCAGGTACATAGATGAGTAGGGAGCGCTGTGAGCTAGAGTCTAGAGAGGATTTGAGCCTGTCTTCAGAGAGGCTGCCTCACATGAGGATTACTTGATAGAGGTGGTATAGCTCCAAGAGATAGCTCTAGCATGTAGTGAACACATAGAATGTGCCTGCTGATTTGAGCTTCTAAGCTTAAGAATTATTGGATTTAGGTTGCATCTGAAACTCACTGTGCTGAGCTTTATAGGATCTGTGTGTTAAAGTCTCCTGGGAAGTTGACTCTGTAGTAACACTGAGTGATAACTCACCATTCTACCTCTCGTTATCTAGGAAAATACCATATTTGTAGATACCAAGAAGTTGCCTATAATCAAGAAAAAAGTGAGGAAATTGGAAGATCAGAACGAGTATGAGTCCCGCTGGTAAGGAGCATAACTAGAGCAGCTGCCATGGTGCTTTCTGCTTGCCTAGGCCTGGGTCCAGGTGGGTCTGGGAGACAGAGCATTGAAAAACAGTACAGGCTGAGCTCAGTGCCTGGGCCCTTTGTCAGTTCCCACATTTAAGAGCTTTGTAACTACAGCTAAGTTTGCTGACTTCTCTCTGCCTCTTTCCCTACAGTTGAAATAGCAGCAACATAAAGGAGCCACTTCTTATGCCCTGAAGTCCCTGCAGTTGACCTCTTGACCTTTCCCCTTTCTGTTTAAAGACACTCAAGCCTGAGAAATAAACTGACTCCCTAGAGTTGTAGAGGCAGAGGCAGACTCCCAAGTCTTTGCTCCTGCTGTTGTCAACAAAGGAAGTAGGGACAGGCAGCTTGACACATGGGCTCTTTACTGCTCTGGTACTGTTAGCAGCGTAAGGAGGTCTAGTCTGTACTGCGGCGCTCAGCAGCTGTCAGGTGGCTGTAGGTTTACATTCTCCAGCTCACAGGCTCCTTCCATCTCTTTAGCCTTTGGAAGGATGTCACTTTCAATTTAAAAATCAGAGACATTGATGCAGCAACCGAAGCAAAGCACAGACTTGAAGAAAGACAAAGAGCAGAAGCCCGAGAAAGGAAGGAGAAGGAAATTCAGTGGGAGACGAGGGTAAGTCCTGATCCTGCTTCCTCTGCAGCTTCGAGCGGTAACTTGGTTATTTCTGTGAATACTGAAGAGGTAAACCCAAGAGTTCCTCTGGTCCCTGCCAGACACTCATTTCAGCAGGTGGAATGGGCATGGCATGCAGTTCAGCGTGCACTACCTAACCGAGTCCTGGAATGGGCATGGCATGCAGTACAGCGTGCACTATCTAACCGAGTCCTGGAATGGGCATGGCATGCAGTACAGCGTGCACTATCTAACCGAGTCCTCTCTTCCTTCTGTAGCTCTTCCATGAAGATGGAGAGTGCTGGGTTTATGACGAACCATTACTGAAGCGTCTTGGTGCTGTGAAACATTAGGCTGGCGACTCAGTTCACACCTGGTGACCAGGGCAGTAGGCGTAATTAAGCAACAATCGATCTTCCTTCAGGAGAACCTGTCACTTCCTTTCTTATTGCAGTGGTTCCTATCTCAGGGATACTGGACTTGACGACACAGATGAACAATTAAAGTGGAAAACGCTTCCCTCCTCTGTGCAGTTACAATTGTGACTTCAGTCCTGAGAAAAACTTCAGGCTTTGAAACAAGATGTCTCTTCCTTTTCCAGATCCCATGCTTTGAAAAGCATTTCCAGAGAGATGCCGGTCTTAGTGTCTTGCCCTCTACTTCTGCTGTTCAGGCAGAAAATCTCTGTCTCCTAGTTCTTATAGTCTTGGGTTCTCGACATGACACACAGATACACCTGAGTTTTCCACAGCCCACTGTAGACACTGTTTCTGCAGAGTCCTTTTAGAACATCAGAGCAATGTATGAACGTCAAGTATTAGGAAATTTCATGGTTCACCTATATAACCTTTATTTTAGAATTGAACTATTAGATTGTATCTAAACTTGGATTAGTCCAATTATCTGCAGTGCTTCTTAAGGCTTCATAAAATAATTTTCCAACCTTTTTAAAAATATGTTTCTTTCATTGTTTATATGACTAACCTTGGAAACCAATTTGGCAACCTGGGACCGAGGCAGAGCTTCTCCCAGGACTCCAGCCCTGCTCCTCTAGCACAGGAGCTCAGCCTGAAACACCTTCCTGCCTCCAGGACTCCAGCCCTGATCCTCTAGCACAGGGGCTCAGCCTGAAACACCTTCCTGCCTTCAGGGCTCCAGCCCTGCTCCTCTAGCACAGGGGCTCAGCCTGAAACACCTTCCTGCCTCCAGGGCTCCAGGAGCACACCATGTCCACCTCCCCCACCCCAAAAAAGCCACAAGAGATGGCTTGATCTGAAGGGAAATACAGAACTATGTTTATTTAAAAATACATTAAAAATCAAAACAGGGCAGTCTGGTGCTATAACAAATTAGTTACATGTAGGCACACAGGAACTGGGTTCTCCTCCTCCGAGGACACAGGCCAGGCAAGCTGCTGACATAAGTGTCTGGGTCACACTTGGCTACTAGCGCATTGCCATCCAGTGCAGTAACCCTGGGTTAGTCTTGCAGAGGAGAGAAGAGTAAATCAAATCCTAGGTTGCCATCGCAAAATCCAATGAAGCCCTAAGGCAGTAGTGTAACTCCATACAATTCACACACGGCTTTAAATACACGCTGCTTCAGGCCAGTGAGACTGCAGTTTATTTGACTATTTTGTGGTAGGGGAAGAGGCTGAGCATTGATGTGAAGGCCCTGATATCAGTAATGGGGATGGTAGAATCTGCCAGGAGAGGAGAGGGTAGCAGGTAGGTCAGCTGCATCCCTTCACGAGAATTGGAGTCTTCACCAAAAGGGGTGCTATCTTCTTCCAGTTCATACTTCCCATATCCAACAACCTGGAAGAGGCCAAAGACTTGGGTGAGAAGTTTGCCAGCTAGGTGTCTGGAAGCAGCCGAAGACTAGGGTGAAAAATTTGCCAGTTAGGTGCCAGCAACTCCGAATGGTTGAGTGTACTCACGTGGACACTGAGCATTTTACTTCCAGGTCCTCTGTGAGCCTTGAACCAGCTGACCAGGTCTGACTTTGAGAAAGACTTCAGTGCTTCAATCTTGCAGAGAGGACAGGAAAGAAACAGGTGTCCTTGGTTGTCCTTGTCAGACCTCTGTCCCCACTCCTCAGCACCTTAAGTTTATCTTCCGGAACTTGCTCAATCTGCCCCCACCCTTCCACAAAAGGACAGAGATCCTCAGGGACCAGTCTTTGCACTTGCTAACAGCTGTCTACATCAGCAGAGGACTGCAGCTCGTGTCTCACGGCCCTTCACACTCAGCAACTGTGAAGGCTCACAGAATGAGGTACAGTGCTTATCAGTCACCTGGATGAGAGGACCAAAGCTCTTTTGTGATGGTTTCAGTAATTCCAGCTAGAAGTTGCCAAAAGACCTTTAGAACTCCATGTTCATAAAAATATAAACTCTATATACTCTACTTAGTAGAAACCCATAAGTTACCCTCATCGAGTCTCATAATAAACCTCAAAGTGGAGCTTCTCTGGCTGAATTGGTCCATGAACAGAGGTAAAGATTTGCATCTTACAGAGAAATGACAGGGACTCTAACAACTAAAGACTTAAGAGAAAGACAACCAGGCCCCGTGGCCGAGGTTCCTCCTCCACATCTGCAGTTTGAACCCGAGACTCAATGTCCTCAGGGCTGCCCTAATCTGAGAACTCATTACCTCATGGGCAAGGCGGTCAAAGAGATACTGCTGCGTCACCACTTCATTCCAGTTCCTGTCCACCTCCTCCCCAAGGTGGGTGTCCTCACACTCCTTCAGCTTGATTAGAGATGTGACCTGTCAGCCACAACATCACACCCATTCAGACGTGCCAGCGTGGCATGCGTGCACACTGGGTTTTAAAGGGACATTGGTTAGATGTATTGGGACGTGAACAGACCGAAAACAGTCACCTGAGTGTTGAATGCATCTTCAGTGAGGTTCTCAATCTTCTCCTCGAAGCTGGAAAGAAATTCTTCTATCTTCTTGTCAACAGTTTCAGAGCTGAAAGAATTTGAATAGAAGCCAAAGTAATTCAGGTTCACTCGCATAAAGGCTAAATGTTTTCACCCTAAGCCAGGAGAGCAAAGAAAACGAGAACATCTTGTTCCTCTCCTCTCCGGCCTCATTTCCTAGTGCTCACACACTGACAGCTGGAACTGCCACGGCCTTACACCTCAGGTTGAGTGTGTGTGGCTGGGGTGGGTTAGCATTTGTGTGTGTGGATGTTTTGCTCACATGTGTACCTGTACCCACAGAGGTCAGAAGAGCACATTAAGTTCCCCGAAATTGGAGTTAGAGACAGTTGTGAGCCACCGTTCAACGTGATGTCAGAGCTTGATCAGGGCTGTGACCTGTCAGTAGTGACATCTCTAGCGAGAGCGTAAGTGCTCCTGACAGCAGAACCATCTGCTGGTTTTGCAGTTTAAGACAGTCATGCAGCCCGGGCTGGCCTTGACTACAAGATGATGCTATGCTATGCCTGGCTTTATGTGGTACTGGGAATCAAGCCCAGAGCCAGGGCTTTGTGCATTCAGTGATGACCACATCAGTCCAACATCCATTTTCTCTCTGAAAACAAGCATATTAGTAAGTCCTGCAGAGTGACCTGTAGGGTTTGAGCCACACCCTATGGACCCGTAAAGCTCTGATTAGTCCTAGATGGGCTGTCCATTATCCACCCCACCCCTTCCAACTAAAAGCAAACCATGCATCGCCACAGCTGTACATAGCACAGATGTTCAGGGATGCACCTGTAGAGCCCCACCCTACCCTCACATCTGGAAAACCAGGAGTGTACCCATTTACTCTCTTACTTGTATTTGGTTGCCTGAGTCCCAACAGTTACAGAGAATCCTAGAATCCCAGATGTGTTCCTACATGTTGGGTAGACGTGGTACCTAAAGCCAGACAGAGAAGTTAGAGTTGTTCATGTGGTCACCTGGTTCCTGTCCAGAGAGGCAATGAACATGAGGTGAAGGTACCCACCCCTATGCTGAACTGGGTACAAGCTCACTTTTCTGGCTTATCCAGATGCCTGAACAAACTGAAAACCCCATCACAGTCCAACATAGGAACTGCAGAAATACTGACATGTAGGTACTATAGTGTAAGGTATGGGAGGGCCAAAGCAGACTGGCAAACTCTGCAAGGGAGTTCCAGGCTCTCAGTGCTTTTGCCAGCAGACTTACCCAAGGGTCTGCTTGGTTCGAAGGAAGTCAAAGCAGGGCTCTTCCATGTGCATCTGTAATTCAACATACTTTCCATCAGGTATTTCTCACCCTAAGGTGTGATGATCTCCAAAATCCTCCTCCATACAGTTCTAAATAGTCCAGGCCCCTGACTGCTCATACTGGATGAGAATAAATGACCACCTGACCTTCCATTTACAAGTCTCTGACTAGCACAGGTCCACATCCCTTAGGCATGAAGGTTGGCCTCATGGTAGGTAGACCAGGAACTCCTGAACACCACTTCATGAACTTACCACAAGCAGCTCCATAAGAGTATATTCTCTTAGACTCCTGGTACCTGACTGAAGGGAAAACTTGATCAGAGAAGCAATGACTTAATGATTACAAGCAAGGGTTTAATGATCTTGGCAACTACTTTCTTGGGTTTCACTCCTTAGCTTCTTGTCCCAACAACCCTATTTACTATGCCTTCCCACCAGCCTGAGACCCTAAGAACAGGGATAGTGCTAGAACACCTGTGTTCTTGGCACTGGTGCAGACTTCCAGGTAGACATGGGTGAAGCCAACAATACTAAGCCTGACAGGTCCTGCCTGCAAGGCTCAGGATACACTGTAAAATCGAGTACGTAGTTGAAAGCCCTAAGGAGGACAGCAGGAAGTGTGGAGTGATTGGAGGATCTGAATCTGTTTCTCAAAATGCATGAAAACTGAAAAGTAGCTTCTGCAGTCAAACCAAGTACTGTGGAAGTACCCGAGAAGTCTGGAGAACAGCAAGCTAACTCAGAAAACAAGGGTGCTGCTCATACGGTCTCCTGCAGATTCCTTGCACAGACTCACTCCTTGTCTTTCCTGTTTCACCAGAGGAAGAGGATGGAGTCTGATTAACAATCACCAAGAAGTTCTGTTCCCTTTAAGGGGGCTATCCATGACCACTCGTGTGTTCTGTGAGAAAGGAAAGTTTCCTAATGAAGCAGCTAGTATGAGATGGCCAGGGCATCAGAAGGGGAATTTGCATCCGTCAAACAGGACAATGTCAAAATAAAAGATGTGGGAGGAGGAGGAATGACGGCAAGATGGCTCAGAGGCTAAGTGCTTGCCCTATGAGCACCAGGACCTGAGTTCAATCCTCAGGGTCCACATTTAAAAGATGATAGGTTTGGGGCTGGAATTAATTGCCTGCACCCAAGTGGTGGCTCACGGTTAACTCCGGTTCCAAGGATCCAATACCCTTTTCTGGCCTCTGCAGGTACCAGGCACTCATGTGGTACACAGACATACGTGCAGGCAAAACACTCATACTTATAAAATTAAAATAATTCTTCTGAAAAAACTTATTGGCATGGTGGCATGTCCTTGTAGTCCTTGGGCTTACTGGCCACTAGGCTCGCCGGCTTGCTGTCCTCCAGGCCAGTCCTTGTCTCGGGGTTCTTAAGGGAAGGGCTAGAGGAATGTCACCTAAGGCATGATCCCCAAGGTTGACCGCTGACCTACTTCCACATACACCTGTTGAAACATATACCTGTACATACAACGGGCTCATGATTAGCCACACAATAAAAATTCCCCCCCCCTAAAAAAAAAAGTAAGCAAGGCCATGCTGCAGCAGGCTCAGTGGAGTGGGGTCTGCTGGGAAGCCTTTACAGCCTACCCACACCCAACCCCAGCCCTCCACTGTAGAAAAAATACACACACATAAAGGAGACCTGAGTCAGAGAAAATAGCAAACTGCCTTGGATTTACCATCCCACAAAAACCAGTTTGTTCTATGCTGATTGCTTAGGTTTATTTCATTTCTTTCCAAGCTGTCCTTTAAAACGATCTCACTGCTTGGATTCTGTTAGGGACTATGTAGGAATTTTATCACTTTTTTTTTCTTGGTTTTTCAAGATAGGGTTTCTCTGTTTAACAGTCACAGCTGTCCTGGAACTAGCTCTGTAGACCAGGCTGGCCTCGAACTCTCAGAGATCCTCCTGCCTTTGCCTCCCGAGTTTGGGGATTAAAGGCGTGTGCCACCACCGCCCAGCTCCATCACATTTACTGTGTGTTCTACATTACCCGTTGATTAATAAAACAATACTCAGTGTGATTTTTTTCAAGAGGGAGGCGCATATTAGTGATGGTTTTTAACTGCACAAACTCCCCCAAGTTTAATACAACAAAAGGGTGAAACTCAGCCTAAGTACTGGAGACCTGCTGTGCGGTGGGGCCAACTCACCTGGTAGTACACAGTGACTTCTGAGTTAGCATCACCTTTATTCAGGGCTCTGACTTTGCATAAGTGGTGGCCGCTGGGCAGCTGCACCACCTGGAACTGCACAGGCATCTCCTGCTCCAGGGGCACGAAGTTCAGCTTGCTGCGAAAGAGTCAGTGCAGGTCACATGGGCACACTGAGTGCTCTCCCTCAACCCCCTCTCAACTGCTGTTTATATCAGGCCAAGAAAAGCAAGCACCGGGAGGGTCTAAGAGCTGAGTAACAGACGAGCTCCAGCCTAATGTTTCTTTCTGGGAAGAGCACTAAACCTCAGAGGAAAAATCCAATACTTACTCAACAACGTATTTCAGGAAATCCATAGACTCCTAAAAGATAAAAGAGAATAATTCCAATTTCTGCAGCACTTAGGACAGACAGCAGTAGGAAAGCAGAGCCTGTCACCTAATCGCTGGACAAGATGTTTATCAAGTGCTAAATGACTCCCGCTGCCCCTCCGCTGAGTGTATTCACACTGGCTTCTCTAGCTAGGCCATGCTGTGCCCAGTGCTGTATTTTACAAGTCTGAGCAGCTGACAGAGTAAACAACACAACAGCACTTGACTGACTGCATCCCTTCTGTTCCTCCTCAGACACTGTTCTGCCTATAAGATGCTCAACTCTGTAATAATTTCCCCTGCAGCTACTCCATGACATCAAGTCTCCAGCCTAAACTCCTGCCTGGCCCTCCCACTGTGTTAGACAACCAGCTATCCTGCTTTTCTTGCTACTGAGACTTTGGGAAGTCTTTCTTTTGGCAGGACAGAAACCAAGGCTGGCTTGGGGTTTGGGAGAGAAAACCAGAAAGAAGGGGAAGAATAGAAGCCACAGATCTAAGAGGGAGCATTTTCCCACTCTGGCAGGGAGTTTGGACATCTCCCTGGCTAACTCCTAAGCACTTTTCGTTTACTTCATTATTTTCAGGCTTCGTCATTTTCATATAACAAAGGCTGTCACTTAAAGTGTACAATTCTTAATCCCAGAACAATTTTTAATCCTCAGGAAGCAGAGGCAAGCAGATCTCTGTGAGTTCAAGGCTGGCTATGGCTACACAGAGAAACTCTGTCTTGGAAATATATATATATATACATATATATATATATGTATATATATATATATAATCTTATACACACAATTCAATTAACTATAGTCATGCTTGTGAGATATATTTTCAAAACATCTCTATCTTGGAAAATCAGAATTATATACCCATTAAACACCTCTCTTCTGCCTCCCTTCTAGCCCCACAGGCCCCTGGAAACTACCATTCCACCTTTTCTGTCCATCTTACTACTTAGATACTTAAAATGTCACCGCTGAGCTTGGCCAGGCCTGCATGCAGACTCTGGCTGTGCATGTATGTGCAGCACACATTTTATCACTCTCCGCTCCCTATTCTAATCTCTGCATTATGGTTTTCTCATGTGATCTTAAGCAAATTTAACCAAAGCAAACTAATAACAAACCCCTTTCACTAAGTCATAAACAGTCTTTTGCTTAAGACCTGGCCTGGCATCAGATCAGGAATTCCTACCAGAATTTGGTGATGCTGGCCCAATAAAACCTTTCAGGAGAAGAATGAAATTCACAGGTCCCACCCACTGTAAGAGCACCACACTCACCGTGCTGGTGACATTCCCTTGCACCAGGCCCTCAACAAAGAGCTGGGATTTAAAATCCTTGACAAAGTTCAGCAGAGAATCAAGGGAAAGGCCATCCATTAAAGCCCGGTACTTGTCAATCATAGACCAGCGGGAATATTCCAGGATCAAAAGTCTCACATCTCTGCACAAAGGACATTTAAAAGCAAATGTTGCAAGAAATGTATCTTAAGAAAAAGGTTAGGTCAAGATTTTGTAGAAGTGTTTCAAGACAGGTGATTCCCACCATAGCATGATGGAGAAAATGAATGCCAAAATAACCAGAGCAGAGATTAAACTGCATACAAAGTTTTAAATGGGTTTATTCACCAATACAATGCACCTTCCTGACTCAGCTATAGAGTGAAATATTTCACATAAGTTGCTAAGTAAGTCAAATTTAACTAATTGTACTAATTTTTTAATACATAAATTTTTAATTATTTCTGTTTTGTTAGAAATGTCACTAATTTGTAATGCTAGCTAAAGTATAGTAAAATGTCTATGATTGCAGTGACCCGAGTTCATGACTGACTAACTTCACTCCCCATCTCCAAACTGACTCCCTAATAGCTATTGGATTTTTTGAGTTCTTACTATCTGTGATTCAATTTTTCATTCTCACTTATAAAACAAAAGCGGGCCTATGTTTAAGGTCAGGCTGTTGGATGACGCCTAAGCCATGAAGTCATCAAGTGGCTTAAAGCCAAAGGACCAAGGGCTGTGCCCCCTCACAGAGCCTTTTCTGCCCTTCCCACAGGAGTTCTTTTGTCAGATGATGCAGAGCACCCTGAGGCACCTTTTTCTGATTCACACAAAGATAGCCATGCAGGTTACAATCAGCCAAGGCATCCCTGTCACAGAGGGTTTATGCTTTTGCTCAGGCTGTGGAGATCCCTTCTGCACTCTTCTCGACAGTAGAGGTTAAAAGGTTCAGCAACCCACATGCCTCCTCCTGGAAGCCAGCCGTTTCTAGTCATGTCCCATGTCCACCTACTTGGCCAGAGTCTCCGGCTTGATGAGGATGTTGAAGTAGGTCTTCTTCAGCTGCTCAGTTATCATGGTGAAGACAGCGGGTGTGGAACTGAACTCAGCCAGGTAGTCAATGATGAGCTGGAAGAGCAGCTAAAAGAAAAGGCATTTTCAGCAGCAAAGCTCGGAAAGCACACTCCGCTCCGGTGAGCACGGAGTCAGGACCTGAGGGGAGTGCTCGGGACTCAGTCCCCACAGGCCAAGGCTGCTGCTTCCTCAAAGCTGAGGCGGTTTGTCTTCAGTTTCCACCATCTTCCTTCCAAACTACCTTGAAAATGTGCCTTCAACTGGAAGGTTATTTTATTTGCATATAAATTTTGGATGCAGTGATAACTGTGTAATATTAGTCTTAATCCAAGTCAGACATGATGGTGCACACCTTTAATCCAGCTCTTGAGAGGCAGAGACAGGGGATCTCTGTGAGTTCAAGGCCAGCCTGGTCTACAGTTTTAGGACAGCCAGGGACATATAGTGAGGCCCTGCCTCAAAAAAAAAAAAATTCTTATTCAGAAATGTGAAGTTTTACAATTTTCTTTAGATAGTACTTAAACGTTTTCCTTTTCCTGGGCATTGTTTTGTTTTTTCCCAATTTGTAACTCAAATACTTGTTTCTGATCATTTCTAAAAACTGCTTTGGCTCTGTCATTCAGGAACTTAGCCAAGGTGCATCATTTATTATACAATGTTGTTATATTTAATTTTCAAAATTTTTAAGAAGTTTACACCTATATCCTGTAAATAAAATCAATCTTTATTTTTCTATACATAAATATATATCGCTTTTAAGTATTAAGGTGAGACAAACCTCAAAAACTTGGAAAGCACCAATTTTCCAAGGTTTGTATTTTAAACAGCTTTCTAAACATGTTTCCCAGATGACACTCACTGCATTCTGGGATTCAATCTGTTTGAATCTTAAGGCTACATTTGAAGGTGGGCAAAAGTAAGTCACTCCACAGCGTCTCCTGGTGGGCAGACAGCAGCAACGCTATAAAGGGAAGACTTAGACTTCAGAGTTTTCTCAGTGCAGGGCTGGATTCTGCCAGGTTCTTTCCTGTGCTACCTTCCTTCTGTGAACAGTTCCCAGAATATTAACGTCCTTCCTTAAGTTTGTTATTGCTCTTTTGTGAGAATTTACCTCAGACCAAACCTAAATGCCACTGTGGGCTTCAGAGAAACAGAGCAAACCAAAATAAGATCAGCCCTAAAGCATAGGTGTATTCCTATGTATTGCCAGAATATACATTAATATATCTTATTAGTGTATTCTTTTTCAAGATCTATTTATTTATTATGTATACAGTGTTCTGCCTGCATGTATGGCTGCAGGCCAGAAGAGGGCACCAGATCGCATTACAGATCATTATGAGCCACCAAGTGCTTGCTGGGAATTGAACTCAGGACCAGTGCTCATAACCTCTGAGTCATCTCTCCAGCCCAATATATATAAATATTTATATATAAAATATATATTTACAAAACTCTTGGTGGGCCCAGGGAGGTGGCCCAGTCAGTAAAGTGTGTGCCATGGAGCATGAGAACCTGCGTCCCACCCCACCACAGCACCCAGAGACAGAAGAACCCTAGATTGCCAGTCACGAAGCCCAGATTCAGGGATAGGCTTGTTCCAGTCTGTGTCTCTGTTGTTGCCATGAAACACTGACCAAAACCAGCTTCACAGTCCGTCATTGAGGGAAGCCAGGGCAGGAATCTTATTGTGTATGTTCAAAGAACAGTTGTCATATGCAAGGCAAACCTGTGGCACTGCCCATCGGGTCTCTGCTTATAGTGCTTTGGGACAACACAGATAAATACAGGATTTCAAAGCTCCCTCAGAGAAAGCAGAACTCGTTTACTTACAGGTAGTTTGTGGTTGAATCCTTTCACTCGAATAATGAGACCGTGCTCACCAGCTACCAGTTTGTACTCCAGCTGTGCCACGTCAGCTTCATAAGCTGGCTCGGCAAGGTTGTGAGTAAGAATATTGACGAAGATGTCAAAGAGGACAACACTGGAAAGGACAAAGTGGAACTAGCATCATCAATTGGCAGGAAAGACAAGAATACACAGACCTCTTTCTATCAGAAACCTCACCTTCAGGAAGTCTAACTCCACAGGCCTATCAGAGGACAACCTTCAGTAGCTGTCCCAATCTTTTCATGTCACATACACAGAGAAGGACAACACATTCACACGCAGCGAGGGAATGAACCAGCCTCAAAGCCAGCAGCCCTGGCTACCCATCAGGCTTAGGGTTTCAGACTTACACATTTAAAATATGAGGAAATGGAGAACAGTAATACATGGAGGGGGTGGGGGTAGATAGCATAATGCTTATTATTTTAGGGCTGGATTTTATAATTAAGAGGCAAAGAAAAAAAAATACAGTCGGGTGGTGGCAGCACACCTTTAACCCCAGCACTCGGGAGGCAGGAGCAGGCGGATCTCTGGGAGTTCAAGGCTGGTCTACAGAAAAGAGTTCTATGACAGCCAGGGCTACACAGAAAAACTCTGTCTCAAACTAAAAACAAAAAAAAGAAATTCGCTAACATTTTCTGAGCCTTTTCTATAACTCACTTTTTTTTGGGCCCTCTGATCTCCCACAGTGCAGCTGTCTATATAAATGAAAATATATGAATAGTTTCATAAATGAATTATTATGAATAATATGTATAGTTAAAAGTCTGGAAGTTGTAAATATAATAATTTGTAAAGGACAAACCATTATAATAATTCATATGTAAAAATAATTTGTAAAAAACAAAGTATAATTAAAAGTCTGGAAAGTACAGTGAGGGCCTTTCCCAACCCAGGTATAATGAATATTTATGAACAATTTCACAAATGAATTATTCATGAATAATTTATAAAGAACAAGGTATAATTAAAAGTCTGGAGGTTGGGGTTGGAGAGATGGTTCAGCAGTTAGAAACTCTTGCTGAGGACCTGAGTTCAATTCCCAGCACCCACAACAGATAATTCACAACTGCTTATGATTCCAGCTCGAATGGACCCTTTTCTGACCTGTTCTGGAACCTGCACTCATTCCCACCAGCAGCAGCAGCACCCCCACCACACCCCATCCCTAGACACATACAAACACATACAGTTTATAATGAAACTTAAAACTCTGCAGTCTGGTACTAGCTCAACAGAAACGCAGTCAGCCTTCTCTGTAGACAGGAAGCCAGTCCCTGCACGACTCCATTCCTAGTTTACAGTTGAGAGCTTAATTTTAGGACCTTTCCCAACCCAGTAATTCTGTGATTTGCTTACGAGTTATTATTCTGCCTTGTTTAGAGCACAGAAAACAAAAACTGAAATAAAACTGTTTTCCAATGGTTTAAGAAGTCAGTGTGCTGGCCCCAAGGAAACACTTCCCAGAGGAGTCTGCCACCACGGTGCTGATCTCTTTCTTCTTAGTCACAGCTGATTCTTCAGCTTCAGCTGACCACATACCACAGATTCTTAATTCACAATGTCACACAAAAGGCCCCACAGTCTTTGCTTCCATTTGAAACTTCATAAGCCAGGCTTCATCGTCTGCACGGTCTCATTCCCCCAGTTCCCACCACAGCTCAACAAGCTTCCCCAGCCCAGAGTCCTCCCCAAATACAGTCCATCTGTCACATCAGTACTCCGCTCCTGGACCAGCTCTTCAGTCAGGGTCATCACTGCTGTGATGAACACCATGACCAAAAGCAACTGGGAAAGAAAGGATTTATTTTGCTAAATTTCCACATCACAGTCCATCATCAAAGGAAGTCAGGGCAGGAACTCAAGCAGGGAAGGAACCTGGAGGCAGGAGCTGATGTAGAGGCCATGGAAGGTGCTGCTTATGCCTTGATGGCTTCCTTCCCATGGCTTGCTCAGCCCAATTTCTTATAGATCATCAGCCCAAAGACGGCACCATTGACATCAACAGTTAATCAAGAAAATGTACCTCAGGCTTTCCCACAGGTCTTCTAAAAGCAAGGTCAGGCTTCTGGAAGTTGACATAAAACTAGCCAGCACAGTTTAGACTTTTTTTCTTTTTTGAGGAAAAAAATAACAACAAAAGCCCAAACACTTACTTTGCTGCAGACTTCTGTATCAAAGGTGAGATCAGATGGAAACGTATATAGGCTGGAAGAAAAAGACCACGGATAAAATACAGATGGTAGAGGCCTCAAATATTTTAACACCTACTATTTTCTCCTAATGTGGCTTTTAAAATCTAAATAAACTACTAATCCTTAAAGCTTCATTACATGTTTATTCTCTTTTATACCTTCATACTTTATGTTTATTCCTAAAGCTTTTAAAGGGAATTTTTTACCATTCCAAATAAAGTATCATAGAAGGCACACTTTAACCTATGGGAATATCAAACATATGGAAAGGTCTACGAATAACCACATTTGCCAGTAACTTCAGATAGGCAAAAATATTTATAGAAGTATACATGTTAGGAACATTAGTCAAGTAACTCAATGTTCATAGAAGTCAGAACGAGAGCCGTCTTCTAAAGAAGCTGACTAAAAGGCAAACACTATTTCTAACAAGTCACTCAAGGCAAACATTGGTGCAGCTTCAGATTCCAAGCCTGGGGACGAAGTGGCATCTGGAGGTCAGTCTGGACATACTGAGTGGAGTTTTGGAGAAGGGAGGCATGGGGAGGAAGGGTGAAAGGGGGCGTGTCTAGGTTCAGGACACTCATCAAATGGCAGCCTCACACTATGACTCCAAGCTGCCACACACAAGAACAACACAGTTGGGGCCACCACCTAAAAGATACAGAATGTAAAGAATCTGTTTAGCCCCAAACTACACATGCTTTACATGCTAGGAGTAAAGGGCAGAGATAAGCAGTTGGGGAAGAGTTCCCGTGACAAGTTTAATTAGGCTTTCTACTGTATCTAGGCATAATTTTCCTCATATCTTTCCATCTGTTTTAAACATAATTTTCAAATAATATAATCAATCCTTTAAGATGGTCAAATATCTCGTTCTAATTTCATTGTTCTGAAAGAATAAATACTTAAAAACAATTTCTGTCTAGACTTGATTCTTTAAGTTGTGTGTAGGTCAGGGGACAATTCTTGGAAGGTGGTTCTCTCCTCCTCCCATGCAGTCCTGGGGATCAAAACCCAGAGCACAGGCTTGGTATGGGGTGTAAGCTGCAGAGCTGTCTCACCAGCCCCAGAGCTGAGTTTCCCTTTCCTGGAAAGCAGAGTGTCTATACACACACCTAGAAGCAGGAGCACATATTAATTTCTCGGTGTAAAAAGGGGCTTCAAAGAAAAAGTGGGGAAGGAGACAGCAACAGGAACAGAGACTTCCCTCCTTTAGAGGGCAGAGCTCACCTTTGGGGATTTTGAATTTGTTGTCCTTCTTATACCATAGGCAACCTTGCGGAGTATTCACAATTTTTGCAGGGTATTCCGTTTCAGGGCAATCAAAAGCCTTCAATGTAAAGTCCGTGGCTAGCAACAAGAACAAAAGAGTGACCATTTTTCAAATACTGGAATACAATGTCCACTTGACCTTACATTAGATGAAAACTGAAACTGTCTAATTCCCAACAGTACATTCAATTTATTCCTTTTCTCAAGCAATTGCTAACTAGGAGAGTGCGGTCCTTGGGTCAGGGTACTTGTATAACTCAATTTTGAATGAACATATTCTTCAATAAGGAAAGATTACCAAACAGTTCTGCTTAAATAAAGCTTATCTTGTCATTTCAAATTAATGACAAACTGCTTAATTAACATGTTAATTAGGTAAGCAATAAGAGATAGTTAAAGAAAATGGAGAACAAAAGATGCACATAATGTATTTATTAAAAAGTACTGATGGGGCCAGAGATGGTTAAGAGCACTGGCTGTTCTTCCAGAAGATTAGGGTTCAGTTCGCAGCACCACATGGTCACTCACAACCATCTGTAACTCATGCCATGTGGAGGCTGGAAACTGAACCCAGTTCCTCTGCAAAAGCAGCAAAGCTCTTGACCATTAAGCTGGCTCTCTAGCCCCTGATGTAGTATGTTAAAGATTCATCACACTGTAATATGTATCAATACTTCCTCTTCACATGACTACGTGTGTATCGGTCTGGCTCATTGACCTGTGACTTGTGTGGCACAAGGACAAGGATGTGAGGGCTGTCTCATCTCTGGTGGATGTGGACGGTGAATGGATTGCTGGGAAAGGAGGTGTCCTGAGTAAACTACAGTCACGAACAGTGGTAAAACCTCCAGTTTTTCATTTTCTCACTGAAACTTAGAAATCTATTTGCCAATGCAAGCTAATGGATAGGTCTGCAGATACATATCTATTTAGAACAAAATGTTTTGAAATAACACCATTTCTATGTACAATTAAACATTTGCCTATTTTCCTTTTGCATAGACCATACGTTTTCAGCAATCATCACAGCAAACTCAAGCCCATTATGTGGATTTCCTGGTTCATCTTCTCTTTAATACATTTGCTCAGTGGGGACAGGGACAACTTGCAGGAGCCAGTTCTCTCCTTCCACCAAATGGACTCCGGGGAGGGAACTCAGGTCACACCCAGTGGCACGCTCTTTCTCTTGCTAAGCTGGACCTGATCTCACAGCCTTCTAACAGTCTGTTCCTGGGAAAGGAGCAGCCGTGACTATTAGGAGTCAAGTTCCTCTGGGACTTGGATAAGTCACTTTGCATTTCTAAATTTGTTTTTTCTCCACTTTCCAGTGGAGGAAAAAAAAAAAAAACAAAGAAAATAGTAATTCCCATCCCAGAATACTGCTGATATCCTAAAATATGGGTTCACTGATACACACCACAGCTGTGTCTTATCACCACATGGATCGACACACACGATGATGACTATTTTACTGACCTATGTACTTGTTTTCAGCTGGAAGATGAAGATCTGGATTTAAGTCAAAATTACTCTTCCACAGTTCAGCCCAAGAGTGTTCAATATCTGTAGAGAGAAAAAACAAACGGATCCAACAAATAATGCAACGCCCAGAATTCTCTTAACAAGGTGGCCATCAACTGGCCTTTTCCACTAGATTTCTCCTCAGGCATAGCTACAAAACCTAGACACTCACAGTCAAAGCAGGACCCAGCACCGCCATCATCTACGACAGCATTCAGAATGCAGAACTCAGGTCTCACCCAGAATCTCTGGTTCAGAGTCAATCTTTCTTCCTGTACCTCCCTTCCTCTTCATTCTGGAGACATTCTCATTCCACAGCCTGCACTATGCTCTAACTGGAGCTCCTCCTGCTTGAGTTCCTGGGTACTGGATTATAAATATATGTACCACACGCAGTCAGAATCTATTCTGGATACCCAGGTGACACACATGGGAGTCTGACAAATGTTCTTTTTCCTCTCCCCCCCCTCTCAGAATAGTTTGCGTACAGCAGGAGCTAGGCAGTGACGCCTAGAAATGTCCAGAGAAACGTTTCTCTAAAACAGCGCTTCTCAACCTTCCTAATGCTGCAACCCTTTTAATAGAGTTCCTCAACAATAAAATTATTTATGTTGATAGTTCATAATTAATTTTGCTACTGTTATGAATTATAATGTAAATATCTATGTTTACAGATGGTCTAAAGAGGCCCCATGAAAAGATCATCCAACCCCTAATAGGGTCACGACCCACAGGCTGAGAACTATTGCTCCAAAACAAGATGAAAGTAAGGGCTGCTGTGCACTTGGAGCTGCAGGCGGGAGGGTTCTGCGTCCAGGCTAGCCCTCCAAAACTCCATAACAAGACTCTCCCTCCAAAACAATAAGTACTATCGATAAATAACAATGAATAAAAAATAAAAATCTACCTACCAAATAAATGATCGATTAAGTAGGCTATTTTCACTAATTCAAAAATATAAATAAAGCAGAAAAGAACTGCTCACTAAGGGTAAGTAAGTTTCATTCCCAAATAAAGTTTTAAAAACTTATACTTTTGCCAGGCATAGTGGTACACTCCTTTAATCCCTGCATTCAGGCAGCAGAGGAAGGCAGATCTCTGTCAGTTTAAGGCCAGTATCCTGGTTGGTTTTTGTCAACTTGGCATGAACCTAGACATGTCTAGGAAGAGGGAGTCTTAATTGAGAAAATGCCTCCATCCATATTTGCCTACGGGAAGGTCTGCAGGATATTTTCTTGATTGGTGGTTGATATGGGAAGGCCCAGCTCATTATGGGTGCTATCACCCCTGTCTGGCAGGTGGCCCTGGGTGCTCTAAGAAAGCAGGCTGAGCAAGCCAATAAGCAGCCTTCCTCTGTGATCTCTGTTTCAGTTTTGGTCCCAGGTTCCCACTCAACTTCCTGCCCTGACTTGATGGAGAGTGACCCGAGAGTTCTAAGAAGAAACAAGCCCTTTCCTTCCTGAATTGCTTTTGGTCATGATGTTTTATCACAGCAACAGAAACCCTAACTATGGTGCCAGGAGTGGGGACTGCTGTGGCAGAACAGACCACATCTGTCAGAAGACCACCGTCTTCTGACTTCAGGATCTTTGGGCTTAATAGGCTATTATGGGAAGTTAGAAGATAACGCTAAGAATAGTGCAGACATGAGAAGCCTGGTAGGGTAGCACACCTATGATTGCAGCACTCCGAGGCAGAGGCCATCCTGGTCTTACATAATAGCCAGGGCTATGTAGAGAGACCCTGTCTTAAGAAGAGAAGAGAAAGCCGGGCGGTGGTGGCGCATGCCTTTAATCCCAGCACTCGGGAGGCAGAGGCAGGAGGATCTCTGGGAGTTTAAGGCCAGCCTGGTCTACAAGAGCTAGTTCCAGGACAGGCACCAAAGCTACAGAGAAACCCTGTCTCGAAAAACCAAAAAAAAAAGAGAGAGAGAAGAGAAGAGAGGAGGAGAGGAGAGGAGGGGAGGGGAGGGGAGAGGAGGGGAGGAGAGGAGGGGAGAGGAGAAGAGAGGAGAAGACAGTAATCCTGGTCTATACAATGAGTCTAAGGTTAGTCAAGGCTACAAAGTGAGACCCTGTCTAAAAAATAATAAAAATTAAATTATATATGCATTGCACACATATACATTTTTTATTGATATTTATTGAGCTCTACATTTTTCTTTGCTCCCCTCCCCGCTTCAATCCTCCCCAAGGTCCCCATGTTCCCAATTTACTAAGGAGATCTTGTCTTTTTCTACTTTCTACTTCCCATGTAGATTAGATCTATGTAAGTCTCTCTTAGTGTCCGCATTGTTGTCTAAGTTCTCTGGGATTGTGGCTTGTAGGCTGGTTTTCTTTGCTTTATGTTTAAAAGCCACCTATGGGTGAGTACATGTGATAATTGTCTTTCTGTGTCTGGGTTACCTCACTCAAAATAATGTTTTCTAGCTCCATCCATTTGCCTGCAAAATTCAAGCTGTCATTTTTTCTGCTTTGTAGTATTCCACTGTGTAAATGAACCACATTTTCCTTACCCATTCTTCGGTTAAGGGGCATTTAGGTTGTTTCCAGGTTCACACATATACATTTTTTGTCTCTATAAAAACCATCAAGTTAATATTCCCAGCTAATGGGGCTGGAAAGATGGCTCAGCAGTTAAGAGTACCTGCTGCTCTGCACCCACAGAGCAGGTCACAGCTGCCAATAACTTCAGTTCCATGGGTTCTGACATTTTCTCATTTCCTCAGATACACACACACACACACACACACACACACACACATACACACACACACATATATGATTGCACAAAAAATCTTTTTTAAAAAAAAGTCCCAACTGAGTTAGATATATGGAAGTAAAGGAGGGCCATCACAGCCTCTTACCTTCTGTGCTATACTGAGTCCCAAACCACTTCTCTTTGAGGTCACACTTTCCCTCGTTAGCACCGGACAGAAGAACGAGGTTTGCCTTCTGAGGAACTAGCTTATTAAGGGCTTCAGCAATGACCTAACAAAGGGGACAGTGACATGAGAGAAGGGAAGGGAAAAAAACAGTAACAATTTAAGTGAATACACTCCTGTTAAAAAAGCAATTGTTACCTTAGTGTCTTGATGTCAGTGAACTGTTTCTAATTCATAAACCTCCTAATTTATAAACCTCTTAAGCTTATTACTATTTTAAAAGCTTTATTTTTATTTCTATTGAGAAAAAATTGACAAACACCAAGTGTTGTGTCCTTATGGTGCTTCACGCGCTGCTATCTGGACCCTCACGCTCTGCTGGGACTAGCAACAAAGAAGCAGGTCTGCCATTTACTGTGCTATCTCTAGGTGGCAGGAAGCAATGTTTAACATATGCTATTATCTTGGGCCAGAAAACTCTTTATTGCTGGGTCCTACCTTCTGCATTTTAAGATAGTTCATACAGTCTCAGGCTTCTACCCAATAGGTTCTAGGAGTACCCCATCCCCCATCTCTAACTGTCCCAAACAAAATATCTCCAGACACTATCAAATACTCACTGAGGGCAAACTACCCCAGGTTGACAAAAGCTACCCTATAGAAAGAAGCTGACTTGTTCCCCAGGAGTAGAGTCATGGCTAACCAACTGTTGCTCACTTGCAAACAGTATTATATGTAAGTCTTTAATCCCTTGTAGCCCTGGAGATTAAACCTAGAACCTTGTGCAAGCATGCTAGGCAAACTCTCCTCCACTGAGATACATCCCAAAGCATTTTTCAACCTTTTATTTTGAATCAGGATCTTAATCTGCAGCTCAGGCAGACTTGAGCTTGAGATCCTCCAGCCCAGTCTCCCAAACAGTTATAATTATAGGCTTGTGCCATCAGACCCGGTCTATAAGTAATTTCTTTCTTTCTCTCTTCTTCTTCTTCTTTTTTTTCCCCTTTTCCTTTGCTTGTTTTTCTTTGGGACAGGGTTTCTCTGTATAGCTTTGGTTCCTGTCCTGGAACTTAGTCTGTAGACCAGGCTGGCCTCGAACTCACAGAAATCCGTCTGCCTCTGCCTCTGCCTCCCGAGTGCTGGGATTAAAGGCATGTGCCACCACACCTAGCTAAATTAATTGTCCAATTACAAGTAGGTTGGGGAATTTTTTTTAAAAAAAAAGAATGCACAGAACCAAACTACATAAATCTTAGAAACTGTCTTAACTATTTTAAGTGTCTCAGCACTCGAAAATTTACAAATGTTGTATAATAATTTTTGATTTTCATCCTTTATATAAAAAGATGAACAAATGGGGTTGGGGATGTAGCTCATCATATGAGTGCTTGCCTAGCATGCAAGAGGCCCTGGGTCTGATAGCTGCTCCCACATGAACTTGGCATGGTGATGCACGCCTGCATTCACAGCACCTGGGAGAAGCAGAAGGATCAGGAGTTCAAGGTCACCTTCATTACAAAACAAGTGTGAGGCCAGCCTAGGACACATGAGACTGTTTCCAAAAAACCAGAAAAGAAGGTCTTGTGTACCAGTCGTGAGAAAGCACTCATTAGTCTTCTGTTTGAACAAAGATTCTGACTAAACTGAGCACATTCTCTCCATTCTCTCAGTTCTTACACTACAGTTTTGCACTCTCCTCCTTCCTAAAGCAAGTTCTAAACAGGACTGCTGCTTACGTCTGGCTTGTACTGGAACAGAAGCTGGTCTCCGGTGAGGAAGTCCTGCAGTGGGTACAGCTGCATGTTTTCACACATGTTCTCCACGTACTCCACCGGATCTGTCTGTAAGGAGGTACAATCGTTAGCGATTCAGACGAGAGCCGCACTGCTGCCCTAGTCCTCACAGCACACACATGTGAGACAGCAGCAGCTGAGTGACTCTCACAGGACACCACGTCACTGGAAGAGGGTGCTCAGGACTCCAGGAGAGCAAGCCCACGCTGCTGTGCCAGTAAGCTGCACCTGCAAAGTGCCACCCTGAGCCCAAGACCAACCTAACCTCCTCCGCTCCAGTCACACCAGCCTCTTCATGGGCACATGACTGCTATGTCAGTAAAGACCAGACTCAACACTGAAGTACCACTAGTGAAAAACTACTCGTAAGATGAATCAAACTCGCCACATGATGATGGCACACACCTTTAATTAATCCCAGCACTCGGGAGGCAGAGACAGGCGGATCTCTGTGAGTTAGAGGCCAGCCTGGTCTACAGAGTGAGTCCCAGGACAGGCTCCAAAGCTATACAGAGAAACCTTGTAAGACTGAGTCAAACTGCAATGTGTCACTAGATAAGAGCAGGGACAAGCAGAAAAGTAAAAGAGTGAGTATCAACAGAACAGGCAGAGGCTGGAGAGGCAGCCGCCAGGCACAGGCCCCACAGGACGGGGCAGTGGCACTGTTCTGCAGAGCAGAAGGATAGCTATGGGTAACAACAAATATTTTGAAATAACCAGAAAAATAATAATTTAAATATTCCCTAAATATATATAAATGTTTTAGTAACAAATATGCCAATTACTCTGATCTGAGCATTAAGCATTGTATATGTAGTAAAATCACACTGTACTCAAAAATGGACATTTATTATTGTATTGTATAAAGTCCCTACAAAGAAGTTATATATTAGTCAATATGTTATCTCAATTTAAAAGTGAAAAAATGACCAGTTCTCTGGTTTGTAAAGTAGAAATAACGTTCCAGGAATAAAGAGCAATCACTTCAAGTATTTACTGCACACCCAAACACACTGTGGTTGTCTGAATGAGAATGCCCCCCACAAGCTCGTGTTTGAATACTTGGTCCCCAGCTGGAACTATTTGAGGATTAGGAGCTGTGGCCTGTTGGAAAGGGAGGCGTGTTACTGAGGGTGGGCTGTACGCCTCAATGCCTCCTACCATTCCCGGTGCAGTCTCTACCTCCTGTACGAGCTCGCAGAGGGTCCTGCTGCCATTCATGTGGCATCATGGACTCTAACCCTCTGGAACCACAAGCCAATTAAATGTTCAGTTTTATAAGTTGTCTTCATCCTGGTGTTTTATCACAGCAATAAAAAAAAGTAACTAATACATACGCAAACTCTGTTTTTACTTTACTTTGAGACAGAGGTGCACTAAGTTGCCCAGGATAGCCTCTGACTCACTCAGTAGCCCAGGCAGGCCTTGAACTAGAATCCTCCTGCCACAGCCTCCAGAGTAGTTGGGAATACAAGGTTCATGTCCTCAGGCCTGGCTCTGTTTTACCTTTTTATTTCTTTTAACATTTATTTGTTTGTTTATTATGTATGCCTATACACCAGAAGAGGACAGCAGATTTTATTATACAAGGCGGTGAGACACCATATGGTTGCTGGGAACTGAACTGAAGGCCTCTAGAAGAGCAGCCATTACTCTTAACCTCTGAGCCATCTCTCCAGCCCTGTGTTAAATTCTTAGTAAGTTATTTTTTTTACCAGCATCTTCCTTGTAATGCAACTGCTCTGACCACCATGTAGAAATCTGAGCAATTAAAAAGCATTTGCACTGACAAACTGCCTCTACCTAAAAGCTGACCTGTGATGCAAAAGCAATAGACTAGGTATTGGTAAAACAAACAGATAAGCCAGCTGTATCACAGTGGCAGAGCACTTACCACAGTATGGCAAGACAAGGTGTTCAATCTCTAACACCACAAAGGAAAATATGCACATGCATATTCTTAGTTATAATTTTAGATTTAATGTTGGAAGCTGTAATCCATAAACCACAAAATCTACCCTTTTAAAGTCTATGATCCAATAGTTTTTATATTTACAAAGCTGTTCCATCATTACACTCCCCAAGATCACGAGACTCGCTGCCCTCGGCCCCACCACTACATCTGTGTTCTCTCACGCTAACTTCACTTGTACCATTCCAGGTGAAGAGTGTCAACTCTATTCAACCGCTAGTGTTGACTTTATTTACCCCTTAGTGTTCTGGTTTCTTTCATTAAGTATGTCATTTCAAAGGTAATATAAATCACTCCTTTATGGCTGAATAATATTTCATGACAAGAATACTATTTATTCATTTATTATACTATATGTTTATTCAATGCTTTATGAAGTTATTTTTACTTTGGGGCTATAATAAATGAAGCTGATTTGAGCCTTTGTACATAAGTTTGTGGGTATGTTTCAATTCTCTTGGGTATAGCCCTAAGAGTCGTAGCTAGCTGGTGAGGTCAAATGTTAACTGTTTAGTTTTTAAGGAAACTGACAACTTGTTCAAAGCAGCTGTGACATCTTCCACTCCTAGATATGCCTGAGGACTCAGACTCATCCACAGCTTCTCTAACACATGCTAATCTACATCCTTTAACTGTTTTGTCTTCTATAAACTTTCCATTTCATAAACTCACTTCAATAAACTGCTACATTATTGGTCCTATTTTCCTGTCTACAAAAATAGTCTTTAAAAAGACAGTTCTCGGAGACAATAAGACAGCTGAGCAGGTAAAAGAATGTGCCACCAAGCCTAATGACCTAAGTTCAATTCCCACTTGACAGAAACTGTCCAATTCCTACAAACTGTCTTCTGGCTTCCTGATGTATAGTATGGCATACACACAACAAATAATTAAAAATTTATGCCAGGCGGTAGTGGCGCATGCCTTTAATCTCAGCACTCAGGAGGCAGAGGCAGGAGGATCTCTGGGAGTTTAAGGCCAGCCTGGTCTACAAGAGCTAGTTCCAGGACAGGCACCAAAGCTACAGAGAAACCCTGTCTCGAAAAACAAACAAACAAAAAATTATATAGCTCTATTTCAAACATCTGACTTATGAAGCATACTTAACAAAACTTAAATTTTTTTCTTTAAAAATATTACTTTGAAAAAGGCATTCCTATCTGCCTTCATTGACAAAAGTCAGATGAAAAGTTTGAAGAGGAAACAGTTTTACTTAAAATAGAAATGTACAAACTCCAAAAGAGAAATAACTCGGCATACTTCAAGTCGTTCAGCAATTCATGTAGCAAAACTGGCTTTTCTGATTTGTTCTCGTTGCACATTTGCTTGGGTTTTCACCTAAGATTCTCGAACTCACATCTTAAAGTCAAGGTATACAAAGATGCAGGAGAAAGGGACGAGGAGCTACGACACAGGAAGATGTCATTGTTTATGTTGGGGTACCCTGATAACGACTAACTAACTAGAGGGACAAGGGGGAAAAGTTTTTTGTTTTGTTTTTTGTTTGTTTGTTTTTGTTTTTTTGGTTTTTCAAGACAGGGCTTCCCTGAAGCTTTGGAGCCTGTCCTGGAACTAGCTCTTGTAGCCAAGGCTGGCCTCAAACTCACAGAGGTCAGCCTGCCTCCCGAACTGGGATTAAAAGCATGCACCACCACCGACCAGCTTGATATTCTTAATCATATAGAATATAGAAATCTGGGTATCACCTACAGCTGTAGTACACAGATGCTCACTCTGATACCTCCACTTGTGATTCTGACTCCTGTGTTTGCCACCACAGCTGATGGAAAAACACACTCCCAGTTAAGTGGCTGGACAAGATGTGTGGGTACCAACTCTAACAATCAATCTATGTACAGGGAAGAGTGCCTACAGGGTTCTTTAAGAGCTCAGGTGAGACACTGTAGCCATTCTGTTTCATAGAGTAAGACTTTGATTTCAGTTTTGGATGGCTTCAAGGATAGAAAACATATACGGAGGAGTCAACATTAACTGGAGTTTCTGCAACCTTCCTCATGAACTTATATCTCCACTATTTATGGTTTCCTGCTGTGGAATGATGCTCTTGTACACTGTAAAGATTTGTCACTCTATTGGTTTAACAAAACACTGATTGACCAGTAGCCAGGCAGGAAGCATAAGTGGGGTGACCAGTCTAGAATTCTGGGAAGAGGAAAGGCAGAGAGTCAGTCACCAGCCAGACGCAGAGGAAGCAAGACGAGAAACCCTTACTGAGACAAGGTACCAAGCCACATGTCTAAACAAAGATAAGAATTATGGGTTAATTTAAGTTGTGAGAGCTAGTTCGTAACGAGCCTGAGCAATAGGCCAAACAGTTTATAATTAATAGAAGTATCTGTATGTTTATTTGGGACTGAACAGCTGCAGGCAGGACCAGTCAGGACATAAACTTCCTTCTAGAAATGGCACCCAACGTTCAACAACTACATCCACATAAAACCTCAGAGAGCTGGGAAAGGGATTTTATTCACAAAAGAAGAGAGTCAAGCACAGATTCTTTTTTTTTTTGTATCAGTATTTTCTTGGGTGGGCTCTGTTTGCTAGAAGCAAGCAGAGGCACAGCTCCTTTAATTGTCTTTGAATTGTTTGACTGCTGAGGAAGCAGCAACAGCTGCAAAAGATATTTGATTATAAATGTTACTGGATTAAACCAACCTACATATTTTAAAAATATCTTCAAAATTTAAGTCAAAAGATATGTTATTTTGGGGAAAAGGTTCTGCTTTTATTTCCACAAGAAATGAGAGGCTGTGGATTCATTCTGAGTTAAGAAAAACAGTTTATAATTACTATAAGACTCTGTATGTTTATTTGGGACTAAATGGCTGGGGGACCAGGAGGGACAGAAACTTCCATCTATAGTATACATTGAGAGAACAGACTTTGGTAATCATAAAAAAAAAACCTAAATTTTTCAGGAGGTTTGACTGGCTATAAATCAGAGCTCTTGAATATAGAGCCCTTATGTCAGTGAACAAAATCAGTGAACAAAATTTGGCTGGGAAGAAATTACATATTTTTATTAATCTCTAATTTTTTCAGTATAACAATCAGAGGCTTAGTGGTAGAATACCTCTCTAACATGCAAGTTCTATCCCCAGTACCATGTAAAGATAAATTTAAAAAAAGTATCATTATCAGCAGTATACACGGTAATATGAGCAATGTCTATGACTACCAGCAACAGAAACCACAACACGGTTGTTAAAGGTATTTAAAATGGCATGTATTGTCACTGCTGCACAACTCTGATAATCACTAGAAATTCCAATGGATCTTCCTACACAAGAAAGACACACGTTACTATTTTACTATTCTGAGCATTTTATTTCTATATTCTTTTGTAAACTGTACTTTTACATACTTAAAGACACTATTCTATGGGCTGTACATTAGCAGTATTGTTTCAGTGTTAACTTTACCAATTGTGGCAATATACTTGACTGAAATGGTATGTAAGAGAATGCCTGTGTGATAAAGACACTGAGAATGAAATACAGATGACAACTATAAATGGGCCAATAAAAAATATACACAGAGCTGGCTGGTGGTGGCACACGGCTTTAATTCCATCACTTGGGAGGCAGAGCAGACAGATCGCTATGACTTCAAGACCAGTCTGGTCTACAGAGTAAGATCTAAAAGGCTACAAAGGGAAGCCTGTCTCGAAAAACCAAAAGCAACAAACAAAAGATACACATAGAGAGGAAAACAAATGGAGACCATCACCAGTGATTTCTAGGTAAGGGTGTGCCAGCCATTCCTGTGCAGTGAAGGGTGTGCCAGCCATTCCTGTGCAGTGTCAGCAGCTTCTCTACAGCCTAAGAGCTGACACGATGCGTTATTCTGAGGAGCAACTCACGGGCTTCAACACACTTCCAACGGGCATGTAGACATATGAGCACACATACCCCTTCTCTGAACATTTTACCTTCAATACTCTGCAGTACTTTCATCTGCATGTCCGCATACTACACACATATAGGATTATTAACTTTTCATAATGTCCTAAAGATCATTTATATGTATGCATGCATGTGAACATGGATGAACTCAACCATGTGTCTGCCAAAGGCCAAGGCTGAATGTCTTCCTCTTGAGACAGAACTTCCTACAGAGACCAGGCTGGTCTGAAACTCAGAGATCCATACCTGCCTCTGCCTCACATGTGCTGGAATGAAAGGCGTGTGCCACCTTGCCAGGCCTCCATTCTTATTTACATGGGTACCAGAGATCCAAACTCAGCTCCTCATGCAAGAATAGCAAGTAGTGTACTCATGGAGCCACTGCCTGGGCCCCACAAAGCTCTTACCAGTGTGCTTTCAATTCCCTGGAGCATAAACAAACCTTATGGCTTTGGCAACTTCAATTCAAATTTACCATGTCCATGAAGACCTTCAATCAAGGAAAAACTCGTTTTCCTTAGACTCCCAAAGCTCAAGTGTTCTTAATATTACACATGGTAATTGCTATTGATTACCTTGTAAAATATCTTTACAATATTTGAATTCCTAAACTACTGAATCCCATGGCAAGCTGTCCATTGAATGTTTATCAAGGGATAGACAAAATAGATGATTAGATAGAAAGCGGGTCACACATCATGATGTATGTCACGGGCCTAGGCTTGCCCTGTAACTTAAATGCTAAAACGAAAGGTTATCTTGAGAGGCACAATTAAAATTCCAGTTAAAATTCCATAGAGTGGAACAATGGTCACACAGTTTCAACTTGTTCACAGAAAACATGCAAAAATAATCTGCCTTCCAATACCTGTTCTTGGTAATGAAATTCATTATCCTCAATTTTCTGAATCTCTTCAAAAACTCTGTGAAAGAGAACATGACAATTTTAGAAAATATATTAAAATTTCTCATTGCAATCACCCACAAGAGGCATAAAAATAAAAAGACTTAGCTAAATAATAGTAAAGATTATAGTCTGCACTCAGATGGAGAGGGACCAAGATACAGAGCCAATAAAGCAAACAGCAAGAAATGCCAGAACACCAACACTAAAGCATGTCTGAAAACAAAATTGTACTTGGATCAACTCGGTTTCATTCTAAGAAACTTTATTACCTTTTCTCTGGGCCTAGCTTCTGTAGCATTTTTAAATACTGAAAGACAGTATGAGCAACCTGGAAGCAGAACATTTCATTAGTCTTTGCATAAAATCATATCTAGAGAAAAGAAAATTAACTCCATCTAATTACTTACCTCGTAGAAATGCTCATAGCCCTCGTCAGTCAGTGTAATGGAAATGCTGAACACAGAGTAAGTAGAATTTTGCTCAAAACCTGTCTCACCATTTCCACCAAACAATGCAAGAGCCCAGCACCTACAGTTGGGAAAATTAATCTAATAAGTGTTTAAATTAACAATGTCAACAGCTTTCTTTGTAAATTTTTGGAACCTGAGTTTTTGGTGTAAACATATACTTAAGTGTTAAAGGGGTTTTGTTTGTTTGAGACCAAGTCTGACAACATAGCTCTGACTGGCCTTGGACTTGCAGTAATCCTCCTGCCTCTGCTTCCCACAGCTGAGATTACAGGCTGTGACACCACATCCGACAACAGTAAGTTTACAAGTTCCAGTTTTAGGAGTTCAAAGAATGACAATACATTTAGAAGTCACCAGAAAAAAAAGGGTAGTCATCTTTCCTGTTTAACGGGAAGACTAATAATAGATATGGTACAAGTAGTTATGATGTCAGTGTGATTCTTAATGAAAAAAATAAAATAAAAACACAAATTAACTATTTCATACAGTTACTAGGAAACATTTCAGTTATCATCTTCTAAAAGTATTAAAACAAATAAAATACAACCCAACTCAGAATGTCAAGTGAGTTCTTCGAGCCTTTAAGCCATTCTACATGGTTATCCAATAAAGCAGCACAGAGAGTAGATTGTTTCCTGGCTAAAATAACAAAAAACTTAAACCAGAGAGTGTACATCAAAATGAAGAGTTTCCAAGTCCAACAGAGCTCAGTAAGAAGAATGGCCACATGTCAAAAAGCACATTGCTCACATCCTAAAAGGCTCACATATATACTCATGTC
Source organism: Microtus ochrogaster (assembly GCF_000317375.1). NCBI lineage: Eukaryota > Metazoa > Chordata > Mammalia > Rodentia > Cricetidae > Microtus > Microtus ochrogaster. The sequence goes on along the minus strand of NC_022016.1, from coordinate 76,354,805 downwards.
ATTAAAGTTCTTAGTCATAACCGCCCTCTCAATTTCTAGGAATGTTCTGGAACACAATGATATCTTAAATAGTATTTCTTGCAAATTAGTACACAGGAAAAAAAGACAAAGAAGAAATTAAAGGTGATGCTCCAGATTCTAAAGTTCTGTTTCTGTTGTTCGGCTAGAAATAAAACAGTTGCAGAAATGCATTAGGACACACTCTACTAAAGTAGCTGCATTTGGGGGTGGGGGAAAGTCGATTTTTCGAGATAGGGTGTCTCTGGATGGTCTTTGCTTTTCCTGGAACTCACTCTGTAGACCAGGATGGCCTCAAACTCACAGAGATCCACCGGCCTCTGCCTCCCGAGTGCTGGGATTAATGGTATGAGCCACCACCGCCTGGCTGCATATACTTTTAACTCCACGTGTTCAGTATGATTTTTCCACCTTTTGGGTTGGAAACCCTAGAGAGCCACAGCATTTAAATAATTGACTTACTTATCTAACCTTCTTATATAATTATGGCATTAACTGTTAATCCCATACGTATTTTTTTTAACTTGTAATTATTTCTAACACAAGCTAAAAAGACAGCTTTTAAGAAACCTTAAAAATATATAACTATATTTTAATAACTTAAAACGACCTAGGTAATTACTATGACTATAATTAGTGTTTTAATTCTAGACCTCATGGCAGCTAAAGCAGAGGAATGCACAGTAAAACCTACTATTTATTATTCAGAGATTGTTACAGAAATAATGAACAATTGAATACTTGCTTTTTTCTAAGGTAAGAAAGAATGCTGCCTTTGCCTTCATGTCCAACCAGCCAGGAAATATAATGAAGTGGCTTCACCCTTAAAAAAAAATTAATGGTCAGAAGTCAAAAGAAGGTTTAAATATACCAGGTTTGAGAATCTAAGATTATTCTTATAAAAATTCAGTAAACAAGAAATTCTCAATCAGTTAACAGCCACAATATAAAGACAGAAAATGGTAAGGCACTTCATATGAAGCCACTTTTTGCAGGAGAAAGGGGTGGTACTTTTGTTTTTGAGGTTTCTTGTATGTGTATGCATGTGTGTGCTCAGGTACATATGCGCATGCATGCATGTGGAGGCCAGAGAAAACTCTCAAGTGTCAGCTTTACGGTCTCCATCCATAGGCCTGGGGCTTACCAATTACACTAGACTAGCAGGCCAGTGAGCCCCTGCTCCCTAGCTCCCTCTACCGCAATACAGATTATCATCTTAGAACCCAATATATGAATCAGTGTCCAGAATCAGATTGTTACAATATCTTTCACTACTGTACCAAGCTCTAGGATAAAAAAAAAAAAATGCCCTAAAGGTTTGACAATCTAGAGTCTAGTTTCAATTTCCTTTAAGTATATTTCTCTTTTCCTCTTCATCGGCTAGCCACCACTACTCACAGAACCTCACCCAACAGTCAGTTACTACTATATAATAGTCAATTTAAAAATATGTTGTTCAAATTTTTTCACCATTTGTTTCTACTACAATTTAAAGGTATGTTTCTTAAAAAAAGATTTATCAAAAGAGAAAAAGGATAGGAAATCTGATTAGGCTACAAATTTCAATTTAGTAGTATTTTTATAACATAATGAACATACAGGGACTACTGATACTGAATACCATGCCCACCAAAAATTTAGTAAGTCCTTGAAAATCAAAGTATTATTTCAACTCTGCTAAGCAATTCTCAAAGCTTCGACAATAGAGATTAAAATATGAATTGAATGAGGTACTAGAGAGGCACAAAGTAAAGCAGCTGCTGAATGAGCCCAGCTAACTAAACATTTGCATCTGAACGAAACTAATAACACTGCTTCTCTGTGAAAAAGAGCTCTCCACTAAAGTTAATTTACTGGGAATTCACTTATCTGGGGTGTAAAAATGACTGATAATGACATGTTAAATAAAGGGTCAGGCCTTACAGAAGAGCTGGATGGCAGCAAACAAACCAACCCTACAACCTGTCACTCCTGTAACTTTCAGTGTTTCTTCAAACACTCCATAGGAGGATAAAAAGTCAATGTGACAGCATGTGCTGAAATCCCACTCCATAAGAGATGTTTTATATTTGATTCTTTTTAGTTTTTACTTTATGTGTATAGGTGTTTTGCTTACATGTATGCCTGTGTACCCCATGCATGCAGTGCTCATAGTGGCCAGAAGAGGGTGTCAGATTCTCTGGAACTGGAGTGATCAAATCCATGTGGGTGCTGAGAATCAAACTCAGGTCCTCTGGAAGAGCAGGCAGTGCTCTTAACCACCAAGCCCCAATATATTCAATGTTTTAATGTCTGAAGGATATAAAATGAGCTACTACTGTTGGGCAGAGACAATGGCAGAAGAGCGGTTTAGCTAATGGCCTTTACTATTAGTTTAACAATGTCAACATTTCTTAAGGCATTCATAACTATATATTCAATCTAAATATTGCTTTTGCTATATTATTCTTGTAATACACACTTTCCTGCTTTCTCATTAGAGTCATAATGCTTTTGTTAATTTCAGTGGGCTTGATTGTTCAAATATTCTAGCATGTAACAAAAACATTTTCTGAGCTCAAGCAATACACACTGCTTCCTCTCCTTCTGCTGGGTTTGCCTGTACAGCTTTGCTTTGTTGGCAGCCTAAGAAAAAAGTAAGATGGGCTGGTGAGATGGTTCCGTAGTTTAGGGCATGTGCTGCTCTTGCACAGGACTGAACTCTGTTCTCAGCACCTATGGTGGAAAGCTTGCACACAGTGACTCCAGCTCCAGAGGACCCAACACCCTCGGCTAGCCCCCACAGGCATGTGCACTCGTGTGCATATCCATACGCACACACACATACACAGACACACATACATAATTTAAAAATAAGCTGGCGGTGGTGGCGCACACCTTTAATCCCAGCACTTGAGAGGCAGAGGCAGGTGGGTCTCTGTAAATTTAAGCTGCAGGTCAGCCAGGGCTATGAAGAGAATCATGTCTCAAAGACAAAACAAATAGATTTTTAAAAATGAGCTAAATTTATATCAATTCATGTGCATTTATTTATTATATAGCGTTTGTAGAATTGACTGTTCCTTACCCAATAAAACCCAAATGAAACAAAACAAAAACTTACTCCCTGGGCTGCGCTGCTCATACACAAACTGACATTTTTAACCTAGTTTATGTAATGTCCCTAACTCACAGAAGTAAATTGGAACTTAACGCTATTCAGCTTTTCACTTTTGGGGTTTTTTGTTTTTTGTTTCTCAAGACAGGGTTTCTTAGTGTAGCCCTGGCTGTCCTGGAACTTGCTCTGCAGACCAGCCTAGCCTTGAATTCACAGAGAACTGCCTGCCTCTGCTTTCTGAGTGCTGGGATTAAATGTACGCACCACCACTAACTGGCTTAACCTTCACTTTTGATAAGCAGAAGATACATTTTATGAACAAATAAATCATAAATTGATATATTTCATCTTACAAATATTAAAAATAATTAGAAATGTAAACATCAATGCCAAATATTTGATTTCAAAGACTCAGGTAAAGTAACTCATTATTAAAAAATTCTAGTTTTTATACTGAGAAAAACCATGAAATACCTAAAGACTTGAATAATCTAGTAGTTACATTCTAGTTTATAAGACACCCGAGTTTTAAATATAGAAACCCCAAACTTAAAGCACCCCAGTCTTCTCTATATTATGACCCCAGCTCCATATTTAACGAAGCGAACCTCCCTTGACCTCTTACCTATAATGTTGCTGTTGAGGAGGAAGTGCCCATGTGATGGTCAGAGCATGAATTTTTCTGATTGGAACAACTAAACAAAAATGCCAGAAGAACTGTATAAGCATTTGTCTATCACATTTTCTGTCATAAGAACATACTGTTTGTTCAATATATTTCATCCTCCAGCAATCACAGGATGGTTAAATAAAATGTAGTTGTTACTTCAAGTTGCCAATTTTCTAATTTGAATAATTGTTTTAAGCAAGAATGAAAAAGAACAACGAGAACTGAAATGCTACAAGGACTGACTCCCTTCTGGCCAGACAGGTGCAGGACTAAAGGCAGGAGGTCCCTGTGAAACGCCCTCAGCCTCCCCTAGTGGCACTGCTTGCAGGATTTGATGAAACTCACTTGCATTTAAGACTTCCTGAATCTGTTTCTCGTGATAAAATGTGTGTACTGGCTAAAGTATTTTTGGAGAATATGGATCTATAAATAGAAAATCCAAAGCTAGAAACAGCAGAAAATATTCTCAGGATAAAGCCTGCAGCAAAACGGGCGTGCCAAAACACCCGCTGACCAGAGGAAGCGAGGAGAGACTGACACTGGGGTAGAGAAGAAGAGAGAAGACCAAAAGAAACTGGAAAAAGAAAAAAGAAAAAGACATTCCATGATTAAAAGAATAAAGAAAAAAAGAGGAAACATAAAAATGGCTGTCACATTGGCAAATTGAAAGGAAATCAGAATATGATCATGTAACAACTCATCATGTACTTTCTACAGGTGCCAAATTTTAAAAAGAATATATATTTTTAGAAATATACATTTAGTAAGTATATATTTTTATAATCTTGAATATTTATGTTAATTTACCTATAACATACAAAGGAAATTTGCCAAAACAGGCTCTCTTTCTAGTAAGACTTAAAGATGCCCTTCCAGTTCCGACACCTGAGGATGTCTTCATTTAACAAATACCATTAGGTATAATGAAATTTCAAAAGATAATTTTCAAATGATTTTCTCTCTTCTACTTTTACTTTCTTAAGGTTAAATGAAGAAGGAGGGAGAAGACAGAACAAAAGGAATACGGGGATCTGGGGGAAACATGAAGCAGCCCAGGCAGCCCAATGTGACTTTTCAACAGTCACAACGTCTGTTGTGTTTGCATTTTCAAAGATAATTGGCAGACTAGAATTTTAGGAAACATGCTAAAATTATTCCAAGCAATATTAAACCTTAAGTTCACAAACCTCTATATAGTTTGTTAAAAGCTGGTGTGTCAAAAGGATCCGTTAAATGGCCAAAGTCTGGTTTAGGTAGCCCACTGTAAAGAAAACAAACACACTAGGATTTAATTGGGAAAAGCCTTTAAGACAGTGTCATCGGGTACTTCAGTGACTGGCATGTTTGTAAGCCATCTACTCTGGGCGGTGCTGGCTACAGAGCGAAGGGACAGAAATCCTGACTGCACTCTGCTTTCTTTACCTCTGCCCCAGGGACCTTGCCCCTATCATTTCTGCCTCTTTTGGTACCACCTACTTAAAGCTTTCCTCCTGTAAGAAGTACTTTAGTTAGTAAAGCTGTACTAGAAATAATTTGTTTAAATGTAACAACTATATGCAGAGTGATTAGATATATATCACCATTGTTGGGGCTGGAGAGATGGCTCAGCGGTTAAGAGCACTGACTGCTCTTCCCGAGGTCCTGAGTTCAGTTCCCAGCAACCACATGGTGGCTCACAGCCATCTGTAATGAGATCTGGCGCCCTCTTCTGGCCTGCATACATAATAATAAATAAATCTTTTTTAAAATCACCATTGTCTACAAGATAATTCTTCAATAGAGAA
>NC_022016.1:76347770-76348936 GCF_000317375.1 Microtus ochrogaster | reverse complement strand
AAAAAAAAAAAAAACAAAAGAAAGATACATTTGGGGTTCATACAAAAAGGTGTGCTCTCTAATGGTGGAGACTTGTAATCACAGAAAGTGACTGCCTTACTTGTTCGGTATCTGAGAGAAGATCTCCGTCACCCACTTTTCCAAAGTGTCCAGGGTTTCTTGAAGGAGGATAACGAACACACAATGTGGTTAGTCATTGTAAAGAACTGTGATACGCTGGTGTCTGTTTTCATACACATTTGAATTAGGCGAACACTGACTGGTGTAAACCAGTTATGAGAGAAAACTGCACAACACCCACTTCTTTTTTAGACTCCAAGTTTAAAAAAACAAAAAAACTTTTGTTTACCACTCGGCAAGCATGAAGAGGCAAGAGACGCGAATACACCAACTGCCTTCCTGCACCCGCTCCAATATACATCTCTCCCCAGACTAACCCTTCTCTCTTTGGCATCCTAACATGGCTTCCAGGCTCTGCCAGGAGATTATATATATATACTGTACTATATTTGCTGAGCTTTCCCAAAAATTTTTCTTAGAATTCAGGTATGAGCATCACTGTAAATCTTCATTGTCAGCTTGGGTGGGTTTAGAATCAAAGGAGACACATCTTGGGCATGTGGGTGAGGTCTAATTTAGAAAGACCAATCTGAATGTGGGTGGCCCCATCCCATGAACGAGTGGTCTACACTGGGTAACAGTGAAGAGGAGGATGTCAGTGAGCACCAGTCTTTGCCTTTGTGTGTCTGGGTCTGCAGAGGACATGAGGACCAGGCACACGTTCCCATTACAGTGAATTCCACCCTCACAAGCCAAAGAAAAGCTTCCCTAAGTTGCTTCTGTCAGCCTTTTATCACAGCAATGAGAACCAGAACAAATAAAATGATAATTTCTAACTTTTGATTCCTTTCCTAAACTGCATAATTGGTCTTTTGAAATTTCTATTAAAATACAAGATGAAAAGGAAAACACTTCAGATGTATCTAAGTGACCAACCTATCACAGGACAGTATGTGTCAGTTCCAACCAGATCCATAAGTTCCAATAACTCTCAATAAATGAGCCCAAGGTTTTGCTTAGTGGCAGACCATGTGATTATTGTGAGATACCCAGAGCTTAATTCCTAGTACTTCAAAAAAAGAAAGAAATTGCCGGGCGGTGGTGGC
>NC_022016.1:76346205-76347585 GCF_000317375.1 Microtus ochrogaster | reverse complement strand
ACAAAGAAAAAAAAGAAATTAAAGTATAAAAAGATATATACAAATGAGACTAATCAAATATTAAATTTAACCTAAACTACTTTATTTACACAAATATTTGAATTTTTGTTAAATTTATTTTGTGCACGCATGCATGCATATGTATGTGTGCATATGTGTTTGTGTGTGTGTATTCATGTGTACCAATGTCTATGAGCGGTCAGAGACAACTTGCAGGAATTGGTTCTTTCCTTCTACCATGTTGGTCCCAAGAACTGAGCTCAGGAAATCAGGCTTGGCAAAAAGTACTGAATCTGCTGAACCATTTTGCTGGCGCTCTCCCCCCCCCCCCCCCTCTCTGTGTACAAGTGGAGACCAGAGATTGACATTTGATTCTTCCTCAATTATTCTCCAACTTTTTTTGTAACTTACTCCTGTTTGCCTTCAAAAAAACTACTTTTAATGACATTTGTCGTGTGTGTGAAGGTCTGCCATATAGACTTTGTAAAATGAACTCACACTTGGTACCTTAACCCACTGAGCCCTAGCCCCTCCACTTTAACATTTCCAATATGGCCTCACTGAACCTGGAGCTTACCAATTCAGCTAGACAGCCAGCAAACCCCAGGGGTCCCCATCTCTGCATCCCTAGTGCTAGGATCATAGGTGCAAGACACTGTGCTTGCCTTTTACATGGGTACCTGGGGATTCAAACTCAGACCCTCCAACCTGTGACACAAGCTCTTCCCTAACTGAGCCATCCATCTCCCCAAACCCAATTATTTGACATTTAAATAGTATAATGAGATAGCATGAAAATCAACGTAATCTAGATTATATGTGATTTCAATCAAAATTCTATTGTTTATTTGAAAATTTTATAGTAAGACTTGGGAGGTTAAGGTAGGTGGATCTCTGAATTTGAGGCCAGGCCAGTCTATACAGAAAATTCCAGGACAACAAGGGTTATATAGAGAAACCCTGTCTCAAAACCAAACAAAAATCTGTAATATTAATCAGCATGTCAAACAGGAAAAGAATACAAAGAAACAAAATGCCTAGGTAAATAAAATTTCATATACATGAAATAATTTGCAACAATTTATAAATTAATTTCTATACTAGAAACAGCAATGTATGTTACAAATTTAGAGTCACATTTGTGGGTTAATTTTGAAAAGTGAGAAAATGTTTCATATGCTATGAGCGTTGATCTCAATTTTGAAGAGGTTTTGGCAAAATCTTCTAAGAAGGAGAATCATTCAGGTGAGGGTCAGTTTTAAAGAATGTGAAACATTAAGTAATGTCAAAAGGAATGGTTTAGCAAGTGATTTTGAGAAGTCTAAAAATGGTTAAAACCCCAAGAAAACAAAAGAAAGTGACCATATTTTCTTCTTCTTC
>NC_022016.1:76345095-76345610 GCF_000317375.1 Microtus ochrogaster | reverse complement strand
CCGGTTGCTACCACAGTTTCTTAAATGAGACACTCACATGATAATAGCACAGGAGGAAAGGAACACGGGCATTCTTCAAGCTTGTACATTTAAGATACTTCTATCATTGTTAAGAGCTGCTCTTAATCATCTTATAGGATCTTAAATAAGGATGGACAAACAACTTCCCCTATAAGTTTATAATCAATCTGTATTAAATATAAAACCACAAATTGAGTCATCTGAAACACAACAGCCAAGCCTAAAATTCCAGAAGGTCAAGGCTCTATGAGGCCCTGCTCAAAACCCTAGATGGCCTATGATTACATTGGTATACTCAGACACTTGAGATTAGCCTATAAATAAACCCATTTCAATGAGAAAGAATTTGTATGAGATGATCTTATATTTCTGTGAACTTTGTAACATACTGAAATTTTAATTTCCTTCGATTTTTTTTTTTTTTTTGGTTTTTTCGAGACAGGGTTTCTCTGTAGCTTTGGAGCCTGTCCTGGAACTCCCTTGGTAGACCAGGC
>NC_022016.1:76324277-76344995 GCF_000317375.1 Microtus ochrogaster | reverse complement strand
AGCTTTGGAGCCTGTCCTGGAACTCCCTTGGTAGACCAGGCTGGCCTCGAACTCACAGAGATCCGCCTGTCTCTGCCTCCCAAGTGCTGGGATTACAGGCGTGCGCCACCACCGCCCGGCTCATTTCCTTCGATTTTTTAAAAAACATTCTATTTTTATTTCAGTATAGTGGAGTGTGTGTGTGTTGTGTGCCCTAGTACGGGTACTGGTGGAGGCCAAAAGAGGGTGTGAGATCTCCTGGAGCTATAGTTATAGGTGGTTGCTAGGCACCCATCATGGATGCTGAGAACCAAAGTCTGCTCAGACCCAAGCACAGCAAGCTCTCTTTACTGACTAATCAATGTAACCCCGTTTTTAATTAATGTCAAATAATGGAGCAACTAATACATCATACTGATTAAGACAAACATCCTATGAAAGTAATACAGCTGACCCTTGAACAATGTGGAAATGTTGACCCGGTGGCAGTTAAAACACACACACACACACACACACACACACACACACACACACTCTACCACATGTAATTTATCTCTATGGGAATGTGTGTACATGCTCTGTGTTTGTGCATGCATTCATGCACATGTACTGTGGATATGCAGGGAAGCCGGAGGTCAATGCCATTGTCATTCTCAATTGCTCTCTATCGCATTTTTGAGACAGGGTCTCTCACTGAACCTGGAACTTACAAGTTCAGCTAGACTGGCTGGGCATCAAGCTCTCTGCCTGTCTGTCTCTCCAGCACATTACAGGCAATACACTGGTGCTTGGAATTTTTACATGGGAACTCAGGTCCTCATGCTTACAATGACAAGCAATTTGCCTACTGAACCATCTTTCTAAACCCGATATTTAAATTTTGACTGTCTCCAAAACTGACTACTAACATCAAGCTCTTAACAGAAGCCTTGTCAATAACATAAACAACCTATTAACACATATTTTAGTCTTCATACATATTATATTCAGTAAAAAGCTATGTGAGTACCATGAGATCTTTTTAAAAAAAATAGCAAAAACGAAAAAAAAAAAAACCTACAATACAGTTTACTAGAGAAGATAACTGTCCATTCGGATATGATCAGCAGTGCTGTATGCAGATGTCACAACACTGGTTACCATCACAACAATAAATAAGAAACTATTCCAGCAGTAACTTACGACCATTACTTCCATGTAGCTATGCTTTAATACAGCATCTAACATCAGTTTACATTTCTCTCTGCTGCAAATAATGTAGTATATTTATCCGAGTTTAGATTAATTTTATCTTTGTCGATTTGTGTATATTTTCTGATAATAAATAATAAAATAACTATTATCAATTTTATGCATTCATGAGATATCTTTTTCTTAATTTTTTTTGACATTTCTAGGTTGTGTGATTCTTATGCAAGTTTCTCCAAAATGCTGCAAACCTTCAAAAATAAACTGCAACTCAAGCCCTGCTAATTCAGAGTAACTTTAAGGATGTAACAGATAATACTACCTTTGGACTGAACAACTAAGGTCATATAATGGGCAGAGTAGTAACGCATCCAGAATTCTCTCAGTCTAGAATGTGTATCAATGTTATTCTTCTTTGGTTCATGCTTGAGTGTCTCAGCATTTCCTACATAAAAAATAAATACATATTAAAAATTATAGAAGCAACTAAATGTACTTTTTTTTAAAGGTCTTCTACACCAACAATGAAGGACCTACAAGCTTAAAAGACCTAGGAAATTATCCAAGTAACTCAAGAATTCTGAGCTGGTATGTAAAAATAACATAAGCCAAGAAACAGTTCTGAAATAGACACATAGGAATAATCAATGGTTAGAAAAATGTCAACAGCAGACAGTAATTGTCTAAATTTCTTTGCTGAACAGTCTAATATTGATTTATGTTTTCCTCTCTAAATTATTTTACTAATATTCTCCCTAATTCTTAAAAATAAAGCATAAAAAGCCAGAGTCCAATGTTACCCATCAGATACAGGAATGTATAATAAAATTAGCCTTTGATTAGATCAACTCATCTTGGTCTCCGCCAAGCTACGACAGCATTAATAGGTCACAAGTGGTTTCTACCAACAATAAAAGGCCATTATGAAAAACAGATACCACTTCAACGGCTTACCAGTTAAACGAAATTAGGCCACAGCTCAAAAACTATTAGAGAAACCATTCCTGATGTCTGTTGATAAATGGAAACATCAAGCTGGGGTACAGGCTTTACAATCAGAGAAACAGACATTCAAATCCTCATCAAACACTTACTACCTGTGTAACTAAGCAAATTACACAACTTCCCAAGCATGTTTCCCTTTAAATGGCGATTATAACGGCACCTACCTCTTATGAACCAACATATAATGCATACACAGCCAGCACAGTATCAGCACCTAGACAGCACTCGCAGAATGTCCAATTCTGTTCTAGCAACACCCAGTGTTAAAGTAGCAAGCACAAGCATGCTCACATCTTGCTATGTGAAGTTTTCTAGCTGCCCTCTAGAAGGTAAAAGCACTTAGCTGTCCCAGCTTATTAATTTTTCTTTTGTTTGGGGGATTCTGGGTGGGTAGATTTTATTGTGTTTTTGTTTCATTTTGTTGTTATACTTGCTCCTTTATGGCTGGCCTATAGGTTGAGGATCACAGTGATCTTCTGATCCTCCTGCCTCTACCTCCCTGAGGAATGACAATGCACCCACCACACCCAATTTTCTGCAGTTCTTGGGACCAAATCTAGGGCCTTGTGCTTTCCAGGCAGCACTCACCCGACTGTCTAACCCTCTGTACCAGTTTGTCTTGTTCTCAGTTTTCTTTATCCAGAAACAAATTATAGTATCTTACCCCAAAAAAATTTCCCCATAGGATGTCCAGGTCGAGCGAGGCTTCCAAACAACATTTCTTTTCTGTTTGCATCAGAAGGTCTTGCAAGCTGATATTCTGTCAGTTTTAAAGAAACATTTGCAATAAGATGAAACTTCATTTTTTTTGATTGTCTGAAAATTCAAGCTTATAATAAGAACTGAAGCAAGGGGTACTAAAATTTTAATATTTTTATGTTAAATTTTCCTTTAATTGCTATTACTGCTTACTTAGTTCATGATTAAATTGTATTATAAGGTTAAAGGGGGTACTAAAATTGACTTTAAAAATATGTTATAAAACTGAAGTTGGTAACACAATGGCCTAAAGTTGGTCCTATCACTTGATCTATCATTCTCAGTAAACCGATCACCTTTCTAGAGTTTTGCTCTTATTTTCAAATGAGGCAATGCAGCTAGCTAATGATCTGAATGTTTCAGCTCTAGATACATTGTTATTATGTCTAAGGATTTCCCGAGGAAAGCACTAAAATGCTCTATCTATCAGTCTTCAGATCTGAGGCCTTAGTCACATATTTTGTTTAAATATTATCAAAGCAACTATGTTGATAATAATATGTGATGGTTAAGAACAATTACTTTAAAGTCACAAGTATCTTTGCTAATGCTATAGTTTCAATGTTTTCATCACCCTAAAATTTGTATGTTAAAACCTGATCTCTAATGCCCAGCAGTAGAGGTGCATGCCTTTAATCCCAGCACACAGAAAGCAGAGACACGCAGATCTCTATGAGTTCAAGGCCAGCCTGGTCTAAGGAGCAAGTTCCAGGACAGGTAGGGAGGGTTGTTACACAGAGAAATCCTGTCTCGAAAAAACAAACAAACAAAAAATGATCTCCAATGTGACAGCCTTCAAAGAGGGGAATGTTAAGAGTGTTTAGGTCATGAGTCCTCAAGAATAAAACAGTGTGCTTAGAAAAGTGACCCAAGTGCTGGAGAGATAGCTCAGCCATTGAAGGCTCACAACCAAAATGACAAAGTGACCCCAGAGAGCTCCACTGTCTTTCTGTTATGTGAAGATGTAAGGTAAAGGTGGCAGTCTACAAATCAAGAAGCAGGCCCCTGCCAGAGACCAAACCTGCTGGTGCCTTCACACTGGGCACCTTAGCTTTTACAATGGTAAGGCATTGCTGTCTGTAAGCCTGAGCCCAGGGTGTTCTATTAAGGAAGTCCAGACAGACTAGGACAGCCAACAACCCTAGCTATATCACTGAACTCAGGCAGCTCTGAGAAAGCGATCAAACTTTCCTGATTCCATAAAGAGACCTAACAGGACCAAGAGCACATCACTCTTACATAGGATTACATAAGAAAGTCTTTCAAAAAATATTTACAGAACACCTACTGTTCGTCAGCCATAAAAAAATAGTTGGAAGCAGAAATGTGAATAAAAGCCCTGTACTAAGTTTATATTCTCATAGGGGAGAAAAGCAACAAACAACAAATATGTCTGTGTTAGTGATGGATACTGTAAAGACAGACTTCTTGAGAAGTAACTCAAGCTGAGCTTGAAGGACAAGCTCAGACAGTTTTCTAAGTAAAGGAAGAGAACGATAAATGGGGAGGAAGGAGAATATGGCACCTCTGATAAAGAGACAGGTCAATATGACTGAACAACATTGAGAAAAGGAAGACAAAAGATCACGTGAGTACAGCCCTTGACCATCCAGTCATGAACAAATACAGACAGCTGGGGAAACTACTGACTCTGGGCCTCTCTGTGAACAAACCCTCTAACCTAGTTTCAACAAAGAAGTACTCAGTAGACGCTGATTATTAATTATCAGGGAGCAGAGCATTGCAGAAGTTTTACGGGGCCCGGGGATATGACACTATTAGATTCTTAAGCAATCCATTCTTTATGCCAATGTGTAGAACTAACTGACGATAATTGAGAGTAAAGCCAGGAAAACTTGAGGCACAACTGTAATAGTCTGTAAGAAACTAGAAAAAAATAGAAACATTAGCAGAAGTCAGCATTCAGGAATCCACTTTAGTTATAAATTATACAGGTGAGACATTAAAAATATATTTGTTCAGCCGGGCGGTGGTGGCGCACGCCTTTAATCCCAGCACTTGGGAGGCAGAGGCAGGCGGATCTCTGTGAGTTCGAGACCAGCCTGGTCTACAAGAGCTAGTTCCAGGACAGGCTCCAAAACCACAGAGAAACCCTGTCTCGAAAAACCAAAAAAAAAAAATATATATATATATATATTTGTTCTTTGAACACGATAAATATTTTTCTCAAACGTCTCTGTAAAAATATGAAGATGTGGCTGTAACCTAAGAGAAATGGTTTTAAAGTAGTGTACATCTTGGCTGAGGTGTGCATATGTATGTGCATATAGCAGTACAGGGAGCGGTGCTGGAGGGAAGTCCATTCCCTCATCTTGGATATGTGCGAAATTATTAGCTTCATGGTAACAGAGGCTTTGCAGACAGAATAAAGGCAGGAGCCCTGAAAAGGAGAGGATACGCTGGGCTACTTGAGTAGATCTGTTATAACAGTGAGGGTTTTAAGAGTGAGGGATGAGAGCCTCAGAAAACAGAGATCAAAGAAGAAGAGTCAACATTGCTGTCTCTAAGGAGGGACAGGAGCCATAGCCTAGGAATGAGGAATAGATTCTCCCTTTGAGTGCAAAAATGTAGTCCTGAAGAAACAGTCTTCAGACCTCCTCAACAAGAAAATAACTTGTTTGAATTGAAGCCACCAGACTTCTAGTAATTTGTTCAACAGCAACAGGTACTTAATACCCTACACATGCAAACATATCCAGTTGATTAGAAAAAAATACAGTGTAAGTATCTGAACACTCAGAAAACACACTCTGTCACTTGACAGATAAATGGGTTTTGGACATACCCTTTACCCCAACCACTAGGGTGCATGATGTAAGCAAGTATACCTGCTTAAGTGAAAATAAAAATTATCATTAAAATGGCTGAGGGTTTTTTTTTTTCCTTTTTCTTTTTTAGAAACATGGTTTCATACTGTAGCCCAGCCTGCCCAGGAATTCAGGTCTCTACTCCTGCATTAGCTTCTCCAGTGCAGGGATTAGAGGAATATACCATCATAACTAGCTTAAAATAAGTAATGTTTAAGACTGATTTCTCCTACAATCTTCTTTTGCAACAAATAAATCTCACTTAAAGTTTCCTATTTGATTTTCAGCATTGCAAATAAATTCCCAAAGTTAAGAGAAAGTAAAATGAAGTGCACTTCCTGACAGGGATTTAATGTCTTCAACCACAAACATACCACAGTTATTTTCCGTAAAGAATACACAAAATTGCCAGGTAACAAAGGACAAACTGTAAGTATGTACACTTAAAATGGAGCCTCAGGGAAAGTGTCTCTCCATACACAGAGAGTAACTGAACTTTAACATTAGCTTTATAAAGGAACCCAGTATCCTTTTGGCTCATGGCAACTCAATCCTCAATGAGATATTTACCAACCTCAGGATTAAATATGATGCATCTATTTCAATGTTGCCCTTTGAAATGTAAAGATAATGACTTAGTTTCAAAAAAATGAAAAAACGCTAACAACTAGTTTGAATAAAAGAAACAAATTGTTCTGAAACATAAAAAGCTTCCTTACCACTGTCAACAGCTTCAACTTCCCGGTCAATGGCATCTCTGATCATTAGTGGATGGATGAAAAACTGGGCCCATCTGAAAAGTAAAACAGTGTTTCTAGGATTGTTCAGTTTCATCAAACGATATCCATTTTAATTAACTATTTTTATTCAATTGGAGAATTACCTCAAAACCAACAAGATCAAAATAATAATAGTCTATTGTTTCTATATTTTAAATCTAAAAACACCTTGTTTCTTTGTGAAATAAAGCACTCAATCAGAAAAGTATTAGGACATAAATAAACAGATTAAAGCCTTTTCAAAAGTTTCCTACTCCACATCCTGCCCTTTCTTTGTAGTGCTAAGGAACAAACTCACAGCCTCAGCCTCCCACATTCTAGGAAACCACTCTACCACTGAGCTACATCTCCACCTTAAGAGATGAAACACTGCTGTGATGTCCAGGCTGGCCTTTAACTCATGACCCTCCTGCCTCAGTTTTGTGAGTTTATTCCCAAAACTGTTCTTTTTCCAGAAAAGATAAAACAACTGAAAGACTAACTTTCTGAATTTTTTGCTATGCAACTTTGCTCTGGCATCAACACATTCATTAAGACATCCATATTCCTCCTAATACTTAGTATACCTTGAGAAAAAACAGGAAATATTTTTACTTAGTTCTAAAAAAAAGTCATATGCAAAATACTTCAAGCAAAACAAGACAACCAACAGCAACCAACAGGCACGATGAGTTGTGATCAAATCAGTCTCACAGCACTAATCCTGCATATTGTGCCCCCCGTGATTTGATCCCAACGCTGGATCAAATGGTGATCACTTGACACACAAGAAAATTAAACACAGAGGAAAATTTAAAATAAAATAACTTTTAGCACATGGGATTAAACATACCAGGACCAAAACCAAACAAATATCTTTTTTTTTTTCAAGACAGGGTTTCTCTGTGTAGCCCTGGCTGTCCTAGAACCCCCTCTGTAGACCAGGCTGGCCTCAAAGTCAGAGATCCACCTGCCTCTGCCTCCTGAGTACTGAGATTAAAGGAGTGCACCACCTCTGCCCAGCACTAACCTTTTTTAACTTCTCAAGAACTACTCTTTTTTTTTTTTGTCACCAAAGGGAACAAATACCATCACTTCCATTGAGAATACACTTCTTAAGCAAAATAATTTAAATACACAGCATGTAATATATTGTTTGATTCAATGCTATGATAGTGTATTCATCCATATGGGCAAATGTGACTGTACTTTATTTTCACTGTTGTCACAACATTCACTGGAATGAATTTTTTAAAGATTTATGTATTTATTATGTATACAGTGTTCTACCTCCGTGTACTTCTGCAGGCCACAAAAGGGCGCAAGATCTCATTACAGATGGTTGTGAATCACCGTGTGGTTGCTGGGAATCGAACTCAGGACCTCTGGAAGAGCAGCCAGTGCTCTTAACTCTCTCCAGCCTAACACTGGGTGAATTTCTGCATCTATTCCACTGCTATCAACAGATACCTGGGCTTTAGAACTGAGTACTACAAACACTGCTACCATAAGTTAGTTTTTTATACGGTGTATTGGGTCATACGCAGAAGTTCTCTGTTCTCTAGGAAAGAACTACAAAGGAATAGTACACACATGCATTAGCAAATAATACGCAATTTTTTTGAAGTGGCAGTACCAATATATATTTGCCCCCACCTCACCTCTACAGCCTTAACTTTCCTTTGATAGTATCGGAGTTTAAATTTTTCCCTAACTTTTGAGTTACATCTCACAACAGTTTTGATTTACATTTCCAATTCCTAATAAAGCTCAATGCCATTTTAGATAGTTATATCAAGAATTTATTTTTTAATATTTATTCAAATATCTTTCTGATTTATTGTATTTTTAATTCTAACAATACATCTACTAATATTTATGTTTTATATACCAATTTAAACCATACTGAATACTTGTGTACAAAAATTCACTAAATTAAAAATCAATAACTATTCAAAATATAGGTCATTTGTTATTTATTGCAAAAATATTCTCCATACATTTTATTTGTTTTATTAACAATAGAGAGTGGTGCTGGGGTCAAATCTGAGCCTTGTTTATCATTGAGCCAGGTCCTCACCTCTTCAGTTTCTTCTCATGAATATAATATGCCATTTCCTTTCTGGTTTTTGGTTTGTTTTTTAATCTTATTTGACAAAGCGTATCTAAATTGTGGCTTTAGAGAATAGCAATTTTGTTCACTCTTTAGTCTACAATCTATCCAGAACATTTTTTGTGTTCTTGAGTTAAGGAGTCAATTATATTCCTATATTCACGGAAACTCAATTGTCTTGGTATCATTTCATCAAAGGGCCTTTCAGCACCTTCTCATAGTGTATTTGTCTAAGCGTCCACATAGATGGTGCCTAGTTCTGTGACTATTATTACATTTGTCTCCTGCCAACACCACATCCTATCTATCACCAAATATAAAAGGTCACAAAGACTGACATCTTCTTCAAAGTTTCATGATTTTTGTTCTCACATTTAAGAGCGTGGCTCAATTTAAATTAAATTTTGTAAACAGCTGAATAAAGAACTTTGGCTCTTTGTTCTGCATGTGGACATTCAGCTGTCCTGCACTCTGCTATTGGCAGCAGGTGCCATGGTTTGTTCCTAGAGTCCCAGTTATAGGCCACTGAGCAGAGTCTATTTTTACGCAGAGTTGTATTACTGGGATTTCTGCAGCTTCAAGTCTTGGAGAAATAAGTGTCCAATTTATTCTTAAATATAACTTGGACTACTATTGCTTCTTACTTTTCCCATATGAACTTAAAGATTAGCTCACTGATTTCTCTAAGGGGCAGCAAAAATTTTGAAATGATTGTGATGAATCTCTAAGTCAGTTTGGAAATTATTCTCATTCTTAACAATAAGAAGTATTCTATGCTCCCATTCTTAACAATACTAAGTGTTGAGCTGGAGAGATGGCTCAGCAGGTGGGTCTTCTAGAGGACCTGGGTTCAATTCTCAGCACCCACACGGCAGCTCACACTTGTGACACAAGTTCCAGTGGATCTGACACCTTCATACAAACATACATGCAGGTAAAACACCAATATATTAAAAAGAACAAAACCCTAAGCCTCAGGCTCACGGTATAGCTTCTCATCTCTCTATTATTACTTATCACTTATTTGTGGACTTCCTACTGTTACAAGGCTTTCACTCCTTTTGTTTATCCTGAAGTATTTTATTCTTTTAGATGCCATTATTAAAGAAGGTATGCTCTTAATTTCACTTTTGGACTTTTCACTGCTAATGTAGAAAAAAAATGAGGGAGTTGAAGAGGTTGCTCAGTGGTTAAGAGAATTTACTGTTCTATCCGAGGACCAGAGTTTGGATCCCAGAACCCACACCAAGTGGCTCACAAACACCAGTAACTCCAACTGCTAAGAATCTGACACCCCTTGTGATATGTGTGAGCATCCACACACAGAAACACACACACACTAAATCTTTTAAAAATAAGTATAAGGAGGTGAGAAGATGCCACAATCAATAGAGTGCTTGCCATTTAAGAATAAAGACCTGAGTTCAATCCCAGATCCACATAAAAGCCTGGTATGGAGCCACGCAACCATAATCTCAGCACTAGGGAAGTAGAGACAGGGGGATCCCTGGAGTTTGCTGGCCAGTCAAGCCAAACCACTGAACTGCAGGTTCCTGAGAGTTTAAAAAATGACAAGCCAAGCTGGGCGATGGTGGCGCACGCCTTTAATCCCAACACTCAGGAGGCAGAGGCAGGCGGATCTCTGTGAGTTCGAGACCAGCCTGGTCTACAGAGCTAGTTCCAGGACAGGCTCCAAAGCCACAGAGAAACCCTGTCTCGAAAAAAAAAAAAAAAAAAAAAAAAAAAAAAAAAAAAAAAAAAAAAAAAAAAAAAGACAAGCCACGTATGATGGCACATGCTTCTAATCCCAGCACTCAGGAGACAAAAGGCAGGTAGACCTATGTGAGTTAAAGGCCAGCCTAAGTGTACATAGCGAGTTTCAGGACAGCTATTCACATACAGTGAGACCTGGTCTTAGGAAGAAAATAGTTTCCTCCATTTTCCTCATATAATCTGACAGTTCTAGAGAACTAGATTACTTCTTGAAAATACCATAAAACATGTTCAATATTTCCATTTGTATAATGTTATTAAATAACAGTTACCTATCCAGGGCTTCCTTGAAATACTTTCTTTGGACATCAAACTGAAAGACCGTGCGTTCACAATCAGTTGAGGCATTATCACTACCTCCATGTTTCTTGAGGAAGGCATCAAATCCATTCTCATCCGGATATTTCAAACTACCCATAAATACCACTAAATGAAAAGAATAAAAAGTCATATAACACAAAGAAATAGACAACATTTTTATTATCACAGATGAACTTTTCTGTGCAAAGATAAAGCAACACATTAACAATGGCTATTTCTGACTCCGCTACACTGACGCTGTGAAACATTCTACAATGCTCAGAAGTAATTTCTACTGCAAGAAAACCCAAACATTTCATTTTTTTAAAAATAGATGACTAATTTACTTATCAGAAGGCTAAAAGTTAAACAAGTTTATGTGCAGATTAACTACTACCGCAAAGGATGTCAGGTAAGAAGATTACTTTCAAATAACTTAGAAACTAAAAGTATAAAAAAATAACTAATGCAGAAAAGTCCATGTGTAAACACCTGTAGCCATGTAGCATCCACACTGTTTTATTGAGGCGTACTTGTAGTTAAACATTATGGTTTCTTCTTGTGGTTTATTAGCCATGCCTTTTTATTGTTTATAAATAATAAACAATTTTTCCCCCACAATTATGGTGTCATTGGGTACTATAAATACTGAAAGAGACCTGTTCCAACCAGAGCTAGCCAATTCCTAGAGAATGGTGACTGTCTCTTGCTCTGTTCACTGTCGTTGCCAAATAATGATGCCTACATGAAATAGGTTTGGGGCTGGAAAGATGCTCAGTGGTTAAAGCACACACTCAACAAATGTGAGAGTTAGGATTCAAATCCTTAGAATCTATGTAAAATGTGGGCGGTGGTGGCGCACGCCTTTAATCCCAGCACTTGGGAGGCAGAGGCAGACAGGTCTCTGTGAGTTCGAGGCCAGCCTGGTCTACAAGAACTAGTTCCAGGACAGGGCCCAAAGCTCTTACAGAGAAACCCTGTCTCGAAAAACCAAAAAAAAACAAGACAAACAACAACAACAACAAAAAAAAAAAACTGTTTGGGGTTCATATTTTAGCCAGGCAGTGGTGGCGCACGCCTTTAATCCCAGAGCTTGGGAGGCAGAGGCAGGTGGATCTCTATGAGTTCGAGGCCAGCCTGGTCTACAGAGCTAGTTCCAGGACAGGCTCCAAAGCTACACAGAGAAACCCTGTCTCAAAAAAAAAAAAAAAAAGAATCTATGTAAAATGCAAGGTGGGTGTGGGGCAGCCCCCTGTAATTCATTTTATTTCAGAAGGCAGAGAGGCTCCCCAGAGCAAGCTGGCTAGAGAGGCTAGCCATACTGGCAAGCTCTGGGTTTTACTGAGACCTTACTTCAAGGAATAAAGTACAGATTAAGAAAGAGACTGTTTTCATTCAAATCTTTAATAGGTCTATTTAGATGAAAAAAGTCTTTCCCTATGATTATTCCTAAATCAGTATATTTTTCTTAGCTTTTTCTTAGTTTAAATGTACTTCAATTAACCAATTACTAATCTTTGAAATCAGTTCATACAAATTTAAAGGGAAAAAGGAAACCACACCCGGGAATGATATTTTACAAGATCTTACTGTGCTCCAAAAAGTGTGCCAGCCCAGGCAGGTCATCTGGATCAGCAAAGCTCCCAACTCCGACACACAGAGCCGCTGCAGACTGGGGTAAGTAGAACACATACAAATAGCTGAGTCAATCCTGGGGCAGTACCAGTACCTCAAGGGTTCATGCCAACAAGTTTTCCGATAGGAAGGAAGAGAAGTCTTTCCCTGGGGATCGGGAGGAGCAGCAAAGTGAAACTCACCAGCACTGTGTCAGTTTCACCCTGCTGCTCCTCCACTTGCCATCCTGCCAAATGCTCAACAGGCGCAGACCTGGGGGAGAAAGCAGAAACAGACAGAGACGGGAGAGACCAGCCACCCAGACATCATTTCATGTTGCTGAGTCAGAATTCTGAAGCGAGTTTATTCCCTGAGTTACTAGATTTTGGAAATCTGCAGAATTAATATATCTTGATAGAATAAAGAGCTCTACACAGTTTAAAACTTTTCAGTTACAAACGTGAAACTTCTCAGTGAAAACCCAGAAGGTTTTACTACTAAAATGGGATAGGGACAAATAACAATTTAGGAAAATATCTAATAAAAAATATGCAAATGGTTAAAAGAGAAAATTTTTTGTTATTAAAAAGCTACAGGATTTAAAGAGGCTTTTTAGTTCTTCACTTTGTATTGAACACACATACTTTTTTTTTTTTTTTTTTTTTTTTTTTTTTTTTTTTTGGTTTTTCGAGACAGGGTTTCTCTGTGGCTTTGGAGCCTGTCCTGGATCTAGCTCTGTAGACCAGGCTGGTCTCGAACTCACAGAGATCCGCCTGCCTCTGCCTCCCGAGTGCTGGGATTAAAGGCGTGCACCACCATCGCCCAGCCCATATTTCTTATTGATATGAATTTGCCAAATTCCTGGGGAAAATTAGTTTTTAGCAAAATAGATGGCCAAGATGTACACAAGACTCCATTTAAAATGATTGTGACTTACTATCATCATTAGTTAAAAGATTTTAGGTAGAAGAAATAGTCAATTTGAAAATAGGAAAGTAAATATTAACTTTCCCAACTTTGCGTCAATTTTCAGAGCTAATCCACTTGGTGAAGTGTTGTTTGATAAGGTAAAAATAGTATGGTGTTTCAATAAAAAAAAAATAGTATGGTGCTGGCATACAAGCCAATCTTGTACACTCAGAAGAACCAAACAGCCTCACTTGATACTTCAAGTTCCATTTTTGTAGACTTAGGCACATAAGCTCATTTAAAACATGGAAGAATACCCACTTCTTCAAACCACAGTCTACCCTGTTCTGTGACGTTTAATAGATGCCTAACCTGCTTTCAGCTCCAACTACCCCATAAAGATTTCTTGTCTCGACCAGCAGGGTTGAAGACATTTTTGAATAAGTTGACTTAAACCACAGTTTATCAGTCAGCTTTGACCACAGCAAAAACAGGTTCTGCGATTGCTAGAAAAGAAATTCATACTTGAGAATTTCTACCCAAGAAATTTATACTTGAGAATTGAGTTATAAAACTCAAAATTATGAACAAATAATAATTCAAATATATCATACTTAAATTTCAATCTTGTTAATTTATTAATGTTTCAGATCGAGAAAAACTTTTTTTTGAAGGACAGAAATGGAGATAATTTTTAAAAAATCTTCAGGAAAGTAATTAACTTCTAATTAGATAATGTTCTCCAAAAGGCAAGACTTTCTTCCCATTTCATCAATGAGATTTATCTTACATAAGGCTCACATTTCTCAAATAAAAAATAAATCCTAATATCACTTCAGAACCTATGCCATTTTCAAGCCACCTCTCACCTAAACTAACCTGTTCATTTTCCCTCCCAATGTTTATTGTGTATGGCTCAGTAAAGACCATCTCCCACTGTTACAATCGTGGAATCTTTTCCCACTAGGATGCCCACTGCTTCAGAGCCAAGTGACCAAATCTCTTCAAACTTCACTGCTTACTGAAGAAAGTCCAAAGCACAAGGGAAGCTACTTGCAGGTTCATAAACAGGAGGGTAAGTACAGAACTCAGAGGTAAGAAGCTAAGATTAATAATACTGTTATTTGGGGAGTTAAGACAGAGCTCAGAAACTTGAACTCTCAGTGAACTTGAGAGTGGGTGCGAGAGAAAGAGAGCCAGTTCGTGCAAGACACCAGAGACACCAGAGACACCAGAGACACCAGAGACACCAGAGACAGACTCAGGCTACAGCTCCATTTTGACATAAATTTTCCACTCTACTACTGCTCTAATAAGAATTAGATATAAGCCTATTAATTCCCAATTTGCCTGTAAAAACTTTAAAATCGTCTACCAAGTAGTACATGTAGAAATTTATTTACTGTTTTGAGTTTTCCTCTGAAGTCCTCCAGTCTAACACAACTTGGCCTACTATGTGACACACACAAATAAAGCTTCTGAAAAACATAACTCAATCTACCCAAAAAATTGGTAAAGAAAGCTGGGCGGTGGTGGCGCACGCCTTTAATCCCAGCACTCGGGAGGCAGAGGCAGGCGGATCTCTGTGAGTTCGAGACCAGCCTGGTCTACAGAGCTAGTTCCAGGACAGGCTCCAAAGCCACAGAGAAACCCTGTCTCGAGAAAACCAAAAAAAAAAAAAAATTGGTAAAGAAATTGGTACAACCTTTCTTAAAAGAAAAAAGGGGGGGCTGGAGAAATGGCTCAGTGGTTAAGAGCAGTGTCTGCTCTTCCAGAGGTCCTGAGTTCAATTCCCGGCAACCACATGGTGGCTCACAACCATCTGAGGTCTGGTGCCCTCTTCTGGCCTGCAGACGTACACACAGACATAATATTGTATGCATAATAAATAAATAAATAAATATTTAAAAAAAAAAAAGAAAAAGAAAAAAGGGGGTGTGGGGAGTGGTGGTATATGTCTTTAATCCCAGCACTCTGGGGGCAGAGGTAGAGAATCTCTGTGAGTTTGAGGCCAGCTTGTTTTACAGAGCAAGTTTCAGGCCACCCAGGACTACATAGTAAGACTCTGTCTTTTAAAAAAGAGGAGGAAGGAGGAGGAGGAGAAGAGGAGGAAGGACTCTCAAAGAATTAATTTAAGAGAATTAGTGAAGCCAAGAGCAGTGGGACATATCTACAGTCCCAGCTTCTGGCTGTATCAGAGTTTGAAACCAGCCTAAACCACCAAGTAAGATATTCCCATCTCAAGAAAGGGGGTAGCAGTAGGCAGAGCATGTCTATAATCACAGCTCTCTGAAATTCTAGCACTCAGAAGGCTGAAGCAAGAAGGTAGAGCATTCAAAACTAACCAGAGTTAATTAACAAGAATTGGTCTCAAAACACCAACAACAATCATTACTACTTATAACCATACATTTTCAAATCTTTGAGGGTTAACCACTTTTTAAAAACTGGGAACTGAATCTTGATGACGACTGATGATGATAATGATGTGTGTAGGTATATGTGGAGTACCAGCGTGCATATGGAGGTCAGAGAACTCTCAGTAGTTATCCCTTCTCTGCCCTCTAAGTTCCAAAGATCAATTCAGCTCATCAGACTTGCATAGCAATCACCTCTACCCACTAAGCTATCTTGCCAGTCCCACAAATTCTTTTGAGATCTAAATTAATAACCTAACTATAAATCCTGTATATTAAGACTATACCATACTGTTGCACTGATAGTCAACTTTAAGTGAAGCATAATGGTGCATGCTTGTAATCCCAGCACTTGGGAAGTAGAGTCTAGAGCAGTGGTTCTCAACCTGTGGGCAGTGACCCCTTTGCCAAACCTCTACCTCCAAAAATATTTACAATTTATAAAAGTAACAAAATTACAGTTATGATATAGCAATGAAATAATTTTACAGTTGGGAGCATGAGGAACTGTATTAAAGGGTTTCAGCTTTAGGAAGGTTGAGAACCACTGCTCTAGAGGATCTTAAGTACAAAGTCATTCCTTCTATCCAGGGCTTAAAGCCAGTCTGGGCTACATTACACCCTATCTCAAAAAACAAACAAAACAAAACCAAGAAACTAACTTTAACAAACAGTTGCTGGTTGGTTCTACTATATCTCCAAGATGTCACCTACCCTCTAACAGAGGAAATCCCTCCTGCAAAATGGAAGTGTTCTTCAAAAGACATGTTGAGGAAAATATCCCTATCAAGACCCACATAGCAATTCACTGATCATTAAACTAAGTTCAAGTCTCTCACTTAAACTTTCCTGATGTACTTACTAATTCCAGCTGTTGACACTTTCTCATAGGTGAGATCAAGGTCAATTACTTATATAGAAATTACCCACAGGATAACTTAGAACTCTGGGGTCAGGTGAAAACGATACACCGCTAGCCTTGTTCTCCTTTCTCAAGTCTTTCCAAGGATCTTATCCCTTTATCTTCAGCTAAGAATTGTACAGATTCTCACTTCCTGACAGTTTGTAAAGCAGTGTACATAAATATATATATATAAACTCAAATATTGCCATTTTTAACCTCTAATGAATGGATTTTACACTTTTTGTTTCCTTTAGTCTGTACAGTAAGCATTATTACAGAGCAAACTGTTTTCAAAAAATATAACCTTTATATAAACTAGACTCTTGCTTTAAAAACATTAATCAAAAGATAAATGCATACTTCCCTTTTGCTACTAAGAAATAAACAACAAGTTCACTCATTGCCCCCAAGGAGTTCCCGAATGAGAAAGATGATATAGACATGACTCACACCTGTTTCTCAGTGGTTTTCTTTCTGGCTTCTACCCTCGCTTCTAATTCTTCCAGTTCGTTTTCCTCATTATCAAGATCGTCATCATCATGTTCATCATCATCTAATTCATCTTCATCATCAAAACCTTCTTCTTCATCATCCTCTATCTCGGCTCCAGAGTCTTCATCATCATCATCGTCATCGTCTTCCTCCTCCTCCTCGTCGTCTTCTTCTTCTTCCTCCTCTTCTTCTTCATCTGTTGCATTTCCTGTTTTACCCTCCACATTACTTAGATCTGAAATCAAAAGTGCCTGCAAGCCATTCTGTAATTTGATGTATCTGGGGCAGGGAGAACAAAACAAAACACAAAGCATTTTGTTTCAGTAAAAAGAACACATGTATGTTTAATACACACACTGAATACTACCTAAGTACCTCCACTTACCCCAAGTTCCAGTTACTCACCATCAACTACAGTTCATACATATTAGTTAATACATTTTTAAATTGTGAACCACTCCATCCAGTTAGGGCATGAATAAAGCCTTCATAAAAGCAATAATGATTATTTGTCCTGAGATATAGATATATACGTTCTATAGATACAAATCTTTACTGTATATTATACACATACATACACACATATATGTATATATTATCATCTTGGTAGCTGTCAGGTTCTTTTGTTCTTTTGGTTTTGGTTTGGTTTGATATGGATTTTTGAGACAGGGTCTATCTACACAGCCCTGGCTGTCCTGGAACTCATTGTGTAGGCCAGGCCAACCCTGAACTCAAATATGAGCTCTGTCTGACTCTCTTCCCAAGTTCATGCCTGTTATTCCGGTACTGGGAAAACTGAGGCAGAAGGACTCTGAGTTCCTGAGTTTCAAGACAGCCTGGATCATACAACATAGAAAGCACCTGTCTCGACCAATGAATAATCAATTTTTTAAAAATTTAGAGGTTAAGCACATGACCAACCATCTCTCCCAGTCCTTCAGTTAAGAAATAAGCATTTTACCAAAAACAAACCTTCTACCTAGATGGCCTAGGAAAACAGCTCTCCACAGTCAAAGCAGGCATGCCAGGTCCGCACCAAAGCACAACCACACAAATGTGAGCTCACTGGTTTGCCTCTATAAAATGCATTTGACATTGTACAGGTTTTCAAAGCTACTTTTAGAGACTGAAAAAAGTGGCCGTATCTCTAAGAAAACATAATCCCACAGACTCATAGCCCTATAAGTAAATGACTCTTATGTAGTAAAACTGTTATCATTTGATGCTCAGGTGTCTAGTATAGCCTGCTCGCATTTATACTAATTCTTTTATGCATTCACTCAATAAACATCTATTTAACAACTCCATCACACTACGTTGTCAGACATCACACTACGTTAAAAGGAAAACGCCTAAGGCCACATCTTCACCACTAGGTACACACTGTTCAGTAACAGGATCATCAAACTAGCAAACACAGAATATTCTTAAAAGAAGGAAGCAGTCAGGGAAACCTTCTGAAACAAAATACATTTCAGCCAAGCCTTGAAGCCTAGATAGTATTACCCACTGAGGAGACGGCTCAGTGGGTGAAGCACTTGCTATATACACACACGTGAGGATGGAGTTTACATCTCCAGATGGCACGTATGAGCGGGAGCTCCATCCTAGTGCTTCTATGGAGGATGGGAGGCCGACACAGAAGACGGCCCAGCAGACTGCCCATGGGCAGCTGGCCTGCCATACTTAGTAGCAACAAGAGACCCTGTCTCAAACCAAGTAGAAGGAAGGACTGGTATCCAAGGTGGTACTCTATTCTTCATAACATGTACATCCATATAGACAGAAAAGGAAAAATGTGGATTTAATTCCCTACCATATCAAAATCATATTCAAACAATAAAAAAAAGCTAGTGATTATGTTTTGTTTTCTTTGGGGATAAAATTGCAAGATTTGTGGAGCATAAATGGCCATTAGCAGATCATAAATTTTAAAAGTTATGAAAATTTGATCAGATTATAATAATGAAAATAAATAAGAAAAACCACAACCACAGATCTAAACACATGATGTGTATTAATTCTCCACCACAACACCAAAAAAAGAGTCAAAATTTCAGACCAATAAATAAGAAGTATGGAAAAGATCGGGATAAGATCAATTATTAACTGTGGTGGTTTGAATGGCTCCCATAGGGCCAAGGAGTGGCACTATTTGAAAAGATTAGGAGGTGTAGCCTTGTTGGAGAAAGTGTGTCACTGAGGGTAGGCTTGGAAGTTTGAGAAGCCCAAGCCAAGTCCAGTGGTTCTCTCTCTTCCAGTTGCCTGTGGATCTGGATGTAGAACTTTCAGCTACTTCTCCAGTACCATGTCTGCCTGTGAGCTGCCACATTTCCCACCATGATTATAATGGACTAACATCTGAAACTACTGTAAGCAAGCCCCAATTAAACGTTTTCTTTTATAAGAGTTGCTGTGTTCATAGTATCGCTTCACAGCAACGGAACACTGACAAAGACCATAAATAACTGAGAAGAATTCAAATGTCTACTGACAAGAGAAGGATAAACTGTGACTGAGTCACACAGCAGATGCCCCCGCTACAATGGCTTATCATAAAACAAGAAAACATATTTAGCAACAAGCTACAAAACTGGTAATCTTCAGGAAGCAAGTCACAAAGACAGCATACCACAAGAATAAAGCCAAATAAATAAATAAAGCCAAAAGGCAGGCAAGATGAACAAACATTGTTTAGGCACCATTTATATGTGATGAAACCAGAAAAAGGGGTTTACCAATCAAAGCAACGGAATAATACACCAAAAGATTTAAAATATTGTTAGAAAAAAAAAGGCAACATATAAGAAAACAGAAGCAAATCCTAGTTCTTGAGCTCACAGGAAAAGACCAGATGAGAAAACCTCATGCCAAGGACAGCCATCTGCAAGGCAGACTGGGCTGAAAGGTACCAGCTTTAAGAGAAAGGTGTCCCTGACCACTCCATCACCAGTCAACCCCTGTTCTCGTTAATCCTCTTTACATATGTCGGCAACATTTGTCACTACTTTTAAAACACTTTTTCTGCCTCAATAGAAAATTACAAAGATTTTTTCCCTCCCATATTTGCTATTATCTGGCAAGTACCAAACATTTAAGAAATATTTGCTGAATAGACAAAACAATGTTAATAGCTGAGAGTGTTGGCACATGTCTGGTAACCCTAGCCTAAGGAGGGAGACAGGGGGATCCTAATTCAAGGCCAGTCTGAGATACATAATGAAACAGTGTCTCAAAAACAAATCAAAAAAGAAAATGTTGAGGTGCAGAAATGGCTCTGTAGGTAAATGTGCTTGTCCCCATGCTACCAGAGGTAAAAGTAACCACCAAGTCAGCTACAACCTTGCAATCTACATCAGTGACCAGACTGCATGATATGCTGGTACAAATAGTGGCATAAACGTGAGAGAAACCAACCGTTATCTGACTGCATTTAAGGCCAGACACTGCTATATCCCATGTGGACACTGCTCAACTGACCAAGAATCTGAAACTAGATAGACCATGGTCTAGGATACTATATTATTTCCTGCTAAAGGAACACAGCAATAAAATGACTCCTACGCTTGGGCACCTGGGAGCCACTCTAGGTTCAAGTCTCTTGCCAACCCTAAAGTGGCTCCCTTAACTAAGAATTGTGCTTCCGTGCTCCACTATCCAACCTTCCTTTATCCCAATC